>NC_085053.1:8566425-8873717 GCF_963662255.1 Cinclus cinclus | reverse complement strand
CATACAAAACACCGTAGAAAAACGTCCATGAAAAGTTAAACTGATTGGTCAGTTACCACCAAAAAGCAAGTCAGACATTTTTAGAAAAAGCAACTGGATTAAACAGAAAACAAAATGCTTCATTACTTAAGTATATTGTGTGTACACTGAATACTGCACAGGGCTCTGAGTCCTCATTCTGAGAGGAATACAGGCAAACAAGGTAACAGAGCAGAATAGCAATGCTGAGCAGAGACATGCTTCCATATAAGAAGAGACTTAACTAATCACTGCTCTTCAGCTTTGGGAATGCCAAAACAAACAAACACACCTTAAACAAAAACAAACAAACCCCCAATAAGCAAGGGAGGTATATGCTGCCTTTAGTTTATAGCTTTTCAGATCTAGTCAGAGATGAATGCTTTGCTCTATTTAGATGCCAAAATGCTCCCAATTCTACTCTCACAAAAGTTCTGGAGCTTAAGAGTCTACTGCCTCAGACTGCTAATCCATATTTTTCTATCTTCCTCCATAATCTTTTCACAATGTGGAAGCAGTTTGGGAATAGTATCTGCAATCCCAAAACATCCCTGTGATGTAGGGGAGTACAGTGTTTTAACTCCATAGATAACAAGCTCTGATGGAGCTTTCAGGGACTTCACAGGACTGGAGCTACCAATGTACCTCAGGAATCAATAGTGGGCTCAATGCAGTGCTGAGCAACACCATCATCAGTGATCTGGATGATGGGGCCAAGTGAGATCTCAGTAAGTTTGCTGTGACACAAACTGGGAGGACTGGATGATGTACCAGAAGGTTGTGATGTCATCCCAGGGGACCCTGACAAGCTGCACAAACGGGCTGACACGACCCTCATACAATTCAACACAGGGAAGTGGGAAGCCCCACACGCGGGCTACGGCAACCCCAAAAGGCACCAGGAATGCTGGGCACTGAACTGCTGGGAACCAGCTGCACAGCTCAGACCTGGGGGTGCTGCTGGACACCAAAGTGAACACGGGCCAGCAATACACCCAGGGGTCGACAGTGATGTCCTGGGCTGCATTTGGAGGAGTGGTGCCCGGAGGAGGAGGGAAATGATCCTTCCCCTCAGCACTGGTGGGAGCACACCTGGAGTGCTGCATGCAGCTCTGGGCCACCCCTAGACAGATGTACTGGAGAGTGACCAGGACTTTGCAGCACAGATCACAGGGGGAAAGACTGACAGCACTGGCAACATCCAGTCTACAGAAAAGAATATTCAGGGGAATCTCATCAATGGGCTCAAATTCCTGAAAAATACATGTTAAAATACAGAGTCAGGCTTTCTTCAGTGGTGCCCTGTGACAGGGCAAGAGGTGATATGCACGGGCTGAAACACAGAAGGTTTCATCTAAACATCAGGAAAGATTTTTTTCATTGTGAGGGTGACAGTGAAAGGGAGGTGATGGATTTGATGCCTGGTTTCAGCAGGTAATGACAGAAATTCATATAATATCACTGTCAGGAGATGTAAGAAGAAATAGGTGAAGGTAACAGTCTGAAATAAATATGACACTTTGGATACAGTTTTGAAACATAGTGTTTAACAACTCAACATTTCTTAAGGAAACAACTGTATTCCTCTTTGCTTCCTCCTCACACTACAACTCCAACTCCTCCAAGTCAGCGAAGCAGCAGAAGGCAAATGGAATACTGGAGGGAATATAGAACCCATTTCAAGATCACGAGAACACATTCTATCTATTTACAGTTTCATTGTTACCACAATAAACAATGTTACATCTTTCTTTATTTAAGAAATCCGTTGCAGTTAAAAAAATCCCAGATATATGTACCTGCGGCTGAAATGGTGGAGCAGTAGGCCCCTGCATCCCTTGTGATTGTTCATCCATTCTATCACGCAACAATGTCCCTTATGTCCTGAAAGGAAAAATACAGTCATTACACTGTAATTCAGTCGGTATTTATGATTAATGAACATTAGCAGAAGAACAAAGGAATTAATCTTCTCAATTGTATGCTTGAGTTAGGAACATTTAACTAGTCCAGCTCTGCACTGCTTGGGGAAGAAGATTTTCTTACGTTTAGCTGCACCTGAATTTATTATTAAATAATATGAATTAAAACTACTTGCACCAGACAAATTACTCTGCCTGATAAAAGCTGTATCATCCCATTACTTTTCAGGGTGACCAACCACTTGCTTAACTATGTAGATGTCTGACCTACAGGCAGCGGGGGAAATAGCAGAACAGCAGAAGAGTTACAACTGCAGCCCACACACTGCTTATTTGCATTGATTTATCTATAGATTTTAGGGAATATCCAATAGTAGTTCCAATTAAATAGAAAAAAAAAAAAAAAGCTAAACACATACACAATACATTCTGACAAACTAGTTAAGAGGCCTATGGAATACCATGTTAGAAGCACAGCCTCCATTCCCAACTGTGAACTTCTCATTTCCCATAAGATGGGAGGAAAGATGCCTGCCACATTCTCAAGAGAGACACACAAGGCTTTGACCAGCAATAAGAGTTACAAAATGCACAGAATCAGTAGGAAAAACAGGAGAGACAAAAATGCAAAAGCTCATAAGATTTTTTTCCCTCAACTAAGCGCATCCTTTCTTGGGCACCCCTGAGGGGCAGCAGGTGCAGCAGCCAGTGTTACTGATGCCTACAAGGGCAAGCCCTGTACAACTTCTTCATCACACAAAGATGAAGTATCCCTGCCTGTTACCTGGTCAAATTTGCCAAGGCTTCAGAGGAACAAGAACCATGTGTCTGACAGGGATATTATTCTTGCTTTTCAATTTATTGTTTTCTTATTCCTTGCTCCAAATTCTGAATGTTCTAGAGACAGACAGAACATCTTTTCTGATGCCATCAAATCTTTAACGTAAGGACATGTCCTGTACTAAATTTATTCTGCTAAACCTATGCACTTCCACATACAAAGCTATTTACCCTCCACACAGAATCCAACAGCTTTTAAAGCACACAAATCTTCCCAGTAATTCCTCTGGACTATTTAAAGGGTTAGAAAAAACTCTCAACAAAACGGAGGAAGCCTTAGAAAAGTTTTTCAAAGGCAATTGCAAAATATTCAAGAAACTAATGAATGGCTTGTGCTCACAGCACTGTTGCCATTCTTACAGGATTGTTGTGGTAACATCACTAACAGACAAAGAGTCACCAAGCAGCTCTGCAGTTTCTCCGTGTGCTGCCCTTGTGTAGTAAGCAGTGGACAGCACACACAAACAAATCACTAGTGATCTGCTCTCCCTGGCCCATTGAAAGAAATCATTCACATGCCATCCCAGTTCCATCAGCAATTCCTGAAACCAAACCACAGCCACACTCCAGAGCAACCAAATGTGCCCTTAGGCTTGGCCTTCCCATCCATCATACTTCCATAAAAATCAGACAGGTTGGGGCTTCCTGCTGTTTTGTGTTACCTGTAACTGATTCAAAGATAAAGGAGATCTACAAAAAGCTATTTCAGGCAGGTCAATAGAATTGTTTAAAAAAAATCAAAATATCCAACTGCAGCGAGAAGCAGAGAAGAGGAGGTAGGAGTTCCCAAGATTTCCAAGACTGTCAGAATGACCATGCTGAGAAAGGGCAGTCAGCTGCCAGGGACAGAGCACACCACCTACCAGGCAATCTTTCAGCCAGCACTAGCACACCAATACTGACACTTTTCCCAAGTTCTAAAACATCTCCCATGCAACCTC
Organism: Cinclus cinclus; assembly: GCF_963662255.1. Lineage (NCBI taxonomy): Eukaryota > Metazoa > Chordata > Aves > Passeriformes > Cinclidae > Cinclus > Cinclus cinclus. The sequence goes on along the minus strand of NC_085053.1, from coordinate 8,869,996 downwards.
CCCTCCAAGGCAAGAAACAGTAACACAACAGCCCTGAAAATTAAACAATTGCCACAAAACTTCATCTGAATTCTTTGGGTAGATTCACAGGGGTTGATGCAGTTGCAACAAATCCCAGGGGAGGAACGCACAGCAAACTTAAGGAATCTTCTGCTACTTTCCTGTTGTAGTGATCTTTCTATCGCACCTAAGACAGCAATAACTTCTTTCTGAAGTGCTGTTTCGAAGAGTCTTTATATGAATTTAACTCTCTCTATTAGCAGCAATATTTCTACTGAAGGCTTCACAGTGTTTTACTAATATGTTTCAAAATTCAATATTTTGACCGTGTAAGCACCCATAGGTAATTCCTACAGGTCAAACATCTGCTTCAAACTGCCAAGTGAAAAGAAGTAAATAAAAAAAACTTTACCTTCTATTGTAAATATATACCCAAGATTAATGAAACCCAAAATGAAATGTTTAGATGATATATGTTGATCCAAAATATACAATCCATTCGTCCTGTCTGAACGGATCAGAGGCACTGACTAAAAATATTCAGAAATGTGTCCCTCTCTTTTCTTGTTAAATTTGGAAAAATATTAGAAATGGAAGAAGTCATACTACTAACTACTTCCAGTCACTGCCCTCTGTGGCTTGTTTTTATAATAAAAACAAGCAAAACAAACAGGTAAAACATTCTACCATATAAAGCACAGGTTTATTAAGCTTCTGTTAATAAACAGAAGGATTTGCTGTTCCTTTTGCAGAAAGGCAAAGATAAGTATTTATGTCCGTATATGAAAGTTTTTTCATTTTTTAATTTTTCATCTTTGAAGGCTGCATGATAGATCCACATTTTAGAGAATTGTGGCATTTTGATCATACAAAATCAAAGATGCAAAAGAACGCCAAGGATGCAAAGCAAATCTTTTGTACTATAAAATACAACATAAGAATTGGATTTTGTTATTTGAAGACTTATCACTGTCAGGCATGCCTTTCACCTTAATATTAACTCCAGAAGTCAAAACATATTGCTGTAATACAGTTCATCTTTAGATTTCAATTGAGGCAATAATTGTCTCTCCCAAAGATGGTTTTCAAGTTCTAATTTACAGTGACAAGACACTAAAAATACCCCGAAGAGTCCATGCTTATATAAAATTGAAATGCAAATACAAAACACATCTAACATGTCTGTCACCTCTTCAAACAAGTAACACAGTGACCACCTTCTGCAAATCCATCACCCTGACCAACGTTCACAAAAAAAAAGAAGCAACAGGTGAGGTGAGGCATGTCAACTATAACAGCATCTCCAAACCTCCAAAAGTAACTCCTGTTTTTCAATACTCTCAAACCAAACCAATCACATAGAGGGGAAAGGATTCCTTGCCTTCAGCATACCTCTTGCAAAAAAAAAAAAAAAAAAAAAAAAAAGAAACTTTCTGAATCATTTACCTTGTAAACATGGTGTTTGCCATTTTGATGAAGATCATTTGGATTTAGACAATCTGCACAGAATATGGACCACAGGAATATACACTACATCTTATACTCTGGTTATGGCTGCTAACACTTCACAATTAGAGTTAATACTTCTGGTCTAATTACTTCTATTTTAAACCTTCAACATTTTCAGTTGATCAAAACAGTAGGTGGCTCCTACACATAAAGGATGCAGAATGAAGTTCCTGGGGATACAGACAATAGGACCAATTTTGCATTTGAAATCACAAAGGCACAGCAACTCCTCTTACTCCACAAGGCAGAAAAGGAGCCCTCACCAGTAAGTTAGACCATCAAACTCCAAGTGCCTGAAACAGGAGTAACACCTTTTCCTTCCAAACAGGCATCACTGTCCTCATTCACTTCCTCAGCGGTCACCTGTGAGAGCTCTGGGGTATCTGCCCACACATCTGAAGATTATGCAGATACAGAGCAGCCCAAGAGGCAAGAGCACACTCCTACACGCCAAGCTCACCCCACAGGCAGCACTGAGCCTTCCAGGTGGTTTCCAGCAGCCTGCCAGAGCAGAGGCAGAACTACCCACAGCTGTCAGTGCAATCAGGGCACAGGAGCCACTCCTGAACAGCAGCCAGAGCTCATTTTGCTTTCATTTCACTCCAATGTATTTTAAAATAACATTTAAAAAACCAAAAAACAAAGATAGCTAGGAAAAACTTGAAATCCTTGTGGCTTAAGTCTAGGAACTATGTCTTTAAAAACACAATCAGACTTCCAGGAGAAAAAGATTAAATGCACTGCTTGATCACATGGAATATGCTTTTTAAGAACTAGTTTCATAGCTCCAAGTCCATAAATCATTCACACTGAAGGCACATGGTATTTAAGGCAAAAATGTTCTTGCTTTAACAGATGGCAGTTCTACAACAACAAGAAAATACGTTTTCCTGTAGAAAACATCATTAATAGTCTCAATATATATGGTTTCCATTAGCTACTTGCCATGCACTTGTTTATCAATTTTGCATCTTAAATGAGAACATAGACTAATCAATGTCAAAGCAGAAACAGCTATACTTTAGGAAAAGAGCATATACTTAATGTTCAGAATGGTACAGTTCTGCTGAGAATCTGAGAAGCTCAGTCTTCTTTTTTTTTCTGCAAAATATATCTGTAACTACTCCACATAATTGCTAACAGAATCACAGAGTTACACTGGTTCAGGATGTGCTGATCAGGGACACAGTCAATTTGGCTGTTCTCAAAGGATGGAATGTACTATGTTTCACTTCTGGATTACACCATCAGTTGAGGCATACATTTTCAGTTTTTACTATAACCACTATTTTAGTTCAGTTACAGACAAGGGTCTTCAGAAAAAACTATTTTTTGTAAATTGTAAGTTCTGTATCAAGTTAGATTATTCAGTATCGAACATGGATTTAAATTAAAAAAAATTTAGACCAACAAACTTCTCATCTGTCTTTACTAAATTTAAACATAAGGCTCAGCCTCAGCTGAGGGGTGGGGTGGAAAACCAAACAACACATATCAATACTATGTTTCCATATAAGAATACAGGCTAAAGAAATATTCCCATTTGCTTATATCACATGCTGAGTCTCAGCTACCCAAAAGCACAATTTAAAAGTAGGTAGAACATTCAATCAGTCAACCTGGTTGAACCTAAAAAAAAGCCGAGTGCTGTGGAAACAAGGGTTTAGATTTCCAAATGCCTTCCTGAATACCTGACACACAATTCTGCAGCCCACCGCGGCAGTGCTAATCCCAGCAGGGTGTGCCAGGGAGCCCAGGCGTGCCAGCCTGATTCCAGCACTGCTCTCCGTCACCTGCAGTCACACTGACATACCCTCCCAGCTCCACAGCCACAGATCTGGTGGGAGGAGACAAATTTCAGACCCAGCAGCAACAGCTTGGCCCTTCAGCTTGATGTGAGCAGGGTAAAAAGCAGCCACAGCACTGGTTTATAAGGCAGACTGTCTTAAGTAATTCTTTACCTCTTTAAGGCAAAAACTTGGCCACTGGAGGGAACTGGCTTGGTGGTCAAACTCAGCCCACACTTTGTCAGGTCATCAACACTGATCAACACTCTTCAGCACCCACTCAATGCTGGCAATCCAGGGGCAGGCTGCAGTTTATAATGTTTATGTTTACATGTATTTTTATATGCATGCATTAATAATGAAAAATGCATTTAAGCTGACACCCACATGAAGTTAGTCTACCAAGACTAACTGACAAGGGACAAAGCAAACTCAGTACTGGAAGACCAAGTTAATCATTATCAAAATAAAAAGTCACGTATCCCTGTTAGTATACATACATTTATATAAACATTATATATATACACATATTAAGATATACATGTGCACATGTCTGTACACATAGATTACATATCTATACCTGTGTATGTACACAGAATATTTCACTTTCACTAATGTAAGCTAATAGCAAATATCTGCTTCACATTGTCCAAAAAACTCAAAATGTCTTTTAAGTGTGGAAAACACGTACCCATTTGTCAAATTCTCTGCAGAAGCATCCACATCAGAGAGAAGCCGCATATGCAATTTTCAAAGTACTGAAAGTGATTCAGTATAGATCCACATATATCAATATTCAAGAAGGATGAGTTTTAATTTTAGAAGCAGTTTCTAAAAACCAGATCAATACTACCCACAGGATGACAAGATACTCCTCACTCTGTAGGGACAGCCTTGAATCTGAACAATACAAATACCCAGCAGCTGTTAATCAACAGGTAGATATTAACTACCTAATTGGAAATACTGCATTTTTCAGCAAATTTATGTCCAAATTCCCTACCCATGGGCAGTCCAGTCAAAGCAATCAAAAAGCACACAGTTTATCTGGGGTAAAAGTTGGTTTTAACAAAAGTAGAAACAGCCATACACAAATAATCCTTTTGGTAGAAAGTAAGGGAATATACTAAAAGTTCATAAGCAATTTTCTCATCCATTTGGCCTGACTTGCAAGGCTTATTTTCACTCCAACCCTGAAAACACACATGCCACTCACTGTCATTTTCCAGCCACTAAGAGTTTGCTCTGTCAGTGCTGTCTGACTAGAAGATGAAAGTCTAAGCTCTCCTGCTTCACAAGTCTGCTTCCATTCCTCTTTATTTGCACAATTTAAAAAGTTAGTTTGTTTACTTCTCCCTCTCCATTTCAATTATGTCACTCAAGTAGATTGCTTATCTTGCAAGGTGCTCCCAAAGGGTTATACATGCACTGACTTGCCCTTTATTGATGTGTTTGTTATTTCTCATGAACTGAAAAAGAAACAGGAACTGAAACTGCTTGAGCAGAAAGCTTCTACATTTTTCATTTAGCTTCTATTCACCTGAAAGAAATTTGATAACTTTGTACTCAACAGCCAGTTATAAAGGGCGTAGGTAGATGATAACAATGTCCCAGTGAAAAGCATTGCAGGGAACAGTGCACTGTATTTGACCATGGTACCATCAAGAAAGCAAAGCCTCAGCCCACACCACACCAGGCTGTACTCCCACGTCTGTAATCAAGCAGTTCCAAGACAGTGTGAACAGATGATGTGATGCTGCCTCCCCTGCCTTCAGCCATGACTCCCAAACCCTCTTCCTTCCAGTGGGGCTGCTGTGACTACCCAGACTCATGGTAAGCAAAGTGAAATTAGCTGAAAACTAACCTTGACAAAGTCACTTTTTCCTAGTCTGGCTCCTGAAATTGCACCACTGCAGAGACAAGGACAGAGAATTGATGGCAAAAGACAGAGGGGAAGACATAGGACTGCTCTAGCCCCATCTAACTTGGATCAATCTACTGCCAAGCTACACCACTAACATGAAATTACACAGGTCAATCTAACAGCTCAAGAACATCAAAGATCCTTCTTTCTGTCACTTTCTCTGCCACATAATCCCATATTGCCATCTTGACCTGTCTGGCCCTGTTGCCAAGCTGATCCAACTCCCTGATGCAGCTTGGCTTCTGCTCTGCAAGCAGAGAGCAGAACCAGCATGTAGGGGACCCTGCTGAGCACCAGAGAAAAAGTAAGAAGGGGAATTTCATGGATGGGAGATGTAGTAAAGGAACTGTAGAAGAAACAGAACATCTTCCCTCTGGAACAGTGTGCCAGTAAGTTACCACATTTAAGTGTGCTTCGTCCTCAGCATGGAGGTGAACAAGCACTTTAAAAAGCTGCAACAACAAGGCAAGACCCAGAACAGAGAGAAGGCCATTTGCTCAACACCAACCCAAAAGTTTTGCCAACAAAATACTGTATGGGGAAGTAGAACTAGGGAACAAAATAAATGGAAGGAGCATAAATGAGGATAACAAGTTAAACTGGAAAAAGGAAAAGGGGAAAAAAAACAAAAGCTAAGATTTTCAGAAAAGAAAGCTAAAACATGATTTAGAACCCCTTACAGGCACAAAACCTCACAGCTCTCACACACAGAGAGGGAGTCCTAATGCAGACGTGACCTTAGATGCAAATTATTCATAAAGAAATGAAGAGATTTTGCTGAAAGTGTAAACAGCTGATCTTCACACAAGAGTTAAAAACACAAGACAAATGAAAAGAATGGAAGCACTGTCAGATAAACCCATTACAGCTAAGCACGGGGAAAATGCATCCTGATTAGAAAGCTGGGTGGACACAACTGTGCAACAACTCTGGCTGACAATGTCCATGTAGCTACAGGCGAAGTAGAACACATTTAACTAAAAATTCCACACACTTCTCAAAGAAATGTCTCAGTATCTTAGAAAGCAGTGCAAGACAGCATACTGCAGGTGTCAGATGCACATTCTCAAGATGAAACAAATTATCTCTAATATATAGCTTAAAATCGGCTAAAACTTGCTACCCCAAAGACGATAAAATCAACGAAGCACTATAAAGAATCAGAAAAGAAACACCAGCCATGTTTAACAGGCTTCCTGTGAACCTCTGCAGTGAGTAATCCAGGATCCCTGGGTCCAGAAGCAAGGCAAGCAGCAGCCAGCACACTCACCTCAGAGGCAAGCCAACGCTCAAGTCTGCAGCTGTTTCTCTGTTTTACATTAAAGCACCACTGTCTAAAAGATGCAAGACCCACGTGTGGCTGTGGAGCACTCCCAGTGACCAGCTGCACATTCAGCACTCTGAATGCAGCCTGCTCCTCAAGCCCTGCTGGGTCCCTGTAAAGCTCACACACAGCCCACGTACCCAACACACAGCTCGGAATTTCAGTCAGGCCAAGGACTGGAAGTTCACTGCTGCAAAGACAACTCCTTTTTTGGATTTGCTCTCAGATGAGGACAAAAAGAGTACAGAAGAAGGGCCTCTACAGGGCAGAAGGCTATGTGTTTTCCCACCACAAGTCTTTACTTATTTTCAGAAGTAACTTTTAGTTCACCTGTGATACTTGTGCCTTCCAGCTATCAAAAAAATCAGAAATCTTGTAAACGCTTTACTTTAACTACAGAAAATTGATAAGAACTGAGAAAGACTGATTCATCATCACTTCACAGCACCTAATTAAAATATCTCCCAAAGGCTTCGGCAACAATCTAATCTACAAACTCTATATGAACTTCTATGACACGGTAAAGTAATTCATCTGGTCCAACATAAATACAGCTATTAAATACGACAGCAATAACTTTGTTATAAATCATTCCAAGCAGCTTCAAGAGGCTTGAATGCAGACTCCCAAATGCCACAAGATGCAAGCAGTCTATTTACTTTGTCACCTATAATCCAAATCAAAAGTCACTAATATCACGAGACTAACTAGGTGTAATCAGGTTTTAACATGATTGTTCATAGTATTTTCTTACAAATCCCTCTTCTTAATGAGTTGTTTAAAATGTTGTAACAAATATCCTTGCATAAATAAGTATTATATGCCCAACAAGTTATAATGGCACTTGAAATACTGTGCATTCTCTAGCTACAAAAATCACAACTGAATCACATATATGTTTTACATTCCTGAGACAAATGCACGGGAGTCTCTTCACCAAAGCAGCAACTCATTGTAATAGCATTGCTTCTCTGCAGCTTTTTAAACTAACCTATCAGGAAGAATCACTTTAATATTCATTAAGGAAACAGAAAATGTGATTATGTACTTCAGACTAGGGCACTCAGTTCTTTCCCATGTGGTCAGGAAAGTCAAATGGTGATAAATACAGCAAATCAGTGTTCTAAAGGCTGCCCTTATCACCACTTTGGTATTTTGGTCAGTTATTTTCATCTCTGTTGCAAAACATATGGAACACAGATAAACTGAACAAAGTGTCTGGAAATTAGTCAGTTAACTCCTAAAACTATCCATAGTATTAACCTTCACAGGATAATCCCATCTTCTCCTAAATCCTATTTCCTGGAAATCAGAAGGGATTTTTAGATAAACACCAAATCACAAAAAAAAAAAAAAAAAAAAAAAAAAAAAAAAAAAAATTCCTTCGAGGTAGACAAGAAGTTAGTGCAGTTTGACTCTTCCCAAGGGACTTTTCAATATAAGGAAACTCAATCAAGCATCCAGCAGAGATGTTTGGAACACTATCAAACTTCAGAAGGCAGCAAGGCACTGATAGTGATGAGCTGAATTTAGCGTCAGAATAAATGCAGAGAGTACCGCACGAAGTTTATTAAACATGGGAAGGGTGTATTTATGAACAAACTGCCTCAACAAAATGTGCACAAATACACAGGACTGACTATGTTTTGTGCAACTGAGCTCAACTCTCGCACAAAAAATAAAGGCACAGAGGGGCTTATATGGCTCTGTTTTACACTTCAGAAGATACCACAGGTCACAGTAAAATGAGCAACTGACTTCCTGAACTCTATTTTTCATCTGACTTTCTCATGTGCTCACAGGCCTTCTGATGAACTCTAAAATGTTAAGACTTTTCTTTCTTCTTTTGAAACAACCTTCCATGGCGAGGATAGGAGTCCACTTATCTAATTTGTATAGACCCTGGAAGACACTGTGATAAGTCCATCAAAAAAAGATTTTTGGCTGAATAAATTTCCTTGATTTGTTCTCATTTTATTTTTTACTACAATGACTAACTGGTATGTTGAATACAAAATATATATGACAAAGGCACTATCTCCATTCTTGCAGTGAACAATCTCTAAGTGTGCTTTGACAAACCAACTACCCAAACATCAGGTATTTTAAACATTGTATCTTTAAGTTTTGCAATGAAAGAACGAGCGCTCTTAATATTACTCTTTCTTCCAGTATAAAAAAAAAAAAATTAAATAACAAACATAGCTTTAAGTTCTTACTCTAAAGCTGCAAGTAAGTTGCCTTTAAGTTTCCCTCTTTCTATAACACAACAGTTTTACTTTCCTCTGCCTAAGTTTTCCATAGCCCATGAACTAATGACTGTTTTCCACTGCATTTCATCTCTCTCAAGACAGTGCAAGTGCAAGCGCAACTTAAATACAGACGTTTCTACAGCACTGCAACACTTGAGTTCTCTCCTGAACAGCCTGGGGAAAAAAAGACCCTTTAAACTTCATTCTCCCCAATTTAGCCAATCTGTGAATGTAACCATCCTGGCAAATAATCCAAAGTGCATCTCTTATGCAATTTCTGCATCTCAGGCTTGTAATACAATTTTATATAGGAAATATATCAAGTACATTCCACAAAATTACTGTGCACATGCAACCTTTTATAAGAAGGGATGGCACCATCTCAATCTGAGAAAATACCTCTATCACTTCAAAAGGTGGCAAAAGCTACCATTCAGTTGGTGCAAGGAAAAAAAAAAACATTTAGAAAGTTTTTATCTAACATCAAGAATTAAATATTTGTGTGATTAATGAACATCCCTTCATCATCTTTTATCAGAAGTAGGGTGATTATGCTAAGCAGTATTACCATTCCAGTAGCGATGCCCCTGACAAATGCAGAGCAAATCAAAGCACACTGCACTCGAAGAACAGCGTTCTGAACCTTTGAACCCTAAAACCACGCAGGTTCAGTTCGCATAGGCTCTGAAAGGAACTCGGGGCCGGTACTGGGACAGCCGAGCCCGGGTGCTCGGTAAAGGTGCAGGAGCGGACGCTCGCTCCCCAGACGGAGAACGCCTCACTTCCAGAGTCTCCCACCAGGCCCGAGCCCTCCGCAGCCCCGCAGCAAACCGCGCACCCCGGCGGCGGACGGGAGGGGCTCCGGCCGGGCACCGCCGCTATCCTCCCGGGGAGGAGCGGGACACAGCCCGTCGGCCCCGCCGGGACGGGACGGGACGGGGCTGTTCCCCCCGGCGGCCGCAGGGCCGCGGCTCCCGGTGACGGCGCTGTTTTCACCCGCGGCCGCGTGAAACCCCCAGGCTGGGGGTTGCTCCCGGGAGCATCTGCCTGACACCCACCCCAAAGCGAGAGGAGGGCACGGGAGCCTGGAGAAAACCGGGAGAAAACGACGAGGAGTACCACGGAAAACAGCTCGGCAGGCACGCAAGGAGCCCGGCGCGGCAGAGACAAGGGGGGGGCGGCCGGGCCGCAGCAGGCTGAGGCCAGAGACGGCGAGGCCTCCGGGCACGGTCCCCGGTCGCCCGCTCCTCTAGCGGAGGCGGCGCGGCAGCCGCCACCGGGCGAAACGTCACCGCGGCGCTCAGCGCTTGCCCTGCCGGCACACGGCGGCTCGGCGCCCCTCGGGCCGCGGGGCAGGTGCCGGTGCCCGCGGCCGCCCCGCCCCAGCGCCGCGCACAAACTTTCTAGCTCCGGCCCCGCACCGCTCCCTCTCCGCGCGGCGGGCGGAGCGGCAGCCGCCGCAGCCAATAGCGCCGCGCGCCGCAGCCCCAGGGCCAATGGGCGGCGGCTGGAGGCGGGACCGCCTCAGCCCCGCGCGGGGGGAGCGCCCCGGCGGCGCCGGCTCGGACCCCCGGGACTCCCCGGCCCCGCCGCCGCCGCCTGCGGCCCCGCCGCCACCGCCCCACTCACCGGGAAGCCTGGCTCCGCCTGCTCCTGCCGCGGGAGACCGGGACCGGCCGCCGCTCCTCCCCGGCTTCTCCGGCGCCTCGGGCCCGGGGCCGCCCTGGCGGTGGGCGCCTAGAGGGGCTCCTGGCGGGAGGCGCGGGCACCGGCGACAGCCCCGACCTGCTCTCCGCCCCCCGCCGCTCCTGCCAGGCCCGTAAACATCCCGGCATCCCCGAGGATGGGGCGGGGCGGCCGCCGGGCCCCGCCTCGCCCCGCTCTCTCAGCCCGGCCGGAGGCGCGGTGTCCGCCGGGGTGGCGGCGGTCGGTCCTGGACGGGTCCGGATGGGCGCGGGGAGCTCCCGGCTCCCCTGGAAGTGACGGAGTTGTGAGTGCGGTGGGACCGGGAGTGCCCGTCCCAGTGTTGGTGCCCTGGAGCACAGCGGGACCCGGGCACTGCGGTAACGCGGCGGGCACGGGAAGCGCCGCTCGCCCCGGGCCGAACCGGGAGCGGGAGAAACACCAGCTCCGGCCTCTGGAGCAGGGACTGGCCCCTCTGCTCTAAGGCTTGGGCTCTGCCAGGTTTGAAAATGCGGCGTGCCAGACTTGGTCATTTTGTGTATGAGTTGTGATACTCAGTCTGTGAGACGTTCGGTATTAGCTGAGTAGATCAGCTGGAAGTGACACAAACTCCTTTTTGTTATATTGGGAGAAATAAAAGTGACGGGAACAAAAAAGACCAGACTCTCGGTGAGTCCTGTTCCACCAGCTTCTTCTTCGCAACAGCACTGCCTTTAAGTAGATAAAAAATACTGAATTCCAGAATACTACTGTTTATCTGGTTCCTGAAAGTTTAACCTGCTTCAGTGCAGGGAAAGGTAATTACCTACACAGACGAGAAGCCTTAAGAACCAATGCTGGGGGGAAGCTATGAAAGCTGACCAGTTTCCCCAGTAAGGTTATGGATTACGGAGATTAAACAATTTTTTCCTGAGGTACAGAAGCCCTCTGTAAAAGGCACTCCAGTAATTTAAAGAAGAGAAAATAGTAATTGAAAACTAACTTGAATCAGATGTACTTGATTTTTCCAGAGCAAAACTTAAGTTCTCATAAGGGTTGGAAGTTTTGCTGCAGTTTTTTCGTTGTAATAAGTAAAGTAATACTTGATTTAAGCCTTGCAAAAGAAGTAGGAAATGGAGCAGTGTGTCTAGAAAAAGTCGATTCACTTCCCTGTGTACAAAATTATATCTGGTTTTGAGGCAAACTTTTATATCTGGTTTGAGGCAAGCTTTGAGACAGCTGCAATGTCTCCAGTGATACGAAGTCTAAGGAAATTTGAAAAGAAATTATTTTTGTAGGCTCTCATTTCTCTGATTTGTTAATCATTCTGCACATTTCCTGTGCATTAGCATTGGGGCATTCAGTGCCACTGGCCAAATACAGTGACAAGGTGGCCACCCAGGCTATGAAATCAGACATACCCTATGACCTTCCCCTTTGATGTGCATTTTGCATTTCTTTAGAGTGGTCCAAAAGAATTAATTGGAATAGTGATTAAGAGAATAATTATATTTTTTTGTTGTTTTGTTTTGGTTTTTGGGTTTTTTTGTGGATAAACTCTATCTTGCAAATGCAATTTCTTGAACAAGAGTTCCCTGGATTGTTTTCTTGTAGATCATCAATAGATCATTGATCATGATCATGTAGATATCAGCAGTACCTCAGGGCTCCCCACATACCAAAGAGTGAAAACTTGATAGATCTGCCATACAATGTTAAGAAGATATTTTAAACTATTATAATCCAGTGACTGTATAATTCCAGTGACTGTTTTCCATCTCCAAAAATCTCTTCAGCCTCATCCAGAAATGGGGTTGTGTGAGGTAGTCACCTATTTGCAAAACCTCTGATGGAAAAAGGAGAGATTGTTATTTGGTGTGTAGCTGACCATAAAATACTGAGTCTTATTAGGTCTCATGTTTTCATAGGTAAAGGTAATAGTGCTATAATACCCAGCTATTGCTATTTTCTAGACTCTATTAGATGGAAAATGAGCAATTCACCACCTAGATTTAAGTAGCATTTGAAGGTTTCTCTACATTCATGCATAAAAACAGAATACCCAGGACTTACTTGCCTTTTTTCCCAGTAGGTTTCTCACAGTCTTGTTTAGTTTAATCTGATTGTATTTGATTTTTTTCTTTCATGCTATTTTTGTACTCCCTGCTCTTTCACTTTCGTTCTTTTTCTTTGATTTTCTCCATGCTGTTATTTCACTGTACAGTTCCATAACATTTTTACTTCTCTCTTCAATCACCTGTATCCAATGGCCTGACATTACCAGCTGATGAAGCATATCCTGTATTCCAGTCTTACCTTTATTAGAAGATGGCTCCTTCTATTTTATTCTTGGTCCTTGGGACTCAGAGAACCTAAAAATGAAGAGTCTGCTTTAGTTAATTAGTTCATCATCACAACCAGGCAAACAGCCTTTCATATAAATGTAACTACACTGCCCCCATTAATTTTACATTTGCCAAGTGGCACATCTTCCACAGAAGATCCTCTTCAGACCTGGGTTGTTCAAATGTTTATTTATAGAAGGATGTTTTTCTTTGCTTTTCAATTCACATGTACAGTTAAATAAATTTGTCTAATATTCCCTGTAATGGAGACTTTATATCAAACAGAATCAGAAAGGCAGAAGAGGCTCCAGAAGATCCAGTAGCCTTAGGGATTGTTAAGGAGCAGGCTTATCTCTGACAAATGATTCTCTCTGAGGCCAGAGGGGACACTGCCTAACCAGCTAGCAAAGGATTAGAGAAAATGGACAAAGACATGCTGGAATTAAGGATCTGTGAGGGAACAGGGCTTGTTCCCTAAGTCTTACCAACTTCTGAAGGTGTTAGCAGCAAATGCTTTACACCTGGAATTGAACAGAAGGAACAAGGACCTCAGGATTTGTCAGTGAAGGCTATGCTTCATTAGCCATGCTATTATTAATCTCTTTACATTTCAGCATTGATTTAAGAAAGCTGCAGCAGTCTTTTTCTGATCATAAAAATCTTTGAATATATGTAACCTATAAATATAGGCAGGGTTCAAGAATATAAAAAATATCAAATAATGACAAAGGGTATTATTTGGAATGGCAATGTGGCATTTGGATTGTCTTTGAAAACAGTGTTCTTTGTCAGGACTAAGCTGCTAGACTTGAAAGCACCTAGAGAGTGTTGGGTAACAACATAAAAATCAACCAGGAATTCAAACATTTAGCCCAAATCCCCAGATGGTTCCTAACTTGCTTCTGCTGTTATACAGGGCTCTGTACAGATGAAGACTCTTGAGATATTCATTAACAGAATAAACTGAAAAATAGAGATTTGAAAAGTTTAGAACTTTCAGGCAGAGGAGGACAGTGGAGGATGGGGATAGATGTAATCTTTGAGGTCACAGAAATAGGAGCATAACATAGCAGCTTCACTGGTTAACAGTTCTTCAGGTTCTTCAAATCAATAAAGTACAGGAAATTAATCAAAAGGAGCAACTGCTCTGCTCTAAGTCCTTGAAGCCTGAAAAGTCTCCTCTCTCCTGGTACTTTGTTACTAACAGTAAAAAGGCTAGGTTAGCTGTCTGTGACATGGATGGGGAAATGAGAAAGGCTGCAAAGGCAGGAGTAAAGAGATCTCCATTATATTTGCACTGGATAAATATTATAGGGCTGTATGCAGAATTTAAGTTTTTGACAACATAAATCATTAAATGGAGCAATCCAGGGGAGCTTGTAGAGCTCCTGATTTGTATCAAGCAGGGCACCAGACCTTCTTCTGAATTCCTGTAGCAAAGAACTGGTTTAGAATTTTGATCATAATATATGCAAATTCAAAAACCTTGTAGAAGTGAAGAGGCCAAATAAACTTAGCATAGCAACAATAAATATAAAAAGAGGTCTACATAAAATCAAGGAAGTTTGTTAGAAGTAAATTAGAAGGAAATTACCTATATTATAGTTCCTGAGTAAGTATCTATCATCTGTCAAAGCCAGTTAGAGGATCTCCAAAAGACTAGCAGAGCACTACATGTGAATAAAGGATATGATAAAAAGCAAAAGGAGCTCCTTTAAAAAAAGGGTGTTCAGATGAGAAAAACAGAAAATAGCACAACCTCTGGCAAGCTACATGTAAAACTGTAAAAAGCAGACCAAAAGCATTTGGAGGAAAATGTTAGTAATGGCATAAAACTTTATTGTAAAACCTTTTCCAAACACATCAGAAGCAGGAAGCCTGCAGGATAGAAAAACTGTTTGCTTATGTGGATATTATGAGAGGTTCCTACAGGGAACCCCTTTGTGCCACAGAAACCTGTGAGAGTTTTTGGAAAGGTATGTGGAAACAGGGACTTTGGATAATAGGAGATTCCTGTATTTCAAAACTTCTCAACAGATCTTCACTAAAATTGCTTAAAGAAATTAAGCTGCATTGCAGTACAAAGAAATGATTGGTACTGAGTTATATTATGATATATTATTATTATTATTATATTATAAAGGATCAGGACTGAGTTCTGTGCAATAAGTTTTGCTAAAATTTGGTTCTATATACATAATCACAGTTAAATACAGTTCTTCCATTTTTTTCTTTGCTCTAGCACGCTGCTATTTTGATGTATTATCATAACACGTGTGTTATTGTTTAACTGAAGGAAGAAAATATTTGTATATTTCCTGTAGTGAGCACAGTTAGCCTAACCTAGCGTACTGGTAATCAAGAAAACTAATTTTGGTGTAGGTTAACTGAGCACAGGTTGATCTGTCCCTCTAGACTCCCACACCACTGCAGCCTGTTGAGCAGGCTTCAGGTTTTTCATACCCTGGTCCATCCACATCTTCCCTCAGTGTATCCTGGCATTCCCCACGTTCTTCCAGGGCAGGACTACTCGCCCTCATTTCACGCTGTCACTAACAGAGTACCCAGGCAGCAAGTTCAGATGCAGTTTAGGGGTAGTTCTGCCATTCACACATGATGGCAATGACTCTTCAAGAACCATCAACAGACATACTCACCTATGTTATGTCTTACCTCACTTCTTCCTGTTTAACAAATATTTAACATAAGTGCCAAACTGTTCTTCTGGACTTTTATTTGCTAAGTCATCCTTTACGTTTGTTGAAAGGTCCAACCCATTTTAAACATTACAAATGTAACAGTTTCAGTAACTATGTGTAATGAACTGTGTGACTAATCAGTGATGGCATGGAATTCCTTGTATCTATTTTTCCATTTTCCACCTCCTAAATTGATTACCCTGCTCTGAATGCCAGAATCTGAATATTGGTACATTTTGCTAATGCTAGAAACTATCTAACTTCTGCCTGTAATGGTCCTTCATGCATGAAGTTCTTTCACAGACACATATTCATCTAACAGAAACTCTTAGAGAAATGGCTAAGACTTTCACCTTCCAAATAATTGTTCTGTCTGTTTGTCCAAGGTGGTAGTGTTTACTATATGACACAGGATTAGAAACTGCCTTCAAGTCTATAAACATGTACTTGCCAATAAAATCTGTAAACTCTATATCTGGTGTCACTGAAGTTCAGACTCTTACCCAGGGTAGGTTGGTGTAGCTGCTCTGACTTCACTGGAGTCATGCTGATTTACACAGCTGAAGACCTGGGCCTTAGCTGCTGGATCTGAGAATTTTAACAAATAAAAAAGAAAATTTAGTCAAATTAATCCTTTCGTTCAGTAAGTTTTAGCTGCTAGCAATTGTGTCATGCTGGAGACATTTATTGCTATAATATTGCAGAACAAAAATGCAGTATTATGAATGAAAAATCACAGCTATTACATTTTAAGCTAACTAAAGTAAATATCAATGCATATGGATCCATATGCAGAATCCCACTGTTTTCAGTGGTGCCTAGAAAATGAGGGTGTGGTGTCTAAATATTACTGAAGCCTTAACCATACCTTTAATTTCCTCTCCCACCTGACTGAATCCCAGAGTAAATCAGACATCCACACCAGTTGAAACTCTAGAGTGTCCGTAGAAGCACCTTACCTTACATAGTAACACAGGTAATATTTAGAAGTTTGTTAAATATATTGGGATTTTTTAGTGGAAAGTGATAGGTAGGATAAATGCTTTTTTTGTCTACTTAGCACACAAGTCAATGAAGCACCAGAGGTGCATATTTGAATGTATTGTGTTATCTGCTGTCTCATTCCAGGTATACACCTGGCAGCTATTCTAAATACACAGTCTGGGTCTTCTTACCTGAACTCAATAAAATGTACACTTTTGGAAAAAGGCAGCCTGAGGCTCATGATTAATTAAACACCATTTAGAGTTTACATTTGGTCCTGACACAAGACAAAAAGGAACATATATGTCACATAGGCACTTTGCTAAGAGTCTAAGAAGGCTTTGACCAATATGTTCTCAATTCCATTGTTACTTGATAAATTTAATTCAAATCACTTTATTCATTCTTTCCATATAAGCTTGACCAAATTTCCTAATCTCTTGTTCCAACCTTTCAGACAGAAACAAAATGAAGATAAACCAGCATTTGTTCTGCTAGAATCCTTTCTCTCAGCCTGTGTCACAACTGATTAGAGTGTAATTCTTCTAAACAAGAATTGTCTCTCACCATGTCTTTGCACTTTGCCTGGTAGAATGGAGCCTATGCCTGGGCTGCAATGCAAATAATTGAATAATTATTTATGGTGACGTTGGAATGGTGTTGACAGAAACGGAGCTAACGGCATGAGTGGGGAATAATTGTATTTATCCTAAAAATAACTAATGTCAGTCAAAAAAGCAGACTTAATTTCAGTGTTTTGCCTTTATTAGCTGAAGCCTTAGAAAGATCATGATTTTCAGTGGCAATTCTGCTAAAATGAGGACTAAAGAATTTTTCTGACTTTACTGACTTTCAGAGCCAGCTTGAGACACAAAAATGCAAAGAACAAGTGAAATAAATATTGTTGGCATTTTGCAATAAAACAGGGATGTATTTTATAGGTGGCTAGCATCTTGTAATTAAAGACAAGCTTAATAAAACTAATCATTTTCCTGTGCTTATTAAAATGTTTCATGTATCAGCAGGCCCTGAAGAGGACTCACTACCAATCTCTTAACTTGCACTAAAACCGAGAGATGTCCACTTGAGTCACAGTCCCAATGCCTGTCCTGTTCTCTGCCTGTTATTGGAATTCAAAGCCTCTGAGGGAATTAAAACTAACACATTAGCTCCCAATTAAATCCAAAAGGGTTGTGAAATGTAACCAAATAACTTTATAGTATTTCTTGGGAATATGATCTTGGGAGAATAAGGAAGGAGCAGTGGCTTTCAGTTAATGATTTTCCCTCTTCTAACACACAGGAAATGTTTGCAATGTTCTTTTGACCCCTTTTAAGTTCTTCAAGGGGAGCATTTGACTCTTCAAGCTTCCTCCTACAAATATATTTTTTAAAGTTCCTGCAGGTTTGTAATAATTTAGTAGGATAAAGAAGTACAGTCATTACTATAGCAGTCCTTTTTTCTTCAATTAGTATTTCTAATCACATTAGACATGTTTTCAGTATCCAGAGAGGATGCCTGATCCCTACAGCTATCGTGAACTATTAACTTTAATTAAAATTTACAAGTCTAATGTTGTTACATCTGCTAAAAGCATTAACTGCCATGTTAATTACCAAAATGTTAATGTTGCGTTAAAATATGAATGTTCCCTTTTGACAGTTCATCTGTGGTTTAATTATTTATTTTGGTGGAATATCTCCTCAAAAAAAAGAAGAAGGCATGAAAGCATAAATGCTGACTGAAATAATGAGACATAATGGGAAAACTTCATCTAGGAAAAAAACTTAATGCTTCAGAATACCAGTTGCTAGCAGAAATTCATTTGCATTCCTTGCTGTGTTGAAAATATAATACACAGCACTTGCGTCATGTCTAAGATATTATTTATAATCGCAGCACATTCTTCTGTTTTTACTTTACAGGGATATCTAATGTGCAGGACAACTTCTTAAATCCCCATAGTTCAGCAGTGTCATTGTGTTGGTGCTACAATAGAAACTCCCCCTAGAAGAAAGATTTCAGGACTTCACATCAAAAACTTTATTAGATTTCTGAAGGTTTCCCCATATAACTAATTTCAAAACAGATTCACCAAAGGAGATGTCGAGAACTCAGTCCTGAAGTTACTGTACTCCTGTCCCAAGAGTACAGGATCAAAGTGGAAGTCTTTTTAAATCACTGCAATTAGTAACAAGCATAGCAGAGACTTTGCGGTGGCTCATCTAAAGTAAACAGAAATTGCTGGTTAAAGTAAATCTGTCTCTTGCTGTATTTCATGGTATGATACTCCTCTATCATGTTAGTCTTAAAGGAATTGTCACTGAACTTAATAAACAAGAATGTTCTGATAAACCACTGTTAAACATAATTGTTACATGTTTATCTCATGTTGAATAATTATTTTAATAGCTGAAGTTAACAGTCTGCCAAGTAATTTTTTAATGTGATTGTAACTAGATACAGTTAGATTTTATGCCAGCCTCTATTTTTTAATTTTGCATGAAGAAACCTTAATTTTGCCTGTAAATCTTCTATGGTACATGTCAGAGGCACATTCTTCACTCTTTACTCTGTCGACTGTTGGAAGTAGGCAGCTGTTTAGTGGCAAGTGCATAATTGGATTTGTGGGTGGAGGAAAATATATTTTTAGAGATCAGATGTCCAGCTCACAGATTTAGATGGTTTATTAAGAAAACAAAAATTTTTAAATTCCCAAGTAAGACCACTGCAAGTTGTCAGTGGACTTTGAGCTAGCAGGACAGAATGCATAACACCTCTTGCTTCACCACAGCCTGACCTCTTGTGACATCCAGACTTTCTCTCTGCTTGTCTTGGTTTGAAAGACAGGTGTCTGCTAAGAAAGGCAGGAGCTTCTTTTTTTTTTTTTTTTAATGGAGGATGTAAACCCCCTTACTCCAAATTATTATGATTTTGAAATTAAGAGGCTTTCAGGCAAAGATGTGGGAATAGGAATAGCAGTTCTTTACTAGGAAAATTAAAATAAAAATACAGTATTACAGAGAACAAACCCAAAAAAAAAAAAAAACACTGACAGAGACCTGACACCCCATCAGTCAGGGTGCTGGTAGCAATCCCATTAAATGGTGGCTGCAGTCTTGCAGTGACAGATGTGGTTCAGTTGAAGCAGTGGTCTTGTAGAAAGGTGCAGTTTTCCTCCGAAGATCCAGTGATGATGTAGAAAGGTCCAGTTTTTCTCTGGAATCTAGTGGAAAAAAGACTGCTTTGATGTTCCAAATCTTAGTTTTTATCTAGGTAGGAAAAGCTTAGCTCCTTCCCCTGGCTGGAGCATCTCCCAATGGGATGATGTAATTTTATTACTCATACAGTGGGGTTCAATTGCCCATTAACAGAAGATATCTTCCTGGAGGAAGGATGGGTTGTGGAAAAGATAAAGAGCACTGCCCCACCTGTTTTTAACACATGGTCCATTAGCAGAGGATATTTCCCATGGAGATAAGGATCACTGCCCCACCTGGTTTCAGCATATGGTGATAGAATGCATACTTTTGGACACATCCTGTACTGCAGCCTAAGTCACCAGTCTATGGTGAAATTAGTACAAATCATAAAACAGGACAGTATAAATCATAAAACAAATCATATAACATATTTAGAGCTCTTTCTAGAGGTGGGTATTGTGCCATGATAATGGAATTCTAGATGAAAAGTTGCATTCAGTTGTCTTTTCAAGTTAACATTTTAGGAAAATGCTGCAATAAATCCTCATTTGTTTTCCACAGAGTTTGGAGAATTTGCCTCCAAATCTATTTGGAGGGCCTTTAATAAAAAAAGAGCTATTGAACAAACTGGTCTGAAGCAGAGAAAAGCCCTGCAGTCTTCCAGATGTTCAGAGCCAAAATTGGTCAGAGTTTATAGAATATATCCACATACAACCCCACCTTCCCTCCCAAAAAGCCCCAAACAAACAGAAAAGCTAACTCACATGCTCAAGCTCAGATGGCTGGTTATGTTCTATGAGCCCTACTGCAGGCACGTTCAGCAGGACTAGTGATAAGATTTACTCTGGTGTGCTCTGATCCTGAGACTTTTTAGAGTACTCCTTCAAACAGAAAAGATTGCTATTTAAAAATAATAGTAGTTATTATTTTGAAGAATGTGGCAAGTTGCTAAAGAAATGTTTTCTAATCGTCTGCAAGAAGGCAACCTATCTCCTGGGCTTTGTTTGCTTGTATAGATTTCATTGCCTGCAGCAATACTTCTTTAAGTCAAGTTTATAGAAACTTGTCTCTCTTGGGGAGATTAATATCTTTCAAAACTCATTATTTATTTGGGAATAGTCAAGCACTCTAGAGAAGACAAGTAGATAATTCCAATGATTCATTTGCAATTAATCTGATAATAACTTTTGTGCTGCAGTGCTCCAGTTTACATAATTCCTTGCAAAGGTCTGTATTACCACAAGTCTTGGTGCATGGAATTCACCACTCTCTTTCAGTGTCACAGTTCTTACAGCATGGGAAAATTACTTAATTCCCTTTCTAAGAAAAAAAAAAATATCTGGTGGCTTGTGGCTGCTTGTTTGACTGTCATTGTAAAGCAGAGTGTGAAGGATAATCCTTTACAGCTACTGAGACACACAGACAAGCCAGAAGCTTCCCTATTCATTTATGCAATTATCAGAACTCCTTTTATTTTGTGAAATGGAAATAAATAAATTAACCCAGCTGTACCATGCCCACAGAGTACCACCAGCAAAAATGTTGCTTTTCTCAGTCATTTTTTTCTGATTAAGCTAAAGCCAAATCTTATTCAAAGATGTAGCATTAAGGAAACAGAGCACCTCCATTCAACAGGTTTTGATTTGCCACAAAATGTACATTTAAAGAAAAAACGAAAATAATTTGTGATTAAGATCCGTGTCTGCCTTATAATTTGCATATCTTCCTTCTCTGCCTACATTTTGATCTTTTTTACCATAGTGCATATACTATTAAACTTCAAAATATTTCTGTCATTCCCTTCAAAAGCTTTTGGTGAAGGATGCTCCTCTGAGTACACTGTAATAGCTGGCAATCACACTGGCACATCATCCACTTAGAAAATCTTGTTGGACTCTAAAACAGTGCTGTCTTACTATTAATAGTTAATTAAAAGGCTGATGTAAGGGTATTACTTTATGTTCTCTTTCAAGATATATTCACAACAGTTTTTATCAGATAAAGCATCAACAGGCAAACTGCTCGGTTTTGCTGTGCAGAACTTTTTTATAAGAGTGACAGCATCAGCAGTAAACCTTTTTTTGACCTTTCTTGCAGATATATATACATTCTTGAATGAACATAGAGAAAACCAAGTCATTATTAAAATGACAGCAGAGTTGTGGAGCTCTGCTACAGAATCACTGTTGTTATAAATCTATATTTACTTTAAAGAGAGCAATATTGACCTCACTTACCTGATTTCATCCACAGAGCTCTCCAATGTGTGAGTATATAAGATCATGCCTAGCATCAAGGAGCTGATTTATAGAGAATTACACTATTCACATATTTTAATTTGGGCACGTGATTTATGCACCTTGCAGAACATTACAGGTTTCAGGTTCATCATACATATGCATCTGTGGGTGTATATAAATGTGTATGTGCATATATATATATGTATATATAGCATTATATGTATGATAGAAATTAACAGATCAGAAGTAAATACATTAAAAGTGTTGTTTCAGGTCAAGGAATACTGAAAATGAGACCTTAAATTTCAAAAGTGGAATCTTGACTCATTAAAGCTGAAGGAAATTTTCATTTCTTTCTCTGTGACCTGGATTTTCCTTTAAAAACTTAATTTATACCTAATATCATGCTTTCTGTCCTAATTATTTATTCTTTTGCAATTACCCCAAGTAATATTATATTACTGGGGAAAAAAACCCTGATAACTTCATGTTTAGCAGACATCTTCCATCAGTCATTTTTAGATCTGAAGCTTATGCAATTGGATTGTAATTTTGAAAAACATAGCATCTACTTAATGAGGCAGTGCTTTAATGTTTAGAAGTCTAGTCTTTTAGATTCTTAAAAGAATTTTGTTCTACATTTCTCATCTGAAACATTGAAAGTTTTGTATCATCCCATCATCTGCCCTAAGCTTTAGAGACTCTCAAGGCCATACGTGGGAGTAATGTCACCCTTTTTTGTGTGGTCTCACTAAGGAGCAGTGTTAATCACTCTCCTACAAGCATCTTACACCCAGTGTACTAAAAAATACTCCTGGTTTGCTCAAAGCATCTTATGAGACACTTCAAGGACACATAATCCATACAAACAGTCCATTCACAATCTTGATAATGGGATACAGCACCATTTAATGAACCTGCATTGGAACAGGGCACTATTTTACTGCCTGCAAACTGAACCTGTCAGTTAGGGTGTTTCTGTTATTTACTTATAGCAGATTTAGTGTAGCATAATGCTCCTGCATCTGCAGTGTTTTAGATAAACCTACATATACAGACTTCTTAGAAGTCAAATACTTACTTTACAATATGCATACAAAAATAGGAGCATATATATTCTTACTAAATATTCTCATAAAATATCTAGAAATGTACCATTGCTTGTTCTATAAACTTCATCTCATCAATGTTCCAACATACTCAAGACCCGTTCCCATTGCCTTTGTTTCTTTTACCTAACCAATCTCCCCCATCTCTAGTTTATTCTTTTAATCCTGCCTTATGCAAGGAAAAATTGGAAATCTGGTGGTGGTTCCTCTGTAAGTGAAAAATCAAATAATACTTTTGTTCCACAAACTACTGCTTCATCTGGCGTGACATGATGGCTGAAACTGAATTTGGAGGCTTCATGGACTGCTCTTCCTAAAAAAAATACAAGAAAAAAGAAAATATGTATGAATGAAAACTTTGTTCCAGAATATCCAATTTACAGGAAGTCACAGCAAGCCAACAATGATTTTCCTGCTCCTGTTGTCACTCACTTTTCACCTTTTTTCTAATAAAATAGTCATTTCAATTACATACAAGCTGGTGAATAAAATCTATACAGGTACACTGACTATCCCCTGCTGCTCACTCATGTTCAAAGCATGCTCTTGTTAACTTCTCAGGCCATCTGATTTCATAAAGGTTGCCAATTACATATTCAAAAAATGTTAGATCGACAAATGTAATTATTGTACCCTATTAAAGTACTAAAATAGAAGTTAAGATCTATGGATTAGTCCTTAATTAGGCAAACATCAAAGAACAGAAACCTGGAGGAATCAAACAAGGTACATTAATTTGCCCAGAAAAAGACTCTCCTGTTGTCAATATTTCCCATAAGTGAGAACAAGTCATGAGTTCAGAAAAAAAAAGTTGTGCAGAAAATGCCCAGTCTCCCAGTAACACTTTTTGCAAAACTTAAGCTAAGTAGGAAATTCAGTAGCAACATTAAAAGGGTGGAGGAGCCATCCTCATGTTCAGCTTTTTGGTCTTCTGCAAGAATAGAATGAAAGGAGGGCACAATTTTGGGCTGAAAATCTGATCATCCTTAATAGATCCTAATTGTCAGTGTAAAGGACTGTGTATAGAGCCTTTAATAAAATTACACAGTTTTGAAGAAGTGTAGGACGCAGTAATACTGTTTTTTCCCTCTAATGCTCTTTTACATTTCCTTTTCTTACAGATTTGCTGTTACTGTAACAAAGTGAAACAGGACAAGTTTCTTCCTGCTTCCAAAACTGTGCTCCAATACTCCTGAACCATTGCCACAGACTTAATAGATTCCAGAGACCACTGGGAACAAGGTCTGGAAACACTTCAGCAGATGAACCACTTTCTGAGAAGTGAAACCTTTGTTTCAAAACCACATTCAATACAAGCTGACTCACAGAAGGCCTGAAGTTAGAACCTCCTTCTCTCTTTTCCAAATTCAGTCCAAAGAGAGAAAACTTGGAGAGAGAGAGAAAGATTGGTGTAAATGATCAGCATACAAATAAACAAAATATATAGGAAACATTGGTATGCATCTGCACAGATACGAGAATAAAAAATTAGCATTCATTCAAAGCTGCTTCTGCTTTCTGACAGGTAATAATGATTGTTAATGGGACTGACATTTCCACTATACAATCAAAACATATTCTTCAAAACCTATTGCATAATTAACATTACTTGCACACAGTTCACATCAAATAACATCAAATTAGAAAGACTTATAGGGCTAGTGAATAGCACCCTAAAAAACATCTTGTCCAGGTGTTGACTGAGCCCTGGCAACACTCGCAGGGCTCTGCTGGGTTCTCTCATCCAGGCAAGTCCTCAGTGTGTTCTGCCCCTGAGAACACGTGAACACAGGACTGACAGGGTGCTTTTCTTTCCTGCACATTTTCCTGACAAGGACAGTGATGTATTAGCCATACAGGAGACATGTTCCTGCACTGTAATCCACATGAAATAGCAGGAGAGGCAGGAGCAAGGTTCATATCTTTACCCACCTGATTAATGGCTTGGTGTTGCCCAAGATTAGGCAAGACTATAAAGGAGTTCTGATTGTTAATTTCTGTATATCTTTCTTAAGTCAGATACATGATGCAAATTCTATTTTTCTTCTCAATAAGCTTCTCTCTCATTTTCTGGAACAGAGATCTGTGGAAACATCTATGGACAGACGTTTCCAGAAATACTGCAGCTATTACATATAAACATCTCAGCTGTGTCCTCTTGGTCAGCCAGGGTGGAGTCAACCTTGTGGCCTCTTTGCTGAACTGGAGATGTGATGGTCTGCAACAGCTTCCCAAAGGAACAGGCAGGGAAAAGGCCTTTCTACTTTGAATGTGGTCTTTAGTCATCACATGAACATCCTTTTGAGCTGTAGTGCCCAAAACACCAACTTGGGAGATGCCTTCCCAACCTAGAGTTTGTATGATTGGGAGGAACCTTGCAGACAACAAACCAATCATTTCCTGTTCTCCTCTTAGGAGAAACTGGACGTATTCTGGGGGCTTGCAGTGGGAGGAGGGGAAAAGGAGGCTGCTATCAAGTCATTGTTAAAAACATGCTAAATAAAAGCTCTAGATAAAAAAAACAAACTCCTTCTACAGTCTTTGATGTTGCCAAACATTGATTGTGAATTGAACAAGAAAAAAAAATAAAGCAAGCTGAAAATGTGCTGTCAGGACTTTTATAACACCAAGCTTTTTTATGATTTTTTAATGCTCCAATGACAGATGTATGAAAATGAGTGCAAAATGCAGAGAAAAAAGAATATAAAACCTCGGTGTAGAAATTGCATAGACAAAGAAGAAAGTATAATTTCCTAGCACTGACAACAGCATAAGCACGGAGTAACTTTCAGGAGAATTATTTTTGCAAAACACCAGTATGTTTCACATGCTTCAGTTTCTAATATGTCATTGTTAAATCAAAGAGTACTTATTTATTTTCCCCAGGCATGTAGAAGAGTTAAGAAATATGAAACAAACTGTAACACTAGCACTAAGGCATTAAAAAGAAAATAAAGTTACTTGATTATATTATTCATCTAGATCACGCCAAGAGATAAAATAGCCTACAGATTTCCAGGACAGTACATGAGCATACACAAAATATGGTAATTAAATCTTGCATCACAGTTTATGTGAAGTGTAATTATATCTGGCATTTGAGTTTATCGCTTTGTGAGGATTTGTGCAGGAGATAGGTGGTACACAAGTCAAATCTTCCTACTCAATCTGAGCAGGACTAAATTGCACTCCCTTTAGCCTTTGTTTCCACTTCTCATTTTGCATATCAGACACTGAACAGCTCAAGCTAAATTTTAGGAAAATTGTATACTTATGCTTTCTTAGAGCTTGTCTCCAGAAAGTTTTTCCATTCTACCTATAGTGGAATAATCCATGTGTGGATCACTCAAGATTAAAGGAAAATAATTAGGATTCCTAAAAAGGAAATTATTTAGGATTTTGTTATTTTAAATATTGCATTTACACCACAGAAATAGATCTAAACTTATGTTTTTATTTGGACTTCAACAATTCACCTTCCTAAAAAGAAATATCCCATGCATCCAACCTCAAGCTGATACTGGCAAAAACCTGCAAGCAGGTCATAAGCAGGTTGCCAAACTCACTCTCCTGGATATTGGGAATGAGAAGTAGGAGTAGCTACAGTTCACAAGTATATTTCTCAAACATTTCTAAAATTAGAAGTAGTTATATAAATTACAGAAATTCTCAATAAGGTAGAAACTGAGGACGATTGAAAGAGGTTCATGCTACCATGAAGAGGAACAAACTTTTCTACTGGTTCCTGAGTTTTCAACTGCCAAGGAAAAAAAAAAAAAAAAAAAAAAGCTGAAATCTGTGGCCCAAGTTTACCTTTCTCAGAACTATAATTTAGTCTGTTTAACTAAAAAACCTTTTAAAAATTTAAGCAATTTTGATTTTTACTGCCTGTGAAATCCACTCTTACATACCTGTCAGTGCTCAAGGCTACCTGAAAAACTTGGTGTAACTGCCCAGCCATAATGGCCACTTCTATCAGAGCTGGGTATTTCTGAAGTGATTGAAGAGGCTAAAATGCAGTCTAAGCCCAGAATGAGGCTAGTACAGTGACACCTCAGTTTTTTTCTACTTTCATTTGTGTTGTCTCATATTTGCATTTTTAACATGAAAATAACTCCAAGGGGAAAATCCTCCATAATATATTTGCTGGCTGCCAAAACAATAATTCTGAAAATTCTGTAATGAAAAGGATATAAATTCCAGAAGCAGTTTCTTGTAGTAACTGTCATAGGTTTCAGTGTGGTAAAAACAAGCTTGGAAGTACTTAAGATGCACCTTTTGATGATGTGCTGTACGTTTCTCTTCCATGGCATTCCTCTTGTTTTGGGAAGCCTGGATAGATGGTCCAATGGAAGTCTGTGATGGATCTCCCTGCCCAGGAGAGTCCCCTGGTTAGTCCTGCCCCCAGATCCCCACAAGTCTTTGTGATCAGCAGCACTGTCCACACTCTTCACCATAACTTTGGTGAGCAGCCCTCTTTCTCTTGTCCTGTTCTGGTTTTTGGGAAGGGAACTTTACATCATCCTGCCTCCAGATCAATCCTTCCTTCCAGGAATCAGTTTTCAAAACAGAAGCAACTCCTTATGGATTCCCAGAAGAAAATAGGCGGGCTGGAACATAGCACAGAGATACACAAGAAGGTGTAATCAAGCTGGATCAGCAGAGGAATCAGCAAAGACCTAATGCAAGCTCACTGAGCTGCAAGGGCACTGGAAAGATTTAGTAGTTAATGATGTGTCGAGGCAGCCTGCCCAGGGCACTGTGCTGTGACAGGAGACACAAGGAGCCGGTCTGAGCTCTGTGCTTGATCTGCTCATGACCACAAACACTTTGCCTCCTCTCCTCCCTCGTGAATCTGCCTTGCTCGTTATGACAGTGGGGTTTTTTGTGGCAGGGAATGTTTATTTCACAGGTCAAATCCTTGATGTGCAGCAACCAACAGTAAATCTCCAGGCTCTGGGTATTCCAAGTTTTAATTCTATGCATTGATGAACTGTTTATCATGGTTAGGGCCCTACTTCAGTTTCTAGGTGCAATCAAATTATAGCTATAAAGGATCTGTTAAATCATAATTTTGAAGCAAAACAATGGAATCTTTCATAGGTAGGAGGGTGTGTTTATTTATCCATATTTTTTATTAAATCCCAGTTACCATCGAGAGGAAAGCAATTTTAAAATAATAAAAAAGTACATGAAAAAGAGGTATAAAATTTTTCCCTTATCCCCTGACTAGGCACACATCAGACAGCCTTTATTGGAACCCAGACAATGTGAGGCATTTGGAAGAGGGAGGAGAGAGGTTAGGGAGAAGGAAGAAAGACTAGTACATCACAAGTCTGGACAACATTTGAATAGTTTGGACTTGCTTTGAATACTGCACTCTGAGGTGTTGAGGTATGACAAATTTGGGCTTTGTTTTAAACTGACATAATCTGCTGTTACTGAGAATGCTTTTAATATTTCAACTCAAAGATATCCTTTAGGGTGACATATTGCAAACACGCTTTCTGTTTTGTTTTCAATTTTGCTTTGTTGTTGGAGTTGCAATGTAAATATGCACCATATTTTCCTCTGCATATTCCTCATTATATTTATTCTAAAGTCTTCTCTACGCCGTATCTTCTTCCCAGCACCAGAGCATAGAGGAATATATTGTCTCTATTCTGAGTCTGGCAACGAAAATATTCTTAGTGGTGTCACTATAGAAGGGCAGAAATGGTGACGGCGGACAACACATCTGAAATTCATTAGCAAACATCTGAGATGACTTCCTGAGTGGGCCACAATGAAGTGTGGAATGAGCAAATGATCTGCAGGGGTGGCAGAGGGAGAGAATTCCCATGTACGATAAAGGCAAAGAAAAAATGCACATTTGTTAACATAAATCTTTTCTTCACACTGATCCTGGTTTCTTCCATGCAAGTCTCTTTTCCCCCTTTACTTAACATGAGAATTAAGAAACCCAGGATTCTTTCAACAACCTATTGCTCCATTTCACTCAGCTATCAATTTCAACAAGTTCATGATATGTGCTTCCAGGAAAGTCTTGCTTCCTTATTTTTCTTTAATTCACTCTTAATTCACCCACTCAGCACTAACCTGTGCTATCCCATTTGAAATCCAAAGATAAATTCATGATTACTACATGGTGGCTACCAGAAGCAAAAAACAGAAGAGTGCTCTGTAAGAAAGGAAACTGATATTATACTATGGTTTTATGCCATTTTTTATCTAAATCATGCTCTTTAGACTGCAACACTCTTCAATAGCTGTTATGTTACCATAGCAACTCCAAGTACTTGCTGTGGCCGACTGTGCCAGGGTCTGTACAGAACAGAAACGACCCTCGCTGGTAATTCCTAAAAGTTCTAAGAGAGGTGCACAGATGCTTGGGAGAAAAAATACAGATTTTTGATACACAAGGCAGTATGTGATACCACTATATGAGCAGCCCCAAAACTATTTATTGTAGATATCACAGTGAAGGAGAAGTTTAATGAAGGATGGAGCCTAATACTGAAAAATTTTGTGTTATGCCTGTTAAAATTTATCAACAGTTGAGGGTTTCTACACTTCTGCAAAACTTTGTATCACTGTGACAAAAAATATCAAATAATCATTCTGCCATACATTCTCTAATTTGTACATTAGACATTACATTGACTTTCGGTGTTGAAATGAGGTGTGTTATTTTTGTACTAGAGCACTTGTCATTGCTTTCCTGAATTTAAATTTGAGTATAAAATATGTGTCATTAAATTTTTAAACATGCTTAGATTATTAAATTGCAAAACAAAGCAAGAACTGAATTAACTGCTAAAAAAACCCCAAAAAACCCAAACATTAATTCAACCTGTCAGTTCAGAATTGTCAAATGCATCACTCTTAGCAGCAGTGGTTTTGCCATTTTCCTGTTTGTCTTTAATACCTTCTTTGAATAACGTTCAACTATTTTTTTGGTTTATTTTATTTTCTAGGAGAGAAACTCATCTTTTATCTTGAATTTATGGGTGCAAATCAAGTGAAACTCATTGCTCAGGCATGGCATAGGTGTTTTCAGCATCCCACTGCTAAATTCAGCAAATGACAATGTGCTGCATGTCTCAGGCTAAAATACTATTCATATACTTGTTTCTGTATCTCCTGGTCCAATTCTACTGCCATGATATAGAGAGAAACCACACTTCCATTTTTCTGAAGGTTGTATTAGAATAAACAGAATAAATCAGCGCTATTTTCAGTATCTGAGTTTTGAAGGTAAATGAGATTTGCACTGGAGATAAGATCTGTTTTCCAACAAATTTCTTCAGATGCTCTCATCTCTAAAGAACCTGTTTTAATTTTTTTGGCGAAGATTAGGGGAGCTAATCACCCTCTGCTAGCAGGTAGTTAATTTTTATTTACAAAATCATTGGTTACACACAGAATGTGATGGTATTTTATGTTGTTGAGTTGGATGGAGGGTTTTTTTTCCAAATATACACATTTCATGAATTGAAAGCACAAAGTTTTATCTAGATTCTGACTGTTGTCATACTTGAGCAACTGTTCAGATGTGCCAGTCAAGCTTTTGGAGGAAAACTGGCCACGTTCTCCCACAGTTGTCATGTATCTGTCACACTGACACCAGCTAGAAAGTTTGAAAAAATCAAATTGGAACCATTCTGTTACGAGCTGTGAACATCCTTTGCAGCAGTGTCATTTGAATCAGAACGTCTGCTATTGTTTTCAAATGCCAATATTCATTTCAACGAGAAAGGCAAAGCAGTCTTTTGTTGAAAGTCAGCCCATTCGTGAGTGCAGTGAGGAAAACACAGACCGAGGCACAAAGATCAGATGGGATATAGATCCTTCAGGGGCTTCCATGTACCTTCCACCAAGACATTGTGGGTAGATCCAGCTCTCACAAAATGCCTTACACTCTCTCAAAACACTAGCTAGCCAAAAGGCATAAATAGAAACCTACAATGAAGAATTACAGTCCAGGAAAAATTCTATAGTCACTCATTTAATTTTTAAATTAGCAAGTACAGCTAAAAGTCTTCCTGATGCTGGTCCTTTCAAATACTCCTCCTCCCAATCTATGTATTTAGAAAACAGACAATTCTGTAAATTATCCATTGTTCCAGTACTTGAGGAAGAGTTTTTTCTCCTGATAAGAAAAAGGACATCTTTTTTAAAAATTGAACTGATGACTTGACACACAGGAACAAAATAAAGAGTAATTCTCTCAAACCAGAAGATACACTGAATCATTTAAGAACTCTGCAGCAAAATTTGCTTCTTGGTAAACTGCTTAGGCATATTTCTGTGACAGTGATTAGTCTGTATTCTTTCTACTGGCATTCCAAGACATGAATGGTAGATTTCTAGCATTTTTTAGTGTCTGGTTGTTGTGTTTCTTTATCATAACTGTACACTAAGAAGTGTGAAATACTTGCTTGTACTATTTCCCTTCCATTTCTTAAATTCAAACAGCTTTTCATCACAAGATATTCTAATAATATGTTCTCACATCTATTTTTTTTATTGTCTCATGTATTCTGAACATTATTCTACCCATCCTGTTTGAAGTCCTACACTGCAGCAAAACACCTAGGTTCCCTAGCACGTGACTCTGAATAGCAGAGAAGTATGTCTATTATTTATGTGCAGTATCTGGCTGTACTTGACAAATAGAAATTGCCTTTATGACCTCATTTGGAACTGGGAACTACCTGAAGATTGACCAGTGGTGGGATTTGAAAGTTATAGAAGTAGGCTGCACATGACGTGAAGAAAAAATGAAGGTAGGTGGATTTAAAGAATTGAGTCTTGAACAAAATGAGAATGAAAAACATTTAACAGCACATTGAGCAGACATAAACATGATAGAACTGAAAAGGATATTGACACAACTGAATATTTTAATTATATGTTCTAGTTGTCTGAATAAATTGAAAAATAGAAATCTCAGTTATAGAAAACACTGCAAAATTTGACTATCACCTAAATCTGCAGATCACAAAGAGATGATGATAAAATAATTACTGCATAAGTGACAAAGTTTAATTTTGTTCACAGTTAATAAAAAGGAGGAAAGGAACAACATGATGAAAACACTAAGGGGTTTAGTCATCTTTCACAAGAACTAAAATCCAAACAACTATAAGATTGTGTCACAACAGTTAAGCCGTGGTTTGCATGGAGGGAAATGGGTGTGAGGATGAAAGAGTGAGAAGATGGATCTGCAAGTCATCTGCACAGCAGCAATTTTAAAAAGACAGATTCCCTGGCTTATGAAAAGGGCTTGGACAGCATAAAATCAAGGAGGCCAGAGAGGAAAAGATTTAAATGAAGGACACCTGCCACTTTCAGAAGGATAATACCACCAGTCGTGGAGTTTTGCTTGGATGAAGTAAAAGACTTTGGCAAAGGTTTTTTCAATTATGGTTAAAGCATAAAGCATAGTGGAGAAGAACTAGGATGAAATATATGTGTGGTTCTTGTCTTTTCTAAAAGGAACAAACACTTCTGGACATCTTTCTGCACAAAAAATGAATCATTTTCACTTGTCTATCTCTCAGGTTCCCTAATCCCACAACATTATATTGTAAGTTTGAGACTCCAAGACTAATTTTTATTCAATCATATGATTTTGGAGTTCATTTATCATGAAAACCAAAGTCTGACTCTGAACTTGGCATTATTTCCAATGGGATTTGTGCATAGATGTGACAAAGTATACCCAAAGACTTTTACTGCAGGTTTTAATTTCTAATACCATTCATGTGCTCATTTGCAGGTCTAGACCTATAATGCTTAGTTAGCTTGAACAGCTGTGTTTTTATGGCTGGAGTAGGTTTGAATGAAAGTTTAAAAGCTTGTGTGTACTTATTGTATATGTCCAATTAATCTTCACTCTGCAAAATCGAGGTTTTCCCTTCTTTTTTTGCTACATCGCAGTTCTTATGCTTGCTTTGGACTGCAATCCTGGCTCACACTTCAAGCTAACAAGGTTGTGGTACTGCCTAATAATCCCTAACATGTTTAAACAGATGTTTATAGCTGCTGGTGTACCTAAGCTCTTGTTTTAATTTGTGAGGTTGCTTGTTAAACCTGAGTATGACACAAGGTTTCTGGCGATAAAATGTGATTTTTGCTATATTAGATGGATGATATATGAATACCACCACCTGAAGCCTCTCCAACTCTTCAAAGTAAACGACAAGTAGAGAGATATAGGGTTTAAATCTCATAACAACACAGCAGAATAATTTTACCTTAAACTGGGAGAAAACATCTAAAATGAACATCATCTGACCAAGATTGCCACCATGTAACAAGATATTTTGTGATAAATTTTGAAGGAGGCATATTTAAAAATCCAGTTCTGGATTTATAAAATCCATACGAACTGCCTTATTCCAAAGGGGCCAACAGAAGAGTTTTGTAACTCCTCATTTAATTCATCAGATTGCTCTGCAGATGGCAGTAAAATTTATTTTCTATTTAAAGAGCGTCTCGCCTCATCATAATCAAGGAAATATACTTTCCAACTTAACCAAAAACTTGGCAGAGACAAAGTTCTGCACTGGCACCAAGTAATCCCATACAAAAAGCCTGTCTCCCATCTTACTTGTTTTGCTGTGCCAGAAATATTTTTAAAAGACCACAAAGTAGACCTTTCATATTCTACTGTAAAATATTCACACTCATTTTAAACACACACATGCTCTCAAGATCCCAGCAATTGGCTCAGCCTGGCCTGCACCACATGAAATAGGTGTTTCCCTTCCCCACAAACTGGTCCGTGGGAAGCCAGAGCATCTCCAGGCTGTCAGGAGTGGTGCAGAGAAGCACGGCTGGATAACTGCCTGCTCACACCTTGTGGTGTGAGTGGGAAATGTCCTCAGAGGAAACCAAGGTCTTCCAGAGAAAATCCACACAACTTTCCCACACAGCTGTGTTGAGTCATTTTTCCACGAAGAAAAGAAAGAAAAGGGCTTTCCCAGGAGACTGAAAAATCAGAGCTATCAGCATAGATGTCAGAGAATCCAAGGCAAAGGATGGGAAGATAAAAGGGGAGGGAGACTACATTTAGCTCCAAGATGAGTGCAGAGCCACCAGGACAAAGCACTCCATTTCCAACAGCAACTGATGGTGGACAGCAAACCTGAAACATTTCCATGGAGCACTGGGGCAGGAATAGGCTGCAGGCAGGATAAAATCTGCATAAATGGCATTATCAGAAAGGTAAGTTCTATATCTTACTGCGCTTTCACACTAATATTTGACTGCCTTTTCCTGGAAGTTCCTCTGGAGAAAATGGCCATGAGGAGTATGCAGGTGACACTCAGGCTTGGAGAGTTTGCTTCTTAGCTGTGTTATCAGTGCCAAGTGGTTTGAAAAAGTGTACTTTTCCTTACTTGCACTTACAGGCTATTCCTGTGACTGTGAATCCAGGACATTTATCATTCTAATATTTAAGTAAAGCTGCAATACTACTCAGGACTTGTCATCACTTGGAGGGAGCTACCACCACTCTTATTTGTGCAGCTCTCACTTCGCAAAACATTTTCACAGTAAAAGTTAATGACAACTTCACATGCCTTCTTGAGATTGAAAATTAGGTAGTAAGCTAAGAATCAAGATCTTGGAAGACTCTGATGCATTTCTGGTGGCTCTCCAAAAGAATACTTAACTGTGGTAATTCATCTGCTTAACAGTTCAGCTACATATTTTCCTAATCAGGTGGTTTTTGGCTTTAAATGGATAAAATCTTCTTCATTAAGTAATAGAAAAGATCTCAGAAATAATTCATCAAGTCTTTCAAAAAATATAGCTATAGATAAGATATTTACTCACCTCCAAAATTGTTTCAAAGGTGTATTTACAACTGCAACATACACAGCAGGAAAATCTTTATCATATAACATTTTCTAGCTCCAAACCTGCTGTGTGGAGTGAAAATCAAGATAGAATCAAGACAGATCTCTGGGGAGGTAATGATAGGATTACATATGGAACTGCTGGGAGCATGAATATGCACAGCTCAGTAAGGGCAAATGACAATGGCCTATTGTATACAGCTGAAATGGGTGTATGTGTCTGTTCTTTCCTCAAAAAAAAACTGAATTCACAAAAAAATAGGAACTGAATATTTACAGCCCTTTATTAAAACAGGTTTCATCTTGAACTTTAGCACTGAATGTATTTAGATTTGAGGAATCTTGTCAGGTTTCATTAGTGCAATATGGTAGCTTCTACATTAATGGCAGAGAGATAGTTACAAACAGAACATAAAAGTACATTTTAAATTACATTTACTAAGTTTTATCATGTAAGAAGGAGGGAGGGAAGGAGGGAAAGAGGGAAGGAGGGAAGGAAGGAAGGAAGGAAGGAAGGAAGGAAGGAAGGAAGGAAGGAAGGAAGGAAGGAAGGAAGGAAGGAAGGAAGGAGGGAAGGAAGGAAGGAGGGAAGGAAGGAAGGAAGGAAGGAAGGAAGGAAGGAAGGAAGGAAGGAAGGAAGGAAGGAAGGAAGGAAGGAAGGAGAGGTTAACACCACAGATCATAAGCTACTTTGAAATTTAATTGATAAATAATTTTATAATGTACAAAATGTTTACTTGACTTGAATGCTGAGTAATTATTTTCCAGTACCTGGCAGTTATTGGCATGGCTTCTCTTACTCAATTGCTAAACAAAATGCAAAATGACAACCTTTCAGACAAAATCAGGATTACAGATTAAACTACTCTTTTGTTAAAAGTCTGTATAATTTTAATTCTACTTGGTTTAAAACAACTTGAGAGATATAGATGCTTATGCCTGAGGCAGCAAAGAATCACAAACCTTGCTGTAAGGGTATTGCTGCAGTACACCAGCCAGGTTTCAGTGGGACTGTTTATCATTAAATATACATGAAAGACCAGGACCCCTACTTGACTAGACATGGCAATTTAACTTTGCCTCTTCCACTGCAGTGACATGATCATAAACATATTATCAAGTCCTGCAGTGTGATCAACAACAGATGTAAAATTAAGAGTTGACGAGTTTTAGCAGGTATCTGAGCCTTACGTATTTTCTGCCTAATTTTAATTTCCAAAAATCTTCCAGAAACCACTCTTATTTTTCTCTTCTATTCTTGCAGTTAGTACCAGTGTTCTGAAAAAATAGGATTCAGTATGGTTTCTTTCAGGACAATTTGCCTTTCCTAAACTGAATGACAAGCCTTGCTATGGCAAGAAAAGCAAACAGGATGCTGGGCTGCATCAACAAGGGCATCACCAGCAGAGATAAAGAAGGCATGATCCTACTCTACTCTGTGCTTGCCAGGCCACAGCTGGTGTGCTGTGTTCAGCTTTGCTCCCCACTATAACCAAAGATGGGTATATGCTGGGCAGCATCCTGAGAAGAGCAACAAAGATGATCCAAGGACTGGGGAGCCTCCCGTAAGGAAAGACTGAGACGCCTGTGTTAATTCAGCCTTGAGGAAGGAAGGTTTAGGAGAGAGCTTGTGTCACCATGTTCCAGTATTTAAAGGACTACAAGACTTGACTACAAGAAGCTGGAGACTCCCTCTTTACATGGAGTCACATGGAAAAGAGGAGGGGTAATAAGTACAAAGTCACTCCCGAGTCAATTCCAGTTGGACACAAGAGGAATATTTTTCACAACGAGAGTGATCAGCCATTGGAATAATCTCCCCAGGGAAGCAGCGCATTCCCCAAGAAAGATTTTGGCTGGGTCATCTTGTCTTGGCTTTTGCCAAAAATGTCTGGACCAGACAGTACTTTAGGTCCCTTGTAACTGAGTCTTCCATGGTTCTATAATAAGAAATTAACAATAAGCCATGGCAGGAAATGCACCTGTTATTTGAGAGTTAGCTCCCTTGGCTTTGTAAAGCGTAATGTACCAATGAATGTGTCCTTTCCCTTTGGGTGCAATTATATTTCAAAAGCCATTTCCTGGAGTTGCTGGTGTAACTTCTCCTTGGTGAAAAGTTTCTGTATCTTCCATAGATTACACTCATATTTTTCTGGAACTGTACACTATGATTGGCAAGTGCTGATGTGAGGATTTACTTGTGCCATGTCAGGTTCAAAGCTCAGTGCTCAACTCGATATGGCTTAACCATGAGAGTATTATATTGAAACATGAACACCAGCCTTGAAACCAACATGAAAACCAAGTTTTAGTTCTAAGCATCATTCATTCTGAACAGCAAAAACTTAGAAACAGACGTTTCTGATCACTAATTCTTCTCCTGGGAGTTCACAGTCAAACCCATGCTAGTAGGGTAGGAGCAATGGCGGTGCAGCAATCACATCCACGAGATTTATTGAAGGTCTTAAATCTATTCAGTACCACTTCAAACTGAGTTTTTGCTAGTTAAAAAAAAAAAAAAAAGAGCCAAATCAGAAGACAGTCATCTGCAGCATGGTGAAAATAAAGGAAAATAAAGGAAAAGGAAAAATAAAGGAGAAGGCTTACTGCCAAACATTGGGAGCATCTCACCAAAAACATTATTAAGACCTAAACCTCAACAGAAAAATGAAAGATTAACAACTATATGCCTGGATCATTTAAGTTAAAGTGAATATTTACCTTAACAAATAACATAAATATCTACTGTGGCTGCTGAGAAATAGGATCTTTGATGTAATCACATTGCCTCTCAGTTTGTTTGGGTTTTTTTAAAACTGGGATTCTTCATGTGAATGTTCCTTGTCCTTGAAATTTATATTTGTAATCCTGGATAAACTCCCCCAGAACATTTAAATAAGTAATTTTTAAACTTGAAAATATCTTGTGTGTACTACAGTTAACTGAGTATTTGTGAATTGCAGTCGTAAATAGAGTTTAATGAATGTTTATGCCATTTAAATTTAAAATTTTCAGGAGTTTGAAAAGAAAACTTAATATTTCCATAAGGAAAAAGAATTACTATTGTGTTATAAAGTACAGGTAGTTAAGTACTAAAGCAGATCAAAAGGTTATGAAATCAACCATTAAAAAAAGGTAGTGATAACTACAGGCAACCGGGAGAGAATATTGGACTGAAAAGGTGATAATCCAGTTTAAAAACCTGGAACAAAACCCGAGAATTGCAATTAATGAATAAAACAGAATTGAGGGAAAGGGGGAAGGGATAGCCATAAAAATCACATAAAATGAGTTTGTCATTTCCTCTAGTGAGTGATGGGAACTCAGACAAAAAATGTTAGGTTTGATCTCTTTTGCTATACTACTTCTGAAAAACAAAACAGAAATCCTGCTGACAGATTCAGGGCACACTTTGCAGCACTTAAAAGTGGTGATTGCTCTACTAATATTCCTTCCCATTTTGTTCTATTCAGCTATGACTTCTATGACCTCTGTCTACACCTTCCAAAAAAGAATTCCAGGACACCTAACACAGAAAAACAGTCCTAACCAAAGCCTTTATATACAGTTACTAAATAGCAGAACCACTAAACCTATCTCTAGATTACTTTTCTTGTTTTTTATAGATCTTTAGGCTGCATCAGTTTGCTCCTTCTTACTTCTTTTCCCTAAATTAACCGTTCCTATCTGTCGCTTGTTTTTTATATGCTTCATTCACTTCTAAAATCTGGCATGATACCTCAATCATTCACTTTGACATCAGTAATCCAGAGTGGAAAGCTGCCAGCAATACTCTTATTATTTTGAGGTATTTCACTTCTCATATCCTAAATTAAGTACTTTGGGCTTCTTCATTAATTTGAAAGATCTGATACAAGGAAAGTCTACCAACGTCTTCATGATACTTTTCTTTCTCTAACCAGAGGCCTGAAACCCCTTCTCCCCCATGCCCCAAAATAGAAATCTTGTCTTCATTTCTATGAAACTATTTTGAAAAAATTCCTTTAATCTTTCCACCTTTATTTGCCAGATGCTGACCGCTTCAAAACTTTTAGTGTTACTTTAATGACAAATTTATCTCAGTTCACATTTTCCCCCAAAAGACAGAACTCAGATATGCCCATGTTTGGTATTACCAAATTGAATGAATCATAGATGAAAATGAAGTTACTATTTTATCCTTATTATGTTTAGGTTTTCCCAGTTGTCAGTAGTTATGGAGAAGATTATACTGACTCCAGACCTCATGATCTGCCATGAGTTTTTATTTGTAATTCTGAAGCTCTATGCAGAAAAAGGAAAGAGCACGTGTAGCTCATGTGCACATTAGCTCTGTAAGCTGAGTCAGATTTGTGCAGAGATCACCTCTCAAGAAGCTTAAATGGAACAGGAATGAAGGGTGACAGAGCACTGCTGTCCATGGCATGACAACCAGCATTAGTGAACAGCAACATTTCAACCACAGTGCCCTAACTAGGTACAATCTGTTTACAGCAGCAACTCAAAAACACTCAGATGGCATGGTTATACCTTGTAAAACCCATTCAGTTCCAAACAATACAATATTTAATATTCAATTTCAATTAATTATATTGGTATTTTCCTGCTGCATACAATTATGAGCTTCAGTGACCTTAGTGCAGATACCTTAGAATTCCATATATTCTGTAACAACAGGCCTCCTACACTAACACACTTCATGTGTCAAACTTAGTATGATTCATTCTTTTAGTCTGTATTGTAGATATTCTCTTCCTACCTATACTACAATATCTTACAACATAATGAAGAATTTAAGGGTTTTTCCCCTACCCAAAGTGAACAAAAATATGGAAATAAACTTGACAGTCTGCAGTGGTTGCATTTTCAAGTTTGAGTTTGTCACGCACAAGAGATGGTTCTCCAAGGTGCTGTGCAGTTCCTTGCATGAGTCTGCATGTTTGAAAAAAGTTTACTAAGACATTGTGGCTTATGTGTATAAGGAGCCATATAAAGGAGGTGTATTTTTAGTGTTAAGTATATTTTTTCTAGAAATTTCCGTCAATAGTTTGATGTGGTTTTTTAAATTTTAAATAATGTCTTCTCCACAAAAGCAGATAAATGTGTCAGATTCATAATAGGAGTGTTTTTCTCCAAGAAGTTTTCGTTCTGCTAAACTATCTTTTTAAAGTGTTTCTTCTGCCTGGAGCTGGATGTGGCTGGGAAAAGGCTAAAAAAAAAAAAAAAAAACAAGGACAAAAAAATTTTGTTGGGCTTTGGTGTCATACCACAAAAAAGACCAAACAAACAAAAAAAGAGTAAAAATATATTTTAAATTTCCAGTTCATCATATACAAACATATGTTCAAAATTTGATCCATTGTCTTACCATCTATTTCCTTCTGGCACTTCCATAAGTCAAAATCTGACTAAATGTTTCAGATTAAGTTTATATGACAGGCATGATCTTTGTGATGTTACAACATGATCCAAAAATATAAAGTAAAATCTAAGGTTTCTGGAGTTCCCCCCATCATGTCTGTTTGGACTGTTTGTGCTCTGCTGTCCCAGTCATTATCTTTTGCTTCCTGAGATTTCCTTCTCTCCTCTGATTCCTTAGACATTTCATAGCTGCTGGTTAGATGTTATTACCATGTGACATGTTCAACCTTTAAAACAAATAATTTACTGTGAAAGTTGAAAACTGTTAGAATGATGAATTTGAATGTTTATCACTGCGTTCTTCAGGCCTAAAAATACTGTCAAACTCTAAAACAAACAAGTATAATAAAATTACCCTTCTTTTCAAGGTCTCAGAATGTGGATGGTAGGGTT
Source organism: Cinclus cinclus (assembly GCF_963662255.1). Classification (NCBI taxonomy): domain Eukaryota; kingdom Metazoa; phylum Chordata; class Aves; order Passeriformes; family Cinclidae; genus Cinclus; species Cinclus cinclus. The sequence continues at coordinate 8,829,274 of NC_085053.1, read as the reverse complement.
TTTTCTGGCTTTTTGCTTAGTGCTGTGTAGCCTGTCTGGAGGTGCTGTTTGCAAAACAGCATTTTCAGCTTTTAAGTGACAGGCACATTTGAAATTAGCAGCAGATGAGAACTATGCTGCTACCTGCCATTCCCACTCATGTTTCTGTGGGAAGGAATGTCACATCAGCTAAAGCTGGGGGCCAAGCCAGACACAGAGAAGAGAAGGAGCTTAGACAGGGCAAGCAAAGTTCCAGAAGTCCCAGAGCACTGAAGTGGCACCAAAGCAACAAGCACTGCTATTGCAAGAGAGCCTGAGGAACTGCTTTGCACAGCAGAGGACATGGAATGAAAGAAAACATGTTGCTTAAGTGGTTGTTTTCTGTCCTAGCTAGCCAGCAAAAGTGCTGCAAGAAAACATAAACCCAGCTTTAACTGAGTTACTCATCTGAAGGAAACTGCAAAAAATGCAGAAGCTCCTGGTCCCACCAACCACCCCACAATGAAAAGGTGAGTTTTCAGTCAGGCCTGGGCTTGGGGAGCTCATATCTTCTACCAAAGCCTGACAGGCCCTCCATTACCTGCCTGAGATGCTTCTAGTAATTTTATCATTGTTCATCTATTAATCAAGGCAAACAGAACCAACCCTCCCCTAAAACCATTTTCAGGTGTCATACAGGTGTGGTTTTTCCAGCCTCTGGCATTTAGATTTGAGAGAAAGAATAGCAGCAATGCCTTAGAAACTAAGACGGGGACCAGGCTTTTTACCTCAAGCTTTTGCCTTAAAATCAAATCATGGCTCAACTGCAAGAGCCTTTCTGCTAACTGTATTTTGACACTGGTAGAGAGTGTGGTGAAATACAGTAAGTTTAGTAATTTAATTTGGTTCGGGTCTAAGCCTTAGAAACTAGTAGGTAGCTAAGATCTAGTGGTGTTTCTGTAATGGAGGGAGATAAAAGCTGGACAGATCTCCAGTCTCCTCAACCATAAAAACTATGTTCTGTTGTCCAGAAAAAGACAGTTTGTGTTAATTAAAACTGTTTGAATAGCTGCAAATCCTACGGAAATCATCAAGGAGAAAGATGCTGAAGATGATGTAGAACAAGGAACTGTGCTAAATATGCTAGTGTTGTAATAAAAAAAGAATTATTGTGCTTTCAGCACTTCATACTTTCCATTCAGAAAGCAAACAATGCTCTAACTGATTGTTCTGTGCATTTTCATTTGTGCCTCCCAAGAAAGCTTTTGGATAAGCTTGAAGGTTAAAATTATTTCATAGAGTTCAAAATATCTTCTGAAATGAAGAAAGCAACCATTGCCTCCAACTGTAAACGCTCTATTACTTCGATGGTATTTAGGACACTAAAAGAAAAGAGCCCATAGAAAGGGGCCAGGGATTTTTAATGTCAACACATGGGAATGTCATCATTTGTTTCCTTTCAGTTAAAATCCTAAAAAAAAAAAACCAAAAAAAAAAAAACCACAAAAAACCAAACCAAACAAACAAAAACCCGTAAGTATTCATTGCTCTAATAACACCTTATTTTAAAAAGGTTCCCTGAAGTTATGTGAATAATATACAAGAACCAAAAGTAAATCAACATTAACAGCAGAATTAAGTCATGTTAAATAGAAACCAATGTGCTCCTAAACCCTGTTTATTTCAACAAGGTTCAGTAAGGACTTGGTCTATGCTTTAAGTAAGCAGACAGCAAAATCTGGGTATGCAGCTAAGCCTGGGCATGAAGAGTTTTCAGGCCAGAAAATGTAAAACCCTGCGTGTAACTTCAAACTCAAATGTTAATTTCCCTAAAATTAAAATTATGTTGATAAATACAAAAAGCTTTCAAGAAAATTCTGATCACTCTGTAGCAGAAAACTGTAATTCCCTAAACAAAGATTAATGCAGCCCTTTCCTAACTAGAGTAGAATCTCAAAATTTGACTCTAATTCCTGCCACAATTGTCCTTCACAGAAGTTGAACAAGTTACTGAAGTCTCTCAGGCAATAGTGTAGAACTGTTTATGATAGTTAATGTTTTCTTCTCTTTTTCCTCTTCTTCTACTTCCACTTAGTGACACATAGTTCTGTTTCTTCTGACCCTATACATGCCCTTTAGTATTTTTACAAACTCAATATCAAAGTCTTTCTTCAGGAAAAAAGGAAAGATGAATTTGGACCTTCAGATTGCTGAAGGAACAACAGAGTAACAAGACAGCAGGCATTGTCAAAACATATTTAATGACAGAATTCTTCAGAGAGCTTTGCAAGATCAAAAAAGAAAAAAATTACTTGATGTTACAGTTCCCTGTGGGACTTGATTTTTGTTTTAAATTGGGAAATACTCGTGAAGAAACAGTGTATTGATTTGTTAAATCCATGATTTAAGAGTAGCTTTTTAAAATTGAAATGTAAATGGCATCTTTTCTTTGTGACTTAAAGAAGTCTTCAGAAAAAACAATCTTCTAAGAGACTCTGCAAGCATCAAAAAACGACTTGTTTGTAAAACATTTAGTCAAGAAACATTGGACATATTAGTAGGAATTAGTGCTTTTTGCCAGGACTAGGTGCAGAGCCATACTGAACTACACAAAACAATTTATCTGCATTTCTGAAAGATACACCAGGGCAACTGCATCAGGCTGTCTTGTAGTAAAATAATACTAGAAAAGCCAAAAAAAGCTACAAGAAAGCAAATAAAATCTTCAGTATAGATAATATGGATCAAAAGGAGGCATGCGGCTATACCTTTTCTCAGTTTTTTTTTTAATTAAAAGGAATTAATTTTAAGCCAAAAGTAGTTCGTTGTTGATTTGGTAATTGTATGAAGATCAGAACCTATTTTTTCATAACTATGCCTCCCCAAAGCCCAAAAATCTGTTGTTTAGATAGTGAGTTTTGTTCCACTGCTGTTAATTATCACAAACTCTTCCCATATTTCTTCACAGCTCTGGATTTAAGTATAAGAGTGTATGCTACGCCTATGGTATGCTCCCTTCTCTCCTCAATATGAATAATCAAGGTCCTCTCTGCATGTTAGCTTTCTGTATTTGTACCTTCTATAGGAAAGACTAAGGCTTAAGTGATCGGTTTGTAGCTGTCTCACCCTCTAGTGGCAGAGAGGCTTTAGTTCTCAGGGATGAAGAAATGGGAGATGGAGTTTTTTTTTCTTCTGGTTTACTGTGCTCTGTTGCCTATTTACAGCAGGTTGATAAAGAACTGAAATTGTTTTATTTGCTTATAAAGCCACAGATCATCGTCTACAGTATGTGCCTATCACCTCTAATGGAGCAATGCAAAATATGCTGACCTACAGGCACTGAAACAATTAAAAAGGTGCTAATGAAGGGTAGTTGTATGCTCAGATGTACTCCTTCAGTTATGTGAAATGACTGCTATAAAAGCCTTCCTGTGCCACCACAATTAGCAGTAGTATAATGCTGCTGCCTGAAGACTAGCAGAGATAGAACCTCTATTTTCCTCTAAATTCAAATTCCCTATTAAATTTGCATTTAAAAGCAGAAGACAGACATCAGATTATTTTTGGCGCCAGAAAGACTTAAAACCATAGTGCACAGCTTTTATAAAATAACATTCTGACCAGATATTAGCTGACAATTTAGTAGATTTCCTGTCCTGTGTTTGGGAAAAAGAAACAAAAAGTAAAAAGAGGGAAAAGGGTACTGAGTAAGGTTGGCTTTTGCAGAAATGTATCTGCTACTTTACAAGATCCTTGGAAACAGAATTAATTCAAACCTGGAGCATTTAAATTTTGTTATTGCTGTTTGGTCTGTACAGTTGGACCAAAACAGAATAGAGAAAAACATATGAGGCGTTGCCAGCACTTACTGAGAAATAGCCCCTAAGTGAATGGACAACTCTGGAGATACTAACCAGCTGAAAGGAAAGGCCTTTGGTCATATTTTAGAGGAGGATGTAAAAAGTACAAAACCACAGGGAGCAGCAGCTTGGCTGCCAGTGCGTGCCAGCATGTTTGTTAAAACAATTTTACCATTTTTTAAATGCTGTTTAAAGGCATAATTCTCACTTTTAAATACATCGTTGCTGATGATCAGGCAAAGTTCTAATGTCACCTGTAGCTGTGATTGTTTAATTAACAAGTGTAGATGATGGTGCACCATTCTAACTGCCTGCATTCTCCACTGTGATATTTCTTACACTCTGGTCTCCTGCAATTCAGCCAGACTTCAGACAGTTGGATTTATTTTTCACATGGCGATACAAGACAGGTATTTCTGAAAGTTAGGGTACAGAAAGGTACAGTACTTTTGCTACATCCAAAAATCTTCCCGGCATTAAAAAATGAGGACTCCTCCTAATAGAGCACAGAAAAATGTGCATCTAGCCATATTTACAGGACTGCGAAATACCCATAAGAGCACAAAGTGTCCTTATGGTTGCTCCAAACACCAGCATTGTCAAGCAATTGCATAGGAACGTGAGCAACAATAGGTTTGCTATATCCAGAAAGCCCAAGAAAATAGGTCTAAAAATCCAAGCACAACCCCATGCCAACACTACTATTGTAATACCAGCCATGAAGCAGCATTTTTGCAAAGATACTGACCCATATTTGCACAGTCACTCTGTAGATAGAGTGATCAACAATGTCTTCAGAAAGACTTGTAGAGAAAGCAAATCTTCAGAGAGAATAGCTGACAGTCACAGGGTGCAATGTTCAGGTTCCAGAGTGAATCTGTCTTCTTTGGTTACAAATTCCAAGTCTAACCTATTACCATGGAGCTGACTGCAGTCATTGCTGAAAAAATCTGAAATTGTGTAGCCCCACAGTCTCACCATCCAAGATAGCAGATGCTGCCTTGGGTACAGCAAGCTTGCTTAACCTACTGCCCTACATGCTCAGTGCTTTCTACATTTTCTTATGTACTTTGAAAGTGTCTAATAAAAATATTTTACTTAATGTTTCCTCATGTATAGGTCTCAAAGCATGGATAATGGGAAACAGATGACGTGAACACATACAAGCAAGCTCATTTTGTGTGTGTAAGATGCAGCTTTCAGAAAAGAGATTGAATTCTTGTGAATGGGATTGCTTTAATTACACCGCAGACTTTGATCCTGTGCACAATTCCAGTGTGAATTTGGGAAAAACTTCACTGAAATGGTACAATGGCAGACAAAAGTAAAATAAGAAAAGGTGTTTCAAGACTCAGGGCTGCAGCAGAACATCTCTGAGTGAAGAAGATGCTATTAGATGGGGTGCACAGGTCATACCTGTGTATCAGCCTGCCACCCTTATTTACTGCAAAGTCCACATAATGCACATGCTGGTCATGTAAACAAGTCCCTTAGAAAACAATGGTGCCATATCCATTCACAAGAAACAAAACATATAATATTGTAATAATAGTGGCTTGACATGTGTTACATTTGCCACCATATTAAGCATTTTGAAGGAATTTTGAGTTGCTTTTTCCCATTACTCTACACTGGATTTCACTTTCACTAGTAGTAGCATATTAATGATAATAAATGTACTGCAGCAGCAGCACAGCAGTGCCTACATCCCCCAGCCACCACTCCTTGCTGTTAAGGGCATCAGACAAACACCAGGTTAATGCCTGCTGCACTCCCTTTGACAGGCTGCTGAACTTGAGGGTAGCTACAAATGACATTGATGAATTCTGTCACGTGCTCCATGTGTGTAATGGCAAATTCTCACCTATGATCCTATTTCCCTTTCAAACAAGGTGCAGTGCAAAATCAGGGCACATGAATGAGGATCACAGAGGCTGAAGTTTGGAGCCTACAGGTCTGCTCATCTTGAAAGTTGCTCAAGTGTAATAACTTCTAACCTAGCTGAAGGCAGGGGTGGCCCAGGTGCATGCCAGGTCACAGGGAGGCTGACATTCACCACTGAAGAATTTACACAGTGGACAACACTGTCTTCTAAGGAGCTGAGCCATGAACCTTTCAGTTCATCACATGCTGTTGTTTGTTGTTTAAATATACAGCATATAGCACTTCCCTGTTCAGCCTACTACTGCTATTCCCCATTTTGAACTTTAATAATAGGGGATCAAAGCTCACCCTGCATTCAGGACAGACTTAAGTCTGTAAAGGACTCAAACTTCTTTTTCTACAAAGAAAGAACAGCTCAAAGCTTTTTTTTTCTACAGCTTTCTAAAAGTTGGGTCTTGCTTATAGTCTTCATGGTTCAAACACAAACTAAAAACCATGGTGCTTTGTATTTATGCACTGGCAGTAAACCCCAAAATCCGGGCAGGCTTTATTGCTATATCTGCCTCTCATACAGCTACTTTAAAGTTGTGCTGAATATTAAGTATCATAATTTGGAAGCACAGAAGAAACAACATCTGTTGTAACCTGAAATACCAAAAGTAGGCCTTTTCATTCCATGCCAGTCAGGAAACTAATAACATATGTGCAGAATGCATTTCATATATGGCAGTGACATATTTGCAAAACATTCAAATTATAGTTTCATCCTTTGACCATTTGTATTCTTGACCATTAATCCAACTGCTTCCATTCCTTCTAATGCTAATTCCTACGCAAATGTAAGCAACTGACCACAAACAAGGCAAAATTCAGAAGTCGTAGGGATATATCACTGGTATTCTACTAACATAGATGAAAATCTTTTAAATCATTAAGAAGGAAACAGAGTTGGTACAAATTATACACTAAACTCTGATTTCATACCTCTAGTTAAGTCCAGTACTGCAAATAATCCCATTTAAATACGTTTCAGCGGTATCGCACAGGACAAGGAAATTAAAGAGAAGCATAAACGTTTTCACTAGCAGGATCACAGCGTAGGGACGAAAGCTGGGATGAGCAAGAGGAGCCGAGGTGAGTTTTGCTGTCCCGGTTCCGCGGCCCGTTGGTGTTAGGGCAGGCTCTGAACAGCCCGGCCTGTGCCAGGCGCCAGGCCGGGACGGCAGGGGCATGCGCTTCCCACTCCCTCCCAACCCAGACTATTCCACGATTCAAAAAGCAGTCCCTGACCAAATCGTGAGGCGTTCCTCGGTTACCAAAAGCCAGCTGGGCCGTTGGGCGGCTTGGGATAAAGGCGGGAGGTTGAGAACTCCCGCTGGAGCCGGGCCGAGGCTGAGGGGGACAGGGCTGTGCGTGCCCTCGGCCCGGCAGGGCCCTGCACACAGCCCTGGGGCCGAGCACTCCGGAAAGGATGGAAGGTGCTGGAAGGGAGCAGCGGGGTGTGCTCGGCCCTGGGACTGCTGGGACCAGGGCAGGATTGCACCCCAGCACGGGCAGTGCTGATACAGCCGCCAGAGCGATGCTGCACGGCCGGCCATGGATTCACACGGGGCAGGGCAAGCGCAGGTGCTCCGGAGCACCAAAGGGGAAAAAAAAAATCCAAACAAACTGTAAAATAACTCGGAAGATTCTGAGGATTCAGCTTACTCGAAGTAAGAGACTTGTGTAATAAAGTGTTGTTTAATTTAATGGCAAAATTCTTCAGAGACGTTCAAGAGAGAGGCCTTTGGAAATTAATTATAGGAGGGCCTGATCCCACAAAATGGGTATACCTGTTATTTTTCTTAGGAAATAAGGAAAAAAGCCCACGCATTTTAAAACTCTTACTTCTGCAAAATTGTTTCTTTACTGATGCCTGTTCGTTGCTTCATTTTTTAGTTTTTCCAAAGACCAGAAAGTGCAGTAAGCTACTATAAAACTGAGTTTTTGTTTCAGCAGATCTAAATTAAGAAATCAAGAAAATTTAATCAAAAAGCTCCAGATTTCACTAGAATTCAGCAGTCCATGTTGGAAATATGATTAATTCAGACAGTTTGAATAGGTTCAAGAACACAAACATGTTTTTAGGCTCACAAGTTTTAATTTGTTGGTGTACAAGGGGATTAAAAGATCTCAAAATCTGGATATTATTTTTAAAAGGTCTGAGCACTACGAATCATGCAGTCTTGTAATGGTACTATTTTAGAGGTAAATTGTGACTTGAAGAGCTTATCGATTTTGATCTGTCCACAACAACAGAAGTAGCTCCAATTAGTGTTTTGAACCACTGACTATTATGTAGTTGCTGTCATGTTAGCGCTCTGTTACAAGTTAAGAAGAGCAGAAATGGATTCATTTCAGTCAATTCTAACATTACTGTATGTGCAGAACAATTCTGGACAGATAAACTAGTTCTAATAGATCATAATGAATTAACTTCTTAATTTATCCCAGCCAGATTAAAAAAACCCGTATCTGTCCAAGGGTTTGATTATTAAGAAATAATACCATTTCTTACCATAAAGAATTAATTACCTGTCCGATATTGACAAAATGGGGTAGGTAATTAATTCAGCTAATGTAGTTAGAGCTTGCCTATGTAACTTCATGTATAAGAAGCACAGCATCTTCAAATTACAGAGCAGAAAGAAAGCAATAATATCATTGTGAGATTGATAGCGCCTCAAAGCTGCAGCATTTTAGATCAAATGGGCTAGCAGGGACATAAAAGGCACACAGTCCCATTCATGTATTTTTCAGTATCCATTTAACTTTCTTTTCTGTAGTCCACTCTTTCTTATAAAGTAAAAAATATTCTGCTGGACAGCCAGAAAAGAAAATGAGAGGCATCTCTTAACACTTGTGGCTGCAGCCTGAGCAATAACAATGCAAGTTTCTTGGCACAGAAAAATACTCACCTCCAGGGTGCCAGGCTGGTTACATTGCATGCATGGCTCCTTATTGTGATGGAACGTGTATCTGTTTGGTAAAAGGTAACTATCATCCCAGAACTGAACAGAAACCACGAGCCTGCATATCTCTCTATCTCAGATACAGCAGTAATCAGTGCTTTCAGCTTTACTGACATTCTATTTGATTTTACTGATTTTAGAACATTGGGCAACAATTGTTTATTTTGCTAGATAATAATTCCTGAAAAGTTCTTCTTACATGTTGTTCTCTATTGCATCTCAGTTCTGGGATCGAGGTGCATGGGGCAAAGCAACTATTTGATCATTTATTCCATGGAAGGTCCAAATTCCTCAAAGAAAAGGGTGAAATAAGAATTTGTACGATGTTAAATAAAAAAACTACAACATCTCTCCCAGTGACTTGTACTTGGAACTAACTTGATAACCATTTCTTAGCTTGTTCTTTCCCTCATTATTTACTTGCTATGGGCAGCATTCTCACAGATTCCAAGTGCTATGTATATGTTCTGCCTCAAAAATCCATTCTGAAGTGTGAGGTGCAAAAGGGAAGCATATACAACTTTTATTATCTTTCAGTAAAATAATGAACCATATTTTTATTCTCTGTTAAAGACTAATTTGAAAAGAGAGCAAACTAGAAAATAACACTGATTTTTGTCAAGCTAGAGCTGACCTTCGGTCTAGCCCTCTGTTCCTAGCAGTAGCAAATCCCAGAAATTTCAAAGGATTCTTTTTCACAATCCCATTGCAAAAAAACAGAGGCACGCTTGAGCCAGAAATGAGTTCAGCTAAAAAAAACCCTATCATTTCTAATATTAATCATATTGGTTAAAATTAGAATTGCCTGTATTTTATATAGTTTGTTGTGATAAAATCAATCTGCAGAGGGAACACCTTACAGCAACATGCAAGCCAGGAATTCAGTGATTACCATAGATTTGTTTTTCTAGATATTGCAAGAAAAGCTGGCAAAATAATCTGTACACTTAGATGCATTAAGCACTACTGTTGTGGGGTTTTTTGACCAAAGCTATGAAAAGGAAAAAAAAATACAAATGTGCATACCATACAAATGCACAAACTTCTGACATAAAACCTCCAGAAAAATGTTTTACGGTAAAGGAGCATCAGAACAAAAATTATGACAACTGCCTTTGCTAGAACGTGGAAGCACGGAGGGTTGCTTCCTGTAGGTTTGAATGACTTAAATAAATATGAAAGTACTGGTTATCTGAAGGCAAGACAAGGATATGTGTATAGGTATGTGTCGAGATAAGTCTGTGTCAAGTGAGAAGCGCAAAAGAATTGTTCAACATTGCAGAATAACTGAATAAAGTCTCTGACACTGCAGTAGCTTCTGGAAATTCCAGCAGTACAATTTGTGTCCTGCATTTGGCTGGAGGAGTAAGAAATATTTTGAAGTCAATTTAATGCATGTGCCAGGTGCTTGGATTAGCAGCTCTGAAGGATGAAGTCCAAAGCACAGAGCGGCATTGCTGTCCCATATATTCTGTCTCATTCTGGAGGTTATGCTTTCTTTAGAGACAAAAGTGTAATTTAATCTCCATGTTCATTCAGCTCCTGGCTCAAAGCCCACGGAATCGGAAACAGAATATTTCACCAATTGCAGTGGGCTGCAGTGTCGTCCTTCTGTCACTTGATCTGGTCCTGCGAGCCATTTCTCTGGTGAATAATACTGAGGGAGATGTTCTAGGACTTCACAGTTTCTTTTTCAAGACCAGGACAGCAAATAAGTGCTGTATCTAGACATGGATATATATCCACTAGGAAGACCCCCAAGACATTTCTCACTCATGACAATACTGAAAACCTACCTTTGTGTTGCATTCTCTCAAGCCTCGTCTGAAATGTTTCCTTTTTTTCTTTCTCAGATAATGCTGCCCTTTCAACATGTTTACTTTCTTAACGCAGGAGGCAGTTCTGTATCTTTAAAAAATTTGGATTGTCTAATCCCACTTGTATGGTCAGTCAGAGCACTGTGTGCAGGACTGTCTCCAAACAAAGCTAAGTGTTGTTTAGAAAAATCAAACTTTAATGTCTCTAATCGGACACAGAAGAATAAAATTGTCCTGGTTTTATTTTAGATTTTGCCAGTATTTCACCAGGATTCTTTAATTAATTTCTTTTTCTAATTTAAATGAAGTTAAAAATACATGTACATGGACAAGACTAGAAATATCTCTGTTAAATTGGGGGGAGAAGAAATCCAACTTATTGAAGAATGCAGTGATTTACAAAAGAAAAATTATAATGCATAGGTTTTTTTCCTTGGTCCTAAGCATCACCAAGTTCTTTACTGGTGGAATAATTAATGGTTGTAATATTTTCCTAAGGACAATGGGAGGAAACCACATTGTGGCTGTGACACAAATAATTGCTTTCCTACATTTACTTACTTTCTGCAGTAATAAATACACATAAGGCTCAGCTTAAGAATTTCACAATATACTTAAATTTCTGATCAAGCTGATTTAAATTAAGTCCACCATGCTAACCTTTTTCAATAGAACTTTACAGTATACTATAAAACTGTTGTTTAAACAATCCTTCCCATAATTACCACCAATAAATGATAACTTTTTATTGCCATTAGAACACTTTTAGTTACCGGTTTCCAGAGATTGCTGCAGTAAGCTGTACATTATTTTGTGCCATATTGTTAATAGCTGTATGGCTTTCCTTTTTAGAATTCTGAAACTGGAAAGGTTTAAGAAAACATGCAAAATGCTGAGGATACACGTAAGTGAAATATTTAATGTCCATCATTCATAAAAGTTACATTGTATACATAGGGTTCATTAGTATATAATAAAAATGTCATCTTAATGAAAGATTTTCTGGCAAGTCTTTTATATGTTAATTTGTTTAACATATGCTTTGGCTATACAGCTAAATAGGAATATATTTTTAAAAAATCTTTCTGCAAATAGTTGCTTAACAGTTACAAAACCTCATTACTAAGAACTGGTTATTGTTACACTTGCTTGTTGGCCTGTAAAAATCATCTGTGATTTGGACTGGGAATCTTAGGACCAACTTTGTGTAGCAAACTTGCTCATTGCATAGTGACCATGTAAACAGTCCAGGGACCCACAAATTATATCCTCTTACTTTAAAGTCACTGTGTAAAGTAAACACTGCACTGCTCGTGTTTTCTTATATTGATGAAGAATTTGGGGATTGTTTTATTGTTGATGCTGATGGGGATTTTTTTTAAAAACAAGTCAGTTTTATACAAGAAATTGGAAAATAAACACCAAAAGAAAAAATTTACACTGTGCAATAGTATTGCTACCTAATTATTTTTGATTTTAGGTATATATATATATGTATATAGCATATTGGAACTGCACTGTACTGCTTCCTTTCAAAAGAAAGCTTTAAATTAGTTGGAACAATTAGCTATGTGTTTACATAAAGTTAACTATGTTTGCATCAAATAAAATGTTTATTAATGAAAGGTATTATACAAGAAACATCAAAGAGAAATTCATCATACAGAAATGTACACTATATGTGACAGATGGAAAAGTGCATGCAGAGTTGTCTCATTTTAAAAAAATTAATTCGGAAACAATAGTACTAAAGTTACTGGGTTTTGATTCCTATGATCTCAGATGAGTGAAAAGTTCTCCTTGAATTTACAAAAATCCATTTAACAGATATGACTAGTACACATTAGCAAGCAAGTGGAATGAATGCACTCAGATTTTATTTTACAAGTACTTGTGCTTGACAAATGTGATCTTTTTAAAAAAAGAAAGAAAAGGTTTCTTCGAATATGGGCTGGGTAGATTGCTGCCAGGTTGCTCTGGTTTTATACATAGGTTCTCTAAATTTGTTTTTGATACCACACAATTTGTTGAAGCCTTCAGTTCTGTTAATTAGACACCATAAAATAACGTATGTTTTGTCAACATTCAGGAAATGACATCGAGTCTTTTATTTTTTATTTTTTGGCTCAATAGATTTTTAAATGTATGATTATCATAACCTAATATTGTCTTTGTCTTCACTGCAGTGGATTTCCGATCAAACTTTTCCCCTTCTTTTAATACTTTAGGGAATTTTCAAACGTCGGGATGTTTGGCTGTAATGCCCCATGATTTGTTCTCCCTGAAAGAAATCATAGTGACAATTTATTAAACTACAGAGCAACCTGGCTTTTCGGGGTCTGCAATTCTATTTTGTGCTCAATATACCTAGCATTAAATCTTGATTCATTTCATCATACTGTTTAGGTTATATTTGTCATGCAATTACTTTAGCTCCTAGTTTTCTGGCTCTTTTAGAGGGCTAAGACAGGGTTTCAGTATCAAATCAGTGGGGCATTACTTTGCATGTTCAAAAAAGGAGGTTAAAAGGCTAAAATCTAAATTGCACCAGCAGTAGCATATACATTGAATATGAAGAAATTGAAAACCTAAGAAGGAACTGTACTTTAAAATATTTAAAAGGCTGTGTTTCTGTGTTTAATACCAATTGTTCATAGGTACCGTAAAACCAAAGAGACACACGGGTACATGTAGACCTTAAATTTTAAAAAGAAACAAAAATAAAGCCCAACCCAGAAAAAAAAAAAACCAAAACAAAGCAAAATCAAAAAAAAAATACTGATGGGAAATAAAACTCCTTAGATTCAAAATGGTTTATTCACACAAATTTAATAGGATATATCACAATTGTTTGGTCCATAAATATTTAGGGGAAATAGTTTCTATACAATGCATTTATCAATAAACAAAGAAACATGGACAATTTTGCTAGACCACTTACTGTACTATAAACACGAAGCTCAATATATAAGATTATTGGATTTATCAACTATATCTGAAAGAGTGCACAACTGCTTTCTATGACATGTTTGTCCCCTCTAACAGGATACACCATAAAAAGAGTTTCAGAAATAAGAGGTAAAACAGTACAAAACTAGTGAGGTGTCAAAAGGGCTTAAAACAGTTAATTTAACAAACAACACATATATCCTGATTTTTCACAAACTTACTCCCAAGGTATATCATAAGGCACATAGTAGAACTGAGTTTTAATTAGTCTACTTAATAAAGTAGATCTCTAGTACCATATATTGTTCTGTCAAAGAACAAAATTTATAAGTATCAATATTTTTACCTGTAAAAGTGTATTAATAAAGATCTCAGCCTTACCAAGGTCTTTTGGTCTGGTTAGTGGTAAATGCCCATAAGGTAATAGAAATAGGAAAAGTCAAGATTCAATATCCGTAGAAGATGATAACCATACTTGCTAAATATATAATGGCAAACACACCTTTCTTCTATTACAGTGTTAACATCTCTTCCGTCATCTTTTTTAAAAATAAGCTACTTTTCTGTGCTAATTTTCTAAAAACCCTGAGCAAAAATTACAATAATGCACTTTAATGTGGGCAGTGAACTGTCAATATGTAACCACACATTTATACAGCCAAAAAGGACACCTTTAAAATATATTAAATAGCCACTTTGACCACCAAAAAGAGATTTGATGGTGTCTAAAAAGTGGGGTATATGTGCAAAGTTATTCTTAACAATCCACTAAAAGCAAGACATAGATCTTGACTGGTTTTTTGTTCGTTTTTGTTTCTGAGACTCTCCACAATCTAATTGGTGTTCAACTACAATAAAAGGATACAAATGAACATTCACCACTGCCCAGACCATTCAGACTTTTAGCTTAAATAAAACTAAAAAAAGAAGGATCACTATTGTAAACTAAGAAATGTATTCAGATCAGCATCCACAAGGCTTCTGAGTTTATTGGCTTTGAAGTTATTTACTGCCAATTCCTGGTTTTGTATGATTTTTGCTAGCATTTTTTTCCTTTATACAAAGCTTTAAAAGTTAAAAGTATGTGTTAGAGATATTAATGAACTAAAGGTCTTAAGTTCTGTGTTAAACAAAGTGTCTGATACAATCTCAGGAAACATCTAAAGGAAATTCAAAATAGTAATGAATAAATTGTACTGAAATTTTTTTTCCTTAAACATCTTAATAAATTATATTTTGCTTATTTCCATTTTCCCTGAAAAAAAAAAAAAGTAGGATTTATCAAAAGTTCATTTGAATAGTACACATGCATACACCTTCTTGAAATTTATTTTTGTGCTTGCTAAAGCAACTGGGCAACCTCCTGTTTGCTTTAAAGACACGGCTCCGAAGCCATGCAGCCAACTGCAATTTTCAACTTTTTTAATTCAAAAAATTCAGAGCTGCTTGATGGACAAAAATTAAAACCCCTCCCTAGGCAATATTTCAGATAAGAAGGACTCTCCCCTTGCACTGTTACTCTGCTATTGTTAGTTTGATGACATCCTTAGAGGAGTGAGCTCGCTCTGGAGGGTTTTTTCCAGATCTTGCCTCCTTAATGTGGGGCACAAATTTGGAGACCAACGGGCTGGTCATGACATCCTCACCCACACGTGCTCTCATCACTGGGTCTCTCTCCAAGTCCTCCATCCAGGCATGGCTTTCAGTGGTGGCCAAGGACGTCCCAGCTGGGTGCAGAACTGGCAGAGGAGTGTTTAGCTATCCCAGTGAGACTCCCCAGTGCTCGAGGAGGAGCAGGCTTGCGACTACTGTGTTAGGAAAGAGCACTGGTACTTCCAGTCTGACTGTTTCCATGATTCATTTATTTAATTTTGTATTTATTTTTCAACATTTAAAAAATAAATAGTACAAAACTTTTGGATTCATTATGAAAATAAAATTAAATTTGGGATTCTTAAATGCTGGAAGTGAACAATACAATCCTGAAGCAGCATTCTTTTGGCTACAATTTAAGTGGTTTTTATCTGGTTATCAGGGAGGAATAGAATCTTCTTTTTTGGGGGGTAACAATTTTTTTCAAGGTTCTGGAAATAAGTAACATACAATTTTAAGAGGCACTTATTAGAATGATTCATCACCTTCTCTTCAGTCATTTGATAAATTTAAAGAATTTGAGTACAATTTACCAACAATAAATGTTCGTATATCATAGCAACATATTACTTCAAACTCATTTGCCAGGTGGCTGCAGATGCTACACATCAAGCTGTTTATTTTCCCAAATCTTTAGAGGGTTTGTTTTTTGTTTTTGTTTTTTTTTAAAGGCTCGAAAATAATAATAATAATAATAATAATTATAATAATAATAATAATGAAGAGTAAGAATTTAAAAAAAAAAAAAAATGAACTGTTAGAAAAGGTTCGTTAAGGTAGTTTGTGAGGGGCTCCCGGATTCGTGGCTGTCCAAGTTAGAGGTCACTGATGTCACTACAGTGATAGTGGGATTGGTCAGGTCTGTTAAAGTGGTCGCAGTGCCGGGTGGAGTGAGTGCGCCGCTGTCTGCTGAGGGCGGTGCCGGGAGCGAGGTGCCGTCAGCTTTATCGACACCCCCATTCTCCTGCCGCAAAAGGTTCCTTCTGAATTTGGCTCTTGCGTTTTGAAACCAAACCTGCAAACCAATCCCAACGGATTTCTTTACCGATGCTTGTTTTGCTTTGCTTATTTTTGTCTTTGTTCTTGCTTTTTAAATTCATTTTTGATGTTTGATTTTGTGTGGCACATCACCTAAGTCATTCTATAGCTTTTCTTGCTACTGGTGGTACTGACTCTCTGTGTACAGACCCAGTGCTACAGGTGCTTACAACGCTCAGAGAGCAGCCACAAGAAAAATCTGCTCACTCAACCAAAGAAAACAACTCTCTTGATGGCCACGTAGTGAGTGTTTCCTGGGTAGGGTAGCTTTGGGGGTCAAGACACATAAAGATTGAGGCAAAGGGTGAGTGAGCGGACTTTTGCCAAGGCTGAAAGCTTGCCGTGATTATTTGAAAAGGCTGAAGAGGAAGGAGGAGTAATTACACCATCCCTGTCTTACAGACTGTTGACGTGGGTCGTCTAGTCTTTCTGTTCTGTAAGGTTCACTGGCAGTGCTTGAGGTGACATGTAACACGGACAAGGAATTGCCTCTAATAGATTCTCCTTCTACCTCACTCGCTGCCCTTCTTTGGCACTCTGCATGTAATGCATACCTCATTTTAACTTCACTGAGCTATCACAGACCATATAGGGATTTTTTAACATAATTTGCTAGGCTGTCCTTCACAGGGAAGTGCCTTTTGCCTGCCTATGCAGGCCCTTAAGGAAAACAGTTGTCTAACAAGCATTGAGAGGGGGAGCCAGGTGGTCCTGGAGGATCATATTGGTCAAAGCTTGCTTCAAACACAACGGGGATCTGCTTACTGAGGGGCCACATTAACTCCTTCAGGGGACCCCAGAGGCTTCACCCATAAAATCAGTAGATTTGCCACCTCTATCCTTAGTGCAGTCACCTCAGAGAGACCACCATCCCCAGGATGTCTGCTGGGTGGGTGGACTCTGAAGACATTTTCTTCATGGTGAGGATGCAACTAATCATAAACCACGGTTTGGTGTTTGGCTGCCTTGGGGCAGTAAGGCATTCAGTCGGCACTTCTGCCATGTAATAGCATACCCCTCTGCACACCCACTAGGGACACACCCAGCAAAAGCATTTCTATTTGTATTGCTATAGTTACACATAAGGGAAAGGCTGTTGTCTAGCAGGGGAAAATTCTGTCAAGCCTGTGATGTGGCTTCTTACCTGCAGAACTCTCTTGGTCAGGCCTGTTTTCTGGGCAAGCTGTTTGAGGTCCTTGGCATCTGGGTTGTGGTTGATAGCAAAGTAGGACTTCATGGTACGGAGCTGGTGGTGTTTGAAGGAGGTACGCATGCGCTTTGTTTTCTGGGACGGGGGATAAGGCTGCTGGTCTCTGTCCAGGTGATCTGCCTCATTCTCATTACAACCTGTTGAATAAACAAAGTGGAACAAGGAGTTGGTGGCCATGCATCATGTAGGATAAATTAATCAAGGCAAAAATCTTGAGTAACAGAAAGGAAGGAAAGGAAGGAAAGGGAGGAAAGGGAGGAAAGGGAGGAAAGGGAGGAAAGGGAGGGAGGGAGGAAAGGGAGGGAGGGAGGGAGGGAGGGAGGGAGGGAGGGAGGAAGGAAGGAAGGAAGGAAGGAAGGAAGGAAGGAAGGAAGGAAGGAAGGAAGGAAGGAAGGAAGGAAGGAAGGAAGGAAGGAAGGAAGGAAAATGGTACAAGGATAAGTACAGATGTGATAATTAGTGAGACCAAAAGAGATCCAGAATATTATCATTTCCTATCCTTATCCTATGCCACCCAGACCTGTACCTACTAAGGGCAGATTTCAAAAGTTCTCTCTCCTTTGGCATTTATTTCAAACAAGTCTTTTCCCTGTGGTGATGGGTTTTGCTTTGGGCACTCAAAAAGTCATTTGAAATCTCATTCGGATTTTGAAATCTTACTCATTGAAACATTCTTAGCTTGAGAGAAGAATAAAGGTCAAACCATCATTTTGAATGTTCCTGAGCTTCCCCCCCAAATCACAAGCACCTATAAGAAGAGATGTACAGCAGGAAACTTTGTTATGACAGTTCACCAAGAAAGCTGAGGGTTTTGCTGATAAAATAAATGCTTTTGTACTGTGCCTGAGAGTTTATATGAACTGCTCAAAGCCCTTCGTTGTGAAACATATCCAGGAAGCAGCTGCATCAAGACTTGATCCAATACCCCAGTCCCAATCAGATGTAGGTCTTAGTACTGGTTTAGGACATTTCTGCAAGCAAGCAGCTAGGGGCTCAAAACTTGAAGAGTTTCTCTTGTTTCCCCTGATTTAGAATTTTCCAAGTGTCTATGAAAGATAAGTTTGTTTCAGATTACACTTTTATGGGTGTGAATTGTACACAAGAGTTGCAGTTGTTTGGGGATGGTGGCATCATTGCTTTATATTGGCGAAAGAAATGACAGTATTAGCAAAAAGAAAAGTAAGGAATGTGTTTGTGCTTTTCAGCTTAAACAGAAGGGTTAGCAGTTTCTAGGATCTCATTTTATAAAGATAGTTCAGTCACAGAGGATAAAATTAATGGTGTTATCATAGCAAGAAATATTCATTAAAGAAGAGCTAATTAAAAATGTTTCAGAATGTGTATAAATTAGACTGAGTTTCTTTGGTTGCTCATTTTGATTTTTGAACTGCTTTCCAATAGTTACTGGATTATTTACAAGGCCTAGTTGATCCCCATTCCTAACTGAGAGAGAGAGAGAGAGAGAGAGAGAGAGAGAGAGAGAGAGAAGAGAAAGAAGGAAAGCACACAATACAGAGACTGATGTCAGAAGTGCTGAAAACAGAGGCGAAACCACTTGAAACCACAAGAAAATAAAAAGCTTCTTGAAGGTGTTTTCTCTTTTGAATTATAAGACAAGTCAACATGAACAGATGCTGGTAAGACAACACTTTGACAGAAAAATCAGGTGAATATTTAATTATAGCTAGCTTTGCTCCCAGACATGGTAAGCAGTATATCTGTACTTTCAAACAAAGTAAGCTGACGCTTCTGAAAAAACAGGAGTTGAAAGTTAGCTTAAAAACTATTTCAGACCAGATTTGGAATGTATTTACTACTTGTTTTCACAAGCAATCACACTGCCTTCAGTCAAACTGCGTGGGCTGTAACTTATGAGCTGACATAAATCAGAATACCAGAATCCAGTCCTCAGGTTTTACTTCAGAGTTGAAAACTGCTTGTTTGTGTTGTTTTCCTTGGGCCACTCAGGCTTACAGTAGCAACACAAACTTCCTCAGGTTCCTCTGTCCTGCTTATTGTCTTTGTTTCTGTACTCTACTCCTTTCTCTTTCTCTTTCTCTTTCTCTTTGCCAGTGGTCTGCTTTATTTTGGTTTTTATTTTGAAGAGAAAATGAGAAGAGGGCTCCAAGTATCTTCAGACAATCCACTTATACAATGATTACAGCTCACTCTCTGTTTTACACAGTGTTGTGTGGTTTGACCACATCATAGAGCAGAGTCTTACACTATCTCCTGGAGAACTAAGCACAAAGTCACACAAAACACTGCTCATTTTTTTGCAGCAGGATTGGAAGGTTGTTAAATTTTGCTTTCAAAAGAGCTAGAACAGTTTGGTCGTATTGCCAAGAATTCTTCAAGTGAACTCTTCATAGTTTTTCACACATACACACACACACACACGCACACACATAATGAAATAAACAGCTCCTTGAGGAACAGATGTGTAAAATATTTTCCTAAGGAAATCTAAACTATCTCATTTCTATATCCTCTAAGCTGTAAGTCAACAGTGTCCCTCAAAATACTAATTCATTATATGATATAAGACGTACTATAGAGAAAGCCTTGAATGTTTTAAGTACTTTTGAATAGTTTCATCCATTTATCATATTAATTCCTGACAGCTTGCAAGCATGAGTAACTTCTACCTTATAACATTTTGAGTTATTTATTGTTGTATTACCACTTTACAACCGAGGAGCTGTGAAAAAGAAATTAAACTAGCAAACGAAATACAGAATAGAAAAGCTGTTGTAGATTCTGCATCAGAGTCTGATTTTCCATTCTGGACCAGGGCTCAGCTCCCCTGTAACAAAACGTGCACACAGATCTAAGCCGGGGCCTGCTGGATGGTTGTGAATACGCACATGCTCACGCTCAGCGGGGTAAAACTGTTGGCTCCATCGGAGTTTCATTTTTAAAGCTCGGGGTCGTTTTCCATAACGGCTGGGCACACGGTGCGTATACCGCGGCCAGGACTGTTTGGGAAGGTGCTGGGCTCCCGGGGAGGTGACAGCGGCAGTGCCCCCAGCCCCGGAGTGCCGAGAGAAACGGGTGAGGAGCTGCGGTGGTGTCCGGCCCGGTGCGCGCTGGCGCAGGGGCCGTGTGCGGGGCAGGGCTGTCCCCGCCGGGGCTCTGCGACACGGCCCGGACACGGCCCAGACACCTCCCGACCGCCGTGCTGGGGGCTGCGGGGCCCGCTGGTCCCTCGGAAGGCGACAGCCCTGCATCCGACATTTAATTTCTGCGGACTGCTTGCCTTTTGTAAATGATTACGTGCGAGAGCAGTTACTGAGTCACAGGGCAGAGAACAAAAAATTTGTGCAGGGAAGTGGCAGCCAATTAGTTAGAGACTTTTTTTTTTTCTCTCTCAAGAAGAGATTTCACCTACTGCAACGCATTTCGTAGCTGTTCCAGATTCGCTTTCCTCCCCCTGGGTCTGGAGCGCAGTGGGTCAATGGGCTTGAGCCGTTTGCACCGGATTCACGGTTTGGCTGCAAACTTTCTCGAGACCATGTGTCAACCCTGGACATAGCTAGATAATGCTTATAAAAAATAATAAAATCACAACCCTGACAGACTTCTCAGCCATCTAGCCTGGGTCCAAAGCATCAGAGCTTTGTTTTGGTTTGTCCTTTTTTTTCCCTCCGTTGCCAGGAGGATTCTGTGAGTTCTCAATGCAGTGAGATGTATTTTCATAACGGGTGGCGCTTTTTAATCTGATTTGGAGTGAGTGATACATTTTATATGGCCCGTTGTTGTAAAGAAGGGGAGTTTTAAGACCAGCATACAAAAATTATGTCAGCGTTAGCAAATAATGTCTCTTTTGAGTCCTGATCTGAAGTTTAAGGAGAGCTTTATCATATCCACAACTCTTCATCTTACCATAACTTCTGATTCTAATTTTAAAGCTAAATTGTCCCTAGAATTACTTCCCTTCAGGAATCTGGAGAATCGGGTGATGCTGTGTGGACCAGGGATAGAGACCAGAGCGGAGCGTGGGCACACGGGAAATCCACCATTGAAAGCTGGGGCTGAATGAATCCTGGCTGCGCTACAGGTTCCCTTTTCTTTAGCAGCTTTCAGGATTGATTGGAAGCCGCTCCGTAGCCAGGGATTCCAATGTCATCTTCAATTAACAAGGAACAATTAGCGCAGTGATTACCCTGGCTCCAAGGTCTACGCATCAGAGGAGATGAAATCGCCTTGCACAGCTCCCTGGTTCCCAGCTAAAGCCCGTTTCACGAGCGGCCCCAGAGGAGGTGCCGGGGGAGGGGTGGGGAGGGCAGGGGGGCGGTAGAAGATTCCTTATGGATCTCAGCGGGTTGAACTTGGTGCCGGGGAGAGAGCTCCGGGCAGCGAGCGGAGCGCTGTTACCGACCCGCGATTGTCGGAAGGGAGGCCCTGACCCCTGTCCCGGCTTCCCGGTGCCGACAGCCGTCCGCAGCCCTGGGGCCGGAGCCCCCGGCTCCCTGCCCAGCCGGGACGGCTCCGCGCTTCACGGGGAGCACACCTTGCACCACTCCTGCTTCCCACCGCTTGCTTTTCTCTGGTACCGTCCGCGGGAAGCTTAAGTTTCGCTAAAACGATTTTGGAGTCGAGAGTTTTGCTAATTCGTATTTACTCTTACTGCTTTCATCTTTCATCTAATGAAACTCTGCTTCAACTGCTTAGTCAAACCTGAAACTCCTTTACCTCTGGCCGCTAGGACTGTTTATAAACGCGTTGGGTACTCAAGTGACTGGAGTTAAAGAAGATATTTAATACAGGGCAACACTTGTTCCTTTCCTACTGTTGAGAGAACAGAAACCATTCTTCTTAATTACATCTGTTAGGGTTCTGTTAAAGAAACAACATTTATTTGTTGACCTCTTGTACAGTTTGATCATTTATGTGTAAGTAAAACAGAATTATTCAGCCTGAATAATTAATCACTATCAATTCAATATATAAATCGAGTTATATGCATACTACCTTGGCATTGTAGGAACCATATACTATAACTTTTATTTTTTTTTCTGATTCGTTTGGTTACTCCTAATTTGAGGTTTAAGTGATGAAATGCTTTTAGCTAATCAAATATAAATAATGATAACTGTATCTCTGAGATTCCAATAGAGAAAGAGCTATGTGGTTTTGGGGTTGGGGTTTTTCTCTCTCTCTCTCTCTTTTTTTTTTTTTTTTTTTTTGTCTTTACCCTGGGAAGTGGCTAAGTTTGGGTGTTTGACATTAATAGGCAAAGACAGCCTTTGAGGAGGGCTGCTGTTAGCTTTCCTGCAAACGCTCCAACCCTCAGAGGGCTGTTTGTTTGATTTTCCAATGGTTAAGCAAGATTTGGCCTGGCTGAGTTACTCACGCACTGCCTGGCTGAGCGGAAGCCCGAGAACGCTGTGTTCGGGGGAGCGGGAGGCAGACTCGGCGTGTGTTTCCCACCTGAGTTGTAGCTGACGATGTCCACTCCCAAGGCAGGGCTCTTTCGTTTCCTGGGCCTCCCCTTCTGGACCGTGCCGGTGCCGTTGAAGTAAGGCAGGGCCAGTCCTCCGCTCTTGGCAGCCAGCTCGGTGTAGCTCAGCTGAGGGGGGTATTCTCCTTGCAAAAGGGACTCGAAGTGGGCCCTGCAGTAAACCAGGTTGTCCTTCATGCCAAAGTGATCGCCCGTGGTCAGAGTCTTGTTGCAGGTGGTGCAGGTGAAGCAGCTCAGGTGATAAACCGATTCCCTGGCTCTCATGACCATTTCAGAGGCTGAGATCCCAAGGTGGCAGCGGGCACATCTCTGCACGGAGAACCTTCTGAGGGAAACAGAAGAGTGGGCATCAGCTAGAACGGCAAAGGCAGAGCTTGCCCCGGTGTCTCCTGCCTTCCCTCCCGGCCACGTGAGGGAGCCTGTCCCCAACAGGGTCGCGGCCCCCGGCCCCAGGACGGCCCGTGACACCGGCTGTGTGACACAGGACGGCTGTGTGACACAGGACGGCTGTGTGACACAGGACGGCTGTGGCCTCCGGCCCGCCTGGTGTCGGGACAGCCTCAGGGAGCCGGCCCTACGGTCCCAGCGGGAGCGTCTCGCACTCCCCGCCGAGCTGACCTATTCTCCCCGGACTTTGCCCGTGAGTACGGAGCCGGAGCCGGCCGGAGCGGGGGGAATCGGTCCCCGCTCTCCTGGCGTTCCTGTCAAACGAGAAGAGCCGCGGGACAGTGGTAACACACGGACAAGCGGGGCTGGGCGGGGCGGCGGGCTCCGGCCCTCGGGAAAACCGGCAAGCTGCGGGCAGAGGGGAATTTCGGTCGGGTCTTTACGGAGGGAAGCCGCCGAGCAGCAGGAGAGCCTTCGCCTGTTTGTGCACCTCCACACATGCTCAGTCAGCGCGTCCCTTGACGGCCCGTTCAGTTTTTAAACGTGCGAGTCTTTTCTGAGGGGACTAAGGATTAAGGAACCGCTGACTGCGAAAAGCTACCTTTGAAAGCCCGTGTGGAGAAAAGAGCGTTTCGGTTCACAGTGCCTTTTGAGGGGGTGTGTTTTGAACCCATAAGGACTGATTGCTGTACCTGTAGTAATCCTCCTTGCAGTAAATACTGCCGTCCTTGGCAAAGCAGGTGAGTTCTGACTCCAAAGCCAGTTTACATTCACAGCACTTAAGACACCTGAGGTGCCATTGTTTGTCAACAGCCAGCAGGTAATATCTGTCTGAGATCTTCCCTCCACAACCAGCACACAAAGCAGGCTTCTCGGGGCTCATGGGGGGCATATTCTGCAAAACAACCACACCACAAGGGATGAGACAGGGAGAGAAAGACAGGCAGGCAGCCGGACTGGGGACGGGTCCTGCGCAGGGCCCGGGGCTCGTACAAAGACACGGCTCTCTGGGACCAAACTCCTGGCTCCTGGCGGGAAGTTTAAGGGGGAACTGGGACCATCCCCGCTAATAAAGTGTTTACCGTGATTCACAGTAAACCTCTCCCGACGCTCTCATGTCATTTCAATACGGGAAAGCAACGGATTAGGCCGCAATAAGAAAAGCAGAGCCCATTCTTTTCTGAGGTTCTGAACTTAAAGTCTGAGGCTTCCCCAGTTTTTTTTGTTTGGTTTTTTTGGGTGGTTTTTTTTTTGTTTTTTTTTTTTTTTAAGTTTTTTAATCTTAAAGCACTTCACAGGAACAGCATTTTAAAGTAGAAAAATGCCGGTTTGCTGTTCCTAAAGTTAATGACAGAGGGTTCAGGCTTGCACTCATTCTATGGCAAATTTTCACCCGTATTTAAACGAGCCACATCTCTAAAGAAAGACAGGCCTTTTGAAACAGGAGTAAGAGAAAGGAGACAGGTGGATGGTGTAAAAGGCTCACCAGCCCGGCCAGGGTCGTGGGCAGAAAGGTGGCACGGGCTGGTTTCAGCTCAAACCAGCATCTTTTTGTCAGCAAACTTCTGCGAGTTCCCATTGATCTGCTCCCCACGAGGAGTGCCGTTCGGGACAAAGGGAGATGGAGGGACGGCGGAGACAAAAGCTCGGCCGTGAAACTTGGGACAGCTTTTGCTGATAAAGTAACGCAGAAAAAAATCCCAGACATCTTGTTCTGAAGTCGCAACTGTTTTAAAGTGGCAACTCCGCATTCATTTTTCAATCTGAAGTTGTGTTTTTCGCCCCTTTCCTTTTTAGCAATTGAAAGGTGAGTTAAATTTACATTGCAAATCCTCATGTAACAAAGCATGAGTTTATTTAAGAGAGGGGATAACGGATCCTATGGCCTAAACCCTTAAAGCAGTTTTCCAGGGTGTTACTATGTGTGCAGATCCTTGTGCGCGGTGGCGGAAGCCCTACAAGTTGGAGAAAGGGAGATCTCGCTTTGCACAAAGCCCAGCGTGACACTCAATTTCTCCGCCATCCCTTAGTACATGTCTGAAGACTTTGGTCTTTTTGACTAAGGAAAGAGGGGATGTTACTTTCTAAGCAAAGTAGTCGGCCGGCATAACACTCAGAGAGAGTGGTGCCTCTGTATCAGTCACACACTTCAGACCAGAGATAGTTACGTAGAGTAAGCAGTCGCGGTTTGAGGTTTAATTTAGGAGGTGCCAGAAGCGCAGAGTAAAAATAAAGCACACCTCAGGAGCTCCAGCTGCAGCCCTGCTCGCCGGGGCAGAGCGGCCGCGGGCAGCCGAGCAGGAGCAAAAGGCTGCTCTGCCGCAAAGGGCTGAACCCCCTTCCCTGCTACGATTTAGAGCAGTTTCCCCGTTACTGCAGAGAGCGCACGCAGAGACATGGATTAGACAAATGTATAACCGAGCCTGGCCAGCACAGCACCCAGCGTTACGGGTGGGTTTACAGGGAGCCTCGGGAGGGGTTCCACAAGCAAGGGGTGACAGGGAAGGGACAGAGGGAAGCAGCGTCTTTCTCTTCCCCAAAGTCAGGGTCTGTCCCGATGGGGGTCCATGCTTGCAGGGATTCCCTTGCAAAGAGCGCCAGCTCCTTTCTTACCGTATCTCGGCCGTTCATCTGTCCCCCTTTGGCCAGGCGGGACTCGGTCTTGGATCGCCTCTCCATCTCCTCCATGATTCCTTGGATGTGGCCTCCGGAGATCCCGTGGAAAAGCATGGCTGGGGGACGGAAAGGACAAGTATTTTCTTCTGCTCTGCACCCCACTATTTCCATATACAGACCCCAGAGTCTTTAGATCATCCAAAATGTTTACACCAAGGCGCACAGCGCAGGGAGGGAGGTTGCAATAGGAGCTTCTCTTTGCGCAAGCACTGAGGGCTTCCTGAAGATGTGCAGAAAACAAACAAGGGGGAGAAAATGTAATAATAATTAGTTTAAAAAAATAAAATAATAAAAGCGAGCTAAAGGATCTGTTACTGTTCTGTAGAGCTGGGGCTTCTGACTAGAGAGACTTGGACTTGGGGCAGTAGAATCGGTCGGGAAAGGATATAGTTTTGAATACAAAGAAAGCAAAAAGAAGTGCTATTTTCAGCAGTCCCTGGTTGCTTTTAAGTTCCCAGTGCCTGTAGGTTGGATTTGGGACTGCTGCTTTCCGGAGCTCTGTCCAATTTGTTAAGAGACTAAAGCCAGCCCATTTTTGATAATTTAGTAGGAGGAGTTCTCTCCCTTGAGCTGCCACTGATTTTTATTCAGACAACAAAGACCTGTCATACTCCTCTCAACCCCTAGTGATGGGCAAGCAGTGACAAACATTACGGTCGGGGCTGTGGGTGGGGTGGGATTTATTACCTCCCCCGAACGCCGAGTCCCGGGAGTTGGCGGCGACGGCGCCTGGCGAGGGGCAGGGTGGCCCGCTCTCCCCCCGGGGGGCCCCGCTGCCCCCGGGCCGCGCCGCGGGAACCTCCGCTCGGGCTGGCCCCGCCGTGCCTGGCTCCGCCGCGGGACCGGGAGAAGGAAGAGGAGCGCCGGTGCCGGGAAGCCGGGGCGGGACGGAGCGGCCGGAGCGGAGGGGCGCTGAGGCGGGGGGAGCCGCTGAGGCAGGGGCGGCCCGGGCAGTTCGAGCGCTTCCCGGGGCGCTGCCCGCCCTGCTGCCCCGCGGAGCCAGCGGCCGTACCGCAGCAGGATGCGGCCCCTCCGCGGGCACTCCGCGGGGCCGGCCCCGGCCGGCCGGGAATGCCCTGGCGGGGCTCTCTCCCCTCGCCCGCTCCTCGGCCGAGGACTGCGAGCGATCACTGTGTGCAGGAGACCGGGAGATGCATTCTTTTCCACGCTAATCTCTCTGTCTGCTCTCCCTCCCCTCCTTTCCCCGTTTTCCTACTTACTTTTCACACCACTCTTCCTTGCCTTTCCCTGGAACAGCTGCTGGCTGTTTCCTGACACCTCGATCCCTACTGAAGGATCTTCCTGGCGGCAGTCCTGCGCTCCCTGCTCCCTGGAGGACACTCCACACCAAACCCTAGCGCGACTAGTGAAAGAAGTACCCCAGCCCCCACTTCCTTTCCAAAGCATCCCAGAGACATCCTCAGGGGCGCCTCGAGTCACCTCTTCCATGTAACCCAAGATTCAGGCAGCAAGTTTCCTCCCTTCTCTTTCCCCCTAAGTAGCTAAAATTAATGTTATTTGCAGATTGAATGTTGTTACATTCCTCTGAGTGCCAGAATACAGCTCATAAAACACAATTTCACACAAAGATGAAGTCAATCAAGTGAAATAAGCCGGGATTTTTTTTCTCTGTTGGCACACTAGACCCTGGACAGCAGGGCTGCTATTTACTGTAAGTAATGTAATTAGCCCTTTTGGATGGAAATCAATGTGTTGTATATATGTGTGTGTTTTAATAAGAGAGTAATAGCTATAAAACCAACGAGACTCCAAAAGGGCTTAGGGAATCTCCCTTAAGAAGGGCAGATCTCTCCAGAAGCCGTAGTCTTCTGCAGAGCACTCCCGGACTGGGGGAAAAAAATATGTATATATATACATATATATATCTATATATCTGTGTGTGGGGAAGGAGGAGGGAAAGATAGTCCTTCCTTGGAGAAAACAAGTCAATTAACACAATAAGACATCAGGAGAAATAAACAAGGTGATTCAATCCGGGATACGGGAGCTGTTCCCCAATCCTCCTCCACCCCTCCTTCCCGTGGCCGCTCCGCGACGCCCCGGTTGCCCGGGAAGACGGGCGGAGGTCGGGAGGTGCTTTCCTCTCTCCCCTCGCCCCGCTGGGGAGCGGGAGCGCGGCCGGCACCCCTCAGGGCTGCGGGGCCCGGACCAGCCCTGGGAAGGGAAGGGAAGGGAAGGGAAGGGAAGGGAAGGGAAGGGAAGGGAAGGGAAGGGAAGGGAAGGGAAGGGAAGGGAAGGGAAGGGAAGGGAAGGGAAGGGAAGGGAAGGGAAGGGAAGGGAAGGGAAGGGAAGGGAAGGGAAGGGAAGGGAAGGGAAGGGCGGCGGTGCTGCGGGTGGGGGCGAGCTCCTGTGCGGGAGGGATCGCCCCGCTCGCCCCGTGCCCGGCAGGTACAGCCGGCGTGCGCCCGCCTGGCTCGGGGAAATGCAGCGGTGGCTGTCGGCAGAGGTCAAAATATCTCTCTTAGAGACGAGTTTATTTCTAATCCTTGCAATATAGTCTTTGCACTCTACAGGCACGTTCAGTGTTTGTTCTGGGTGTTTTCCCCTTCGAAGGAAATTTTTCTGTATTCCCCTCCAGTTGTGTTGTCGGGGAAACCCACCCTGCCCGTTTCGTGTTGCATGTGCTCTCCTGAAATGGTCTGCATTTCCCGTGGCGCTCGAGTTGCCAAAGATGTCCCGGCGTGTGCCAGGCAGGACCCTCGCTGACCCCCGCCCGCCCGGGCCGGCCCCGCAGACCCGTCTCGGAAGCGCCGCCGCCGTCCCGCTGTGACCGTGCCCCTGCCGGGCTGGGGACGGGCAAATTCATCGTGCCCGCCGGGAACGGGGAGAGGAGGGGTCTGGGGGAAGCCCCTGCTGCCGCTGGGCCCAATTCCCTCGGGAGCTAAAGTGCGGATGCTGTGCCCCCCCGGGCAGGTTGTGCCTCTGCCTCGGGTTCACCGCTGCCCTCTCCGCCCGCTTATCTCGCGTTTGCTGCCTCGGCTTCGCCGAAACGCTCTGTAGGCGCGGCGTCAAAACATCGGTCCAAGACAGAGACGCGGAAAATATTGCTTGCTAAATTCCCGTCTCTACCTTAGCTCGACGGCGCCGTTAGGAGTAATTGGGCAGACTCATAACAAAACTCAGAAATGACTGAGCCTCCTCCGGTTAGACACACTTAATTAATTAGAGGGTCCTTTCTTTCTGCTCCATCAGGTACGGTTAAGGATACGCTGCTAGCTACTGCTGCTCCGGTAAAGGAGGCCAGGGGTTTCCAAGGCGTTTTCTGATTAACATCCTAATGCTGGCAGACCACTTCTTACCTAAAGGGACACTAAAAGTTTGTTGCTAGCATCAAACGTGACTTCTCCGTTTCCAAAAGGCCTGTAGGAGATCAAGGTAAATCTATTTCAATGTTCCTGAGGTCTCATTCCTCGCTATGAACTGAAGCTCCGCTGCTCTAAGGCAGGCTGGTAGCGAGAGGTTGCCATTATAGAACGGGGATTCCGTACAATTTTGCTGGTTTGCTTGGGGGGCGGGGGAGAGAAAAGCTCACAAAGAACACGACAGGGAACCTAAAATCCAAATCTACGAGCCTGTCCGTCATGAATCCATCGGCATTAGCACTTTGCCTGTGAACGACAGTTTCTGATCGCAGGGCGCTTTTATCTATCTCCTTTTACCGTAGCATTTGCGGACGAATATCTGATGTGCGATATACAGAATCTTTTAGTAACGTGACAGGCGCGCTCGGTCTTTTCCTTTCTCTAAGGCTGTACCCGAACTCCCCCAGCTGATGGGGGGTGCGGGGAAGGATGAGGGATACATCTCTGTGGAGATTTCCACAGGTACACCGTTCCCCTGCCCACGCAGGGCTTGAGAGCTCCCGCGGACATCCCGCTGGCCCGGCTGCAGCCCCTGCCCGCAGCTCCGCGGGCGCAGCCCGGAGCCCCTTCCACCTTGGCAATTAGCGTGTGCGCTGGGAAGATTTCAGCGTGCGGTCACTGGGATCCGCTCTGCCACCGAGCCCGCGCTCTCCCTGGCCACGGGCTACGGGCTAAAGCCTATCACAGCGTGAACGATCTCGTGTTTAGTTCGGAGGATTTAGGACAAGGTCTATATGCAAATTAATAATTGACCAACAATAATTAGGAGAAAGGGGAGGGTGTTCAGGCGGGGGGTGGGGGTGGGGAGGAGGAGGAGGTGGTGTTCTTTGAGAAGAAATGGTTTGGATTTCGCCTGCCTCATTTGAGGCCGTGGCGTGTCCGGCTGCAGGCGCAGGGCAATGCCCGGGCCAGCCACCTCCCGCCCCGCAGGGCACCAGAGCTTCACACCCTCTCCGTCAGCACCTGAACTTTTCAAGACACTTCCAGTTTAATCATTTCCAGAAATTTAAAGCGCGCAGTAATAACAGCAACAGGATTACGATCCAGTTGCCTGCGAGTCCTTTGGTTAAAGCCAGGTCTATTTTTAAATCCTAACGCTATTTTCTGCTCTATGAGCTTGTGGTTGAGTACAGTGCTATTAATGATCAGTCTCATCTCTTTGTAAAGTCCGCGGGCACTGCAACCAGTGTAGACACAAAGAAGGGAAATCTGAATAGAATTACGTCTCTTGTTGGCGGCACCAAATATAGCTAATAGAGTTTTCGCTATTCAAATAGGTTGCGGTTTATTTTATCTCAATTTTAAAAAATATTTTTTCTTTTTAAAACGCAACATTATTTAAAATTCCACTTCGGAATCAGATACAACGCATTTTACCATCACCATCTTTCTCCTCTCCGGAGTCCTTTCGAGTGTACCGTGAAGCAACTTTCGGATGGTTGTGTTAGGGACATGTTAAAGCCGGTGCATCGCAGCCAGATTCGGGCACCAGCCCCTCTCCTCCCCTGCCAGGCTGCGCGGGGCTGGCGGTGCGGGGAACACAAGCGCAGGGTGTCTTTAACCGAAACCGGCATCGGATTAAAACCCCCCAAACCTCCAATGTGCTTGTACCTCCCGGTAATCTGAAAACATGTCAATTAAGACATGTATTCATCTGTTTAGGGAGATGACATTTAAATAAGAAACAACTAGGTGCTTTGCATAGTAATCCCAAACACATCTCTCCATAGCCAAGAGCTGTGGCTGACCACAAACAAGTGATCACACAGACAGAAGAAAGCAGGAGAGGATGATCATTGTCTAACAAATAACTGTTCACCGCCCAGGACCTCAGCACTGTCAGCTCCATCGTTGCCTGGTATTAAATATAATCGTATTTGCACTCCGCTTGTAATTAAGACAGTGAAAATTATCATATTATGCTGCTTTTGAAAAGGACTCCATTACAGACTGGATTACAGACAGGTGAAAAGAGCCATTTCATTAAAAAAAGAAAACAAAAATAGAAGAAGCACAAAAGAAGGGGCATTTAAAAAAAATGAGCTGAAAGGCTCAGCCTTCCCAAGCTGAGCTGTTTTTCTAGACTAAAACATAGATGCATTAAATGTTATCTGCGAATACACCTGGGGAAAGTACCGTTCTGTGTTGTTAAAAAATTCCCAACCAAACAAACAACACCACGACGCCAAAGAAACACCCTGCAAATTACATCCGTGAGGTCCAAATAGCTGCATTGCTAGCAAGCACTCACGCAGGAGCTTACCTTGAGACCTTAGAAGCTTCTTCCAAAATTGTACCCTCCTTAATGAGGGATGAGGGATGGGTTTTGAATGGAGAAGAGACGCAATGATCTAGCCAGTAGATGGAGGTTGTTCCTTGCTTCTAGCAGAGGATCCCTATGTTAATTAAAATAAACAAGCTGCTTGGTGGAAAGATTTTTTTTTTCCTCCCTTCTCTCTCTCTCTCTTCCCGCCCTCTGCATAGCCTCCGATACAGAACTGACGTGAATTTCTAACCTCTGACCTTTCGCCAATATACACTGATACCTGCCTTTTATTTTCTGTTTGTTTCGAAATATTTCCGAAAACAAAAACAAAAATAAATAAAGAAGACTGAATGAAAGCAAAAAAATAAATCCCACCTCTAGATTTTGGCTGGTTTGCTGGATTTTCTTGATTAGCTGTCTCAGCTCCTCAGTAATCAGGTGAGGTGTTAATGGGGAGCTGGTTGTAAATAAAACTAATAAAGCAAAGAACATATTAGGAAATTAAAAAAAGGCGAGGACTGGGAGGCTGTTAAAAATATTGTAGCGAGCTGAGCATTTCCCCATCACGTCGTTTTTTTCGTTCTGTGCTTATTCACAGCTGAGCAGCAAACCCGGGGTTGTTGCCATCGCTCCACATTTTTTTTTTTCAAATCGCACTGAACCAGCCATGGACTGCATCAACCCTTCCCACTTTCATAAAAAGCCTCTCAAATGGAGTCGCTAAACAGCAAACTTCAGCCTGATCTGATGTGATATGATATATGGATTCATGGAGCAACCTCGCTTTGCCAAACCCGATGAAACTGTGAGTTGTCATGCAATACTACGCAGTCAAACCTGGGATAATTGTAAAAGTGAACCCAATTTAACCCATTAGAATAAAATCAGATGCCAAGATGAATCGGAATCATTGCTTCTTAGGTGACAGTACTGATGACAATTGATCCACCGGCTCAAAACAATAGAACAATATAGGGTCGGGAGTAATCTCTCGTACTCCCTCCCAGGGGGAAGCGGGGAGCCGTCGGGCAGGCAGGAGCCGGCTCCCGGCCGGGCTGCGGAGGGGCAGCGGCCGCGCCTCCCGCCGGCCCCGGCCGAGCGGCTCTGGCAGGAGGGAGCTCAGTGAGAGGACCCTGTGGTCGGGGAGCTGTTTCTGCAGCAGCCGCACGAGATGATTTCTCGCTTTGGCTTTGTTTGCCCGTTCCTCTTAACTCCTTCGACAGTTTCTGTCCTTCTCCCCTGAGCCATGTGACCCTCAGGTCTACGTGGCCAGCTTGGTAATCTAGCTGGGGGGAAAAAAAAAAAAAAAAAAAACAAAACAAAAAGGCAAGCAAGGGATGCTAACGATCTTCCTTGGAGTTTGTCAGCGGAGCCCCGGCGGCGAGCGGAGGAGGCAGGGCGGACTCGGGTCTCCGCCGGGGTGCGCACCGGCGGGTGGGGGTCCGGCCGTGCGCTCTGGGCTGAGCGGCGGGTCCCGGTCTGCCCCGGCTCTGCCGGCAGCTCGGCAGCAGCCGGGGAACAGCGCGGTGACACCGGGAGCATCTCTCCCCGCCCCGGCTCCGTCCCGGCCGGCGGGGGGAGGCCCCGCGCCCGCCCTCCCGCGGGCAGGGCTGGGGAGCGTGGGCAGCCCGGGGCGCCGCGGCGGGCCGTGCCCGTGGACCCCGTGAGCGCAGGCGGGCGGCAAAGGGCACATCCCGCGCAACAGCAGCGGCTCTCCTGGAGAAACCGGCCAGGGACGTGCGGGTCGGGGGCGTGTGTGTATTTGTGTGGGTACTTCTGGTGGGCAACCTAAAAGCCGAGTATGTCTCTGCAGGAGGAGTGGATTTAGGGCAAGGACGGCGAGCTCTCATCGAGCAGGGCTTGCTGTGCCGGCCCCGGGGCCATTGCAAACCCGTCTTGCTCCCATGGTTCGGATGGTGAGAGCTTTTAGAACAAGGTTTCGCTAAATCCGCTGGCGATCAGGAAGTTTAAAGGCATCCCGAGCAAAAGCGGGAGCAGCTCCGGGGCAGGGGTAGCTGAATCCGTCTGTTCGTGCGTGCCGGGAAGCGGCTGAGCGCGCAGGGAGGGAGCGGCCTTCATGGGACTTGCTGTCTTCGTAAACCTCCCTGAGAGAGCAGCCGCCATCTGCGCCAAGGTACAACAATACGAATTATTAGTGTCATAATCACCACGGTTGTTATCGCTGTGACTTTGAGGGAGAAGCCCAGCCCCGGCTCCGGCTTCAGCCCGCTGGACGCCCCAGCTGCAGACTCTGCCCTCTTCCTCCTCTTACTCTCTAAATCGCCTAAAATATTCCCCCCCCCCCCAATTACCAGCGCTCTGATATGAGAGCAGGAGGCAGAGGAATATGCAAGGCTCATAATAAGCCACCTGCTGCGTCGCGCCTAACTAATGTTATGCTTTTTTTCATTACTGCTGCTGCGGCAGCAGCACTGGCCCGTGCGTTACAAATTCCCCACCCAGCACGGACAGCAGGGACAGGACCCCGGCACGCTGCGGGGGCCGCTGGTCGGTCAGCGGCAGGGACTGATGCTCGGTGACTGCGCACGGAACGCGGAGGCGCGGGTGGTACCTCGGCGCGGACCGGGTCCCGCCCGCTGCTGCGGGGCGCACAGCCCGCTCGGTCCCTCCAGAGCTGTCTCTCCCCTCAGTGACCCCCCTCTCCAGCTATTTGCATGCCCACGCGAAGCTATATAAACAGCAGTAATAGCCTCATACATTAAGTCAGTATTTGTTAGCACAACCATTCCGAGTCATTTCAGATATTTGGACTCAGTCTGTTCAGTGTAGCTTCAACCTATTGACTTGCCAGACGAGATGTTCATGTGGACCCAGTCAGTTGCTAAAACCGACTTTAGCATGAAAACAGACTTTAGCTCTAAACTGTGCTACTCTCCCATCTGACGGATGTTAACACACAAATGAAATCCATTTGGATGTTTTTTGTTACCAGAAGGCTGCGCTGACGTTCAAATGATCTAAATCTTAGCATCTGGAAGCCCGTATAAGCATCTTTTTTGGAATAGGTTTGAAGACATTTCGTTCAACCCAAGCTGAGGAAGGATCAAAATGGGACACCAGGAAACTGACAATAGCTTTCTGTCTAAATGAAATTGTCTGTTCCATTTGAAAGCACCAAAAAGTAGAAAAACCAACCAAACAAAAACCCCCACCAAACTAATAACCCCCCCATAGCCTTTCCATCCACTACAGTCCCTCCGGGTAACCCCAAACCGTGCCAGCCAAGGTCCATCATGGAGCGGCTGCGAGGTACAGGGATGTCCCGAAGGCCACCAGCGACTGCGAGTCCCCCCCGCTAGCAGGCCGCTCTGCGGGGACAGCAGGCCGGCTTCATCTCAGGAATACTTTTTGGCCTGGGGAATTCATTTAGTATTTTCTAGGCGCAGCAATTCATCGACACTATGATAGAACATGTTGTGTGGAGCGCCATTCAGCCTGAATGAAGATCTGTGGGAGAAGTCGTGCGAGACAATAAATACAGCGGTCCGGATGTCGGTGACTTTAGCAGGAAATAAAGGAGGGCTCCGTGTTAATGAAACAAAGATGTGGGAGCTCCTGGCAAGGGCCTCGAAAGTACAGGAGTGCTCAGCACCTCCTGGGTGCTCATGAATATCTGCGGTGTGCGCTACACTTCGTATTATGTTTGCAAACAGAATTCTCTTGTCTTTCTAAGGTTTTTACAAACTTGGATGCCAAACAGACCGACGTTGAACCACATAAAACGAATTTAAATTATTCAGGAGCCCAAGCGATTCTGTGGAGCCTTTCTTTCTCCCATCCCCCACCTCAGTGCCGGGGATTTAATCCGGCAGCAAGTGTGGCAGGGGGGCGCTTCGGCCCTGCCCCAAGCAGCGGGATCATCTCCCGGGGCCGGGGGCCCGGAGAGCCGCGGCGGAACCGCGCAGCCCTGCCCGGCCTGGCGGCGGCTTCCCCGCCTCCCCTCGGGACGGCTCCGGTGCCGGGCCCGCGCTGGTGCCGAGGCGTAGCCGAGCTCGCTGTGCAGGGGCGTCGGAGCATCCTCCGGAGCAGTCCAAGGGGATGGGCTTATCCCAAAGGGCGGATTTTCCCGGTACGAGGCGGGAGTGCTCCGCCACGCCGGGCATCCTCCTGTGCCGGTGAGGAGCGACAGCCGGCCCCGGCCGTGCTCACAGCGCACAGAACACAGAAACAGCAACGCTGCACACAGAACACTGCACACAGAACACGCAGCATACAGCACATACACAAAACACACAGCGCATACACAGCACACAGAACACACAAACAGCGCACAGAACACACAAACAGCGCACAGAACACACAAACAGCACACAGAGCACACACACAGCACACAGACATCACAGAGCACAGCAACGCACACACACACAGCGCACAGAGCACAGGAACACACAGTGCAGTACATAGAGCCACACACACAGCACAAGGAGCACACACTACGGCAGACAGACACACACCACAGCAATACCCAGCACACAGCAATACACAGCAAACACCACACTCCACGGCACACAACACCCAGCACAGCACCACACATCACAACACACAGCGCCATCCGTCCCTGCCGCCCTCACCCTCTCAATCATCCTAACTCCTGGGTATCTACAACTTTTGGCCATCACGTTGCTTACAAAAGTAACGTTAGGTATACCCATGGGACTTACAGATTGCATACGCTTCCTTTCTTAGTTCCTTTTAAAGGGAAAAAAATTGTATTATGGGATTGTAGCTCATTATTTGTAGCACAAAAGAAAGTGAAAGGGCTGCAATGATGCGCTGTTGAAAATACACATTCGCATATGGTTCAGTTCGTGGTTTATGACAATTAAAACACATTCACTGGGAGTCAGGATCAGGTACAGCAAATGCCAGTATTCCAGTAGTGGAAGCCACAAAGAGATGATGGGCTTCGGTTTTGCAGCTGCTCTCACAGAATGAAAAAAGCTAATAGTCACTAAAAAAAAAGGTTGAAATGCTTCTTTTTGGACTAATTTTCACATTAACTTGCTCATATGGACACTGCAGAAGAAATAAAACAAGTCCTTATTGCATTACTTGGTAATCAGTATGGAAAAGCCCAACCCTGCTTATGGTTAACAAGAATTGTTAATGATATATAAATCATTTGATCTATCGTGCCCTCCAGTCTTAAAGGAAAATAATGGCAACCCGCAGCAAATGGTCCTAATTAGTGTCCAAGAAACCACTTCCTAAATGTATCCTTCCAATTCATTCTAGTTTGACTGTCCAGAAGAGCCTTTTGTTCTTAAATTCCTTTATTTTGAGTGTAACTGCAAAAATGGTCTGCATACCAGTGCTCCAAAAATAGTTCATTTCAGGGTATAGACCAGCACTGGGGGCAGGAGGAAGGACGAGATGATCCCAGTCTCTTGCTGTTGCCTGCAAATCGGTCCCAATCATTTGAAATTATATTTCCCTGACAATCTCCTGACAAGTCTCCTTAGAGAAGTACCAAAGGGTTATTAATCAAAAATTCGAGTCCTTGCTGCCACTCGGACTGCAGCACAAACTTTGAAAAGCCAAACCTAAACCCGGATCCAGGACTAAACCGTGCATATTCGAGCTGCCAGTCACCTACTTTCACCCACTCTTTCCACCGTTTCCAAGTGTGATCTGTAGGTTAAATGCACCGTGGTATAGCCACAGATTCCACTCCTCATGTGGTACACAGGTGAAGGTTCAGGCACACCCTGGAGGAGGAATAGAGCTTGGCCACTGTGTTATTGTGGCCTTTATTTTGTCTCCGTTGAAAGCAGCACAACTCTCAGTGTTTGCTCCCTCAGGAGGCCTCTTTCTCGGATGTACAAAATACAAAATGCCATTTCTCATTAGCTGGAGTAGCAGATCCTGTTGCTTGATTAATATAATCTGCTCTTCCACAGAGTCCAGCATCTCTTGCCACTTTTCTACCCCATAACTACTCTATCACAAAACATCATTCCTTAAGTTTGAAACACAGTGCTGAAAAGCTGAACTATGTTGGACACAAAATGCGTCTTGGTCACTTGGTCCCAGCATCTAACATTTTGTTGTTGGTTGGGTATGGTAGTGTGGGGTTATTATTTTTTTTTTATTATTTGGTTTGGTGGGTTCTTTTTGTTGGTGGGTTTTTGTTTGGCTGGTTATTTGTTTTTGTTTTTTAAATGAAAGCTGGAAAGAAACAGACTTTGTGACATGGGTTCTCTTCCCAAATGTGACGGACTTGCCAAGGGAAATAAAACTTCTATAAAACGACAGTCAATTACTTAGTTTCTGTGTGGTGCTCTTTATGCTGTTTCCAGGAGATAACGCTAATGGGAAACGCCGCAGTATTTTAACGAAGAAAATCTGGACCTTGCCTGGACTTAAAACGTCCTTGACTCACTTAAAGTCACGGTAAAACAGATAAGATGGGTTGTCAACTCCTACTACCCCAGCATAAATAATTTTACTAAGTCACGGAGACAACATGCAAGCTGATGCCGAGAGGTTTCTTACTCACGTGTCCGCCCGCAGAGCCGCAGCAGCTGCCCCTCTGCAAGCGGGCAACTTCGGAGAGCCCCACAGCCCAGCAACTGCATCCACTGCGCTCTGCTGGCCAGCCTGAAAGCAAAAGCAACCAACCCCGGCTCTCTAGAGCCTTCAGCTCTTGCAGGTTTCGTATTGCAAGCGAGTTTGATATTGTCCTCTTGTAACTGCTTAAGCGAAACACGCTCGCTCGGTGACTCGTGATTAGACGCGTTTATAAAGAAATTATATAGCCTGGTGTTCACAAAGGCTTGGCAAATCAGCGGATGGGGACAGGTTACAGAAGCGATTGCGGCAGCTCTAAGGTAACGTTCGGGTGCAGCCACAGCCTGGCCGTGTCCCCGGTCCCCTGAGGACAGCTCGCCGTGCCCGGTGAGCCCGTCCGTGCGGCGGGACGGGGACGGCCCGGGGAGCAGCGGGGCTGCGGGGCAGCCACAGCAGCGCTCGTTTCGCCGGGGACCGCGGGACATTCACAACCCTTTAACTTGGGACCTTGCCCCGCCGCTAACACTATTTCCTCTTCTTTTTCCAAATTTCAGCTCCTCGAATTTTACTTGTAAAACACTTCGGCAGTTACCGGAAAGTATTCGACCTATTTTACTGCTTTTCAGAGTTCCTTGATCAAAAACAATGCTTATCCCTCCAACCTCTGCGCTCTAAGGTGCCCTGAGGTGGCCAGCCCGGGGCCACCGAGCCACTGCTGTGCGCAGGGGAGCAGCGAAGGCGCCGGGGAGCGGGACCGGGAGGGGGACAGGAGTCACTTCGCACATGTGCAAGCTGCTGCCGGGCGATTATCAGGTCATTTCTTCCCTAATGCAAACCATGCGCTCCCGCATCACATCAAACCTCTAATTGCGAATGATGCGCTCCGTGTCGGAGGTGAGCGACTGCCCCGGGCAGAGTTTGCGGATCGGGCCCTTCCTTCTTCGAGCCACGCCGGCGGCTCCTGCCGAGGCCTGGAGTGACCGTGGAGATGTCTGCGCCTGGGCATACCCGGGGCCGGGGTGGGTATCTATCTATCTATCTATCTATCTATCTATCTATCTATCTATCTATCTATCTATCTATCCATCCATCCATCCATCCATCCATCTATCCATCTATCTATCTCCTGGGCATACCCGGGGCCGGGGTGGGTATCTATCTATCTATCTATCTATCTATCTATCTATCTATCTATCTATCTATCTATCTATCTATCCATCCATCTATCTATCCATCTATCTATCTCCTGGGCATACCCGGGGCCGGGGTGGGTATCTATCTATCTATCTATCTATCTATCTATCTATCTATCTATCTATCTATCTATCCATCCATCCATCCATCTATCTATCCATCTATCTATCTCCTGGGCATACCCGGGGCCGGGGTGGGTATCTATCTCCTCCTGGGCACACGAGGGGTGCAGCCCGTGTCTGTCCCGCTGGCGCCATCCCCAGCCGCACCTCCCGAGGTTCTCCCGAGGGTGCTGCTCCCGAGGGAAGCGGCTGGAGGAGAGTGATGGAGCCCCAGCCCAGGCCCGTGTGTGGCTCCTCTGTGAGGGGCCGGTGGCCGTGTGTAGCTGTGTTGGGTACATTTTAGGGATGGGGGTGTCTAATGTAGCTGTGTTCCCCGGGCGTGCCGAATGCCACAGATCTCGAGCCACTGCTAGCAAGGACTCCCTAATCGGGGTGTGCCTGAAATCAATGTCAGCGCAAACGTAATTTGTGCTTTGGTATACTTCGGTATTTAAACTGCACAGTTACACAGTTTCTGTCTTCCCATACCTGCCTCCTTAATCTGTTTCTTCTGGGAGTCCAGTGCCGGTTTTCAGCACAATTTCAGACTGCACATGCTGTTTCTCAGGACATGCACTCTCACCTTCCAGACCTCCTTCTCAGGTCTTCTGTTTCAGCCCCATTCCTAACCATAATGCTTGTGATGTAGCATTTCCTTGTCCCAGGTTTTTCAGTCTCAACACCGTGGGTTTCACCACAGCCAAGCTTCTCCAAATGTCCAGAGCAGGAACTGAGCAGCTCAGATGCCTCGGTGGGGTTGAAGCCTTTGCTGCTGGACTCTGTCACCAACCTTTTTGTTCAGCCTTGTTCTAGTTACCTGCATGGATTTTGACCTTTTTGTGGAGTTGTGGACTCAAGGTGACCCATCTCCCTTTCTGGTTCCTCTCCTGTTGCCCATTCCAATGTAGTGATTACCTCCTCACTCCTTTATTTTTTTTTTTTTTTGCCTTCCCAGACTTGATGGTTCACAGGGAGCACAGCTGCTCCTCAGATGTCCCTTTATTCCTCCTCCATGCTGAGTGTCAGTTTGTTGCCTTGGTTGAAGTCTACCCTCTGTTCTCTCCCACTAAAATTCAACCCTTCCTAGTTCTGTGTGTAAATCAGACACTTTTCTCTCCCACGAGCTCTAAGGCCAGCAGGAAGTGCAGACAGCACCAGAGAAAAGGCTTCTTTCACTGATTCCAGCTCCAGACAGCCTAGGAAGACCCAAGAAAAGTCTAGAAGAAAATTTGCAAATGAAATAGTGCTTTACCCTGAATCTGAGCATTTCTACTGGAATAATCAGAGAATGTAGCTGAATGTATTCAGTAGGTACAGCAGGACATATGGGTACTTGCAGGCATGGCTTGTTACAGTTTATGACTTGGCCAAATTAGAGAACATTCTCACATATTTGGCAAAAGTCACATTGTCAACACACAGAGCTCTCAGCACAGTATCTCCCTGCCAAGTGTACTCTGCTCCAGAGGAGGGGACACAGGCTTAAAGTCTTTAGAACTACCAACATGAACATGACATACCACTTATTTTTTTCACAGTCTTATATAAACCTATATCTACATGTACATGTATATATAAAGGCTATATCTTTCTTGGCTAAATTTTTGTAAAACATTTACCCTAAAGCAAAGAGGAGTCTGGAAAATAGGAGCTTAATTTATTCAATTATACCAGTTCTAAGGAGTTGAAAACAATGCAGCTTTACAGATAGTGAGATACTGACTACACTTAAAAATTTATGAAAATTATATTATTCAGCAGCAGTGAATAGATCTAAATAATTCTCTTTATGATTGAGTGGCTGCACTGTCCTAGGTTATGCATCAAGTTGGTTTCAAGCATTTAATTTTATTTATAAATTCATGTACTGTTCTATGTGGTACCTTGCAGGATCCAAAAATGTGTACAACGTTGTGCCCAATCTGGAAACTTATTTTCTTTCCTAGCACTGTCTTTACTTGCTTGATGTTTGCATCATCATTCTAGTTCAGAATTTATATAAATTATGAACCTTCCACCTGATGTTGCATTTCATGAATTTATGTCCTTAAAATTAGGCTCTAGGAAAATAATTAAAGAAATCAGCATTTAACCCAGTGGTGTAATCTTAATTCACCTGACATAAACATCTTAATTTATAAATGTCTTTGCAGGTTCCCTTTAAGCACTCAGTGACCTCACTGAGATAAATCCTGCAGTGGAAGATGTGACCCAACTTTCCAAAGCTGCAGCCCCACAGGAGTCCCCTGGAACTCCTGTGCCTTACTTCAGTGCACACATCTAGTTCTCAACGGCCACAGAGCTCTCAACTAACTGAAAATCTACACCTTATATACCTGGGATTTATTTGGGAAAATGATATTCAGGATAAGTATTGCAGCTGAGTTTGGATGATGAAGATAAGATTGAGAAGGCATCTGGTAGAGGGGGTGTTGATGGATTGCTGAATGACAACTGCTTATTTTGTCCTTACAGATTGAGTTGGTGGATTATGCTGTTTAGCAGTGCTGACCATAACAACCAATAATCATATAAGAAAATCTGTAAATACTAACAGATAATATAGATAGATTTGTTTTCCAGCTGAGCAGCCCATTTTATAGGTGTGTGAATTATATATTTCAGTTAACTGAATGCAGTAAAGCTAAACCTGCTTTTGCAGATGTCAGTCCCAGTTCAATAATCTTGGTAGGATTCAACTTCAGTAGCAGTTTGATAAATTCTCATTTTCCAATGAAAAAAATTATGGAAATGAGGAGCCAGTTTTCTTAATTTATTCCAAACCATCAAACTCCTGCTCTACGAAATAGCTCAAAAGAAACAGTAGGTAAGGCCTGTGGTCCTTATTTGCCCACAGGTGTCTGGAGGTGTGAGCAAATACCTTATTTTCAGAGAATAACTACTAACCATGTTCTGGATACACAGAGCAGGCTCTGACTGACTGGTGTTGACTTCAGTTGTTGCACACAGGAGACCCCAAACATGTGAGGGCAGACTGTTCTCTCACAAGCTTTAGCTGCAACTTTGTAAAATTCTCATGGAGGAGAGTGCTTTGATAAATGGGAACTCTTCATTTCACTGTAATGATGCTGCTGGAATCTATTCTCGCATGGCCATATATTCCATTAGGTTTGTGCTGCTGCACATGCTGAGATAGTGATTAGGGCACAGAAAAGGGACCCATACAAAAGGTCATGTAGCCCCTGTGTGTCTGAAGAATATAGGGGAGTAAACTTGCTGTTGCAGTCTACTGAGTCCTCCAAGACTATAGGGAATTTTTAAGAAAATTGTGTGGAATTAAGTCTTTTAAAAGTTGAGCTTCCTTAGATCTGCAGAACATGCCACCTTTTCAGCACATTTTGGGAGCAATGGGAATGAGTGTGGCCTGTCAAGAAGAGCATCCTCTGCAGAGTGTCTAGTATGGCAGGTTCATGGGAACATATCCTTCTTTGCCACTTGGTACTCCATCCACAGCCCAGAGAACTGACACTTGCAGGAACAGCCGGCGGTCCCAGAAGTGGTTTGGTAAGTTCTTTGAACAGACAGCCTGCGGTGCTGTGATTCCTCAGGCAGGGCTCCTCAGGCACAAGGTGTGCAGTGCTTTGCTGTGACTAGTGCATGTTTATGGGCTTTCCATACTTGTGACTTCTGAGCCAAAACGCTGCACATTTTTACTTACTTTTCTCATGGTTCAATTGCTTTTCCCCTGTTTGGCAGCTTGTCCAAGGTAGCAGTCCCTAAATAAGGACATGTTGACATGTTGCACATCATTCAGCCCTCTTCTCTGGATGTTAGGAGAGTTTCAACCTCGAGTAATAGGAGCTCTTCCTACAGCTTTGCAATTTACTTGGTAGAGTCTGTTCCTTTCTAGTGGCTGGCTCTAATTTCCTTCTGTATTTTTTCCTGTGTTCTGCGGAACATAAATCAGTATTTTTTCAAATCACAATTACAGACAGAAAGCCATCTGTGACAGACATTTGGAGGATATGCAGTGTATCTTATTGAACATCTTTTAATAGACTGCATTTTTGTATGGACTAACCTGTCTTTGAAGAGAATTAGAAATTTTTGTGAAATGCTTCTTAGTGAACCTTCTCACATTCTCAGCTGTCTATGCTAGATGATGCAGTCAGTTGTGAGCTTAGCAATGGCAGGTATTTTTAAACCCAGAAAGGAAAACAGCCTTTCAATTTCTATGTGTTGATATTAAAAAGCACATTATAACACTAAATGGAGCACATACTACTACATGGTGTGGTGCCGTCGTGACATCTGAGCATAGTAACAACAAAGTAATTAATGAGCATGCAGATAATACACAGCTTTGTTCAAGTTTATCTCTGCTACTATCTGACTCTGCTTTCTCTCTTGGTGTTCCCCTCATCACCATTGCATTCTTAGCCAGAGAAAAAACAGGCAGTGACCCAGTTATAAGAACCTGATGCCTGCTAACTCTGCCTTGCTCTTTCATGATGTAAGGCAATCCTAGCAAAAATGAGAATTAGGTCTTGAGTATCATCTCAGGCCCCCTGACTATATCAGTATAAATCCTCTACACAGCTCTTCATGGAAGATAAGAATGTACAGTGCCTACAGAACACTTTAAGGTCAAGGAAACTGGGGAAGGGGAGCAGTCTGAAATGCTCAGGGGTCTGAGGGGTTGTTGTGGTACCAAATTCTCCTTAGCAGTAACCACCACTGTGATTTTTAGTGAGTTAACAAGGAAAGGAAAGAGCATAGTTGGGAGACTGTCATTACAGATGTGATTACTCACTGCTGTGCCTTTTCCCTTGACTTATTTTTTCTTGTGTTTTGTAAGCTTACCTCCTTTCTCATTTATATTAATGGTACATTTATGTTACTTAACTGTTAATAGGAAACTACAATTTTAAGGTCAAAGAGCAGGTGGTGAGTCAGAAGCACTTGTTCAACAGTTGGCAATTGCAGTAATTTGCTGTTATATATTGCACGTGCAATCACCA
Source organism: Cinclus cinclus (assembly GCF_963662255.1). Lineage (NCBI taxonomy): Eukaryota > Metazoa > Chordata > Aves > Passeriformes > Cinclidae > Cinclus > Cinclus cinclus. The sequence continues at coordinate 8,784,910 of NC_085053.1, read as the reverse complement.
ACACACAAAATTATAATATCTATATTAGCTAATTGAAATGCTGGCTATGGTAGCATTTAATGGGAAAGGGGCTGATTTGCTCTAGCCTCTGTTTCTCTCTATGATTCATTGCTTTTTCTCTGGCACATATGGAGGGAGTCCATTGCAAGAACTGGCACTGACATTTCAAGGACTTGGTGATTTTGTTTGTACAAGGCATATAGGAATGTAAATGGTTCCACTTGAGAATAAAGCCTCTTTCCTCTGCAAGTTGGATGAAGATTATGTTCTCTCACAGGAAAAAAATCTCCTAAAACTGTTATTTAAGGATTATAAATGAGGACCCAAATATTTGTGGATACTTGTAAAAGACTTAGAGTTATCATGCAGTTTTATCTCCAATAAGGAAAAGATACAGCATTTCATAGGTTTTTCTGTCTTTCCTAGAACGAAAGAGTTAAACTAATTATTTAAACTAATTAAAAAAGAGCTAAAAATAGCATAATTCAATCTATTTCAAACTAGCAGTGAATTTTTGTTTTCTTTATCTGTGACCTGAGGCGGCAATCAGCATAAACCAGCATTCATGTAACACACGGACAGATAAAAACCAACACACTTGTTTTTGTGATGTGAAGAGGGGATTCTGTCAGGACTGATTTCTGCTGAGCTGGAAACACCATTTAGAGGTGCAGACAGTAAACACACAATTCATGTGTTCTAGAATATGTTGGTGGAGGCCACTCTGCTGCTGCCTGTAAAGATTGCACATGTTTGTCCATCGTTCCTTTCCACCCCTGAAGACAGGAGGTGAGAATATCCTGTCACACCTTCAGACTGAAGGCTTTGTTACCTGTCTTCTACTGTGACCAATGGATGGCAAGGAATACATTTTTAGCAAGGGGCAATAGTCCTGGTGCAAGCTGCAGGAAAAAAAGGGATTTCTACCATGTTGTTTTACACCAATGGTACAAACCACCTCACATTATTATACGGCAGAAACCTCCAATTATTCAGATGAAGTCACTTGCTGAGCAAGACAATGAAGGCTTTCCTGAAGGACAGAATGGAAGTGTATTAGCTAATTTCAGTGGTAGGCAGAGCTGGAGAAAGTGCTCTGGGGGATTATTTGGTGCGTGCATATATGGGACATACATGCATCTCCCCCCTGAGCCCAAAGAAGGTGATGTAAAGTATGTTTGGCAGCTAAAAGGAGTTGGCCTGGTCCCTGAGGGCACCAATAAACCTTCATGCCCTGAACAGCCTCACCTGGGCATCCACCCTCCCCTGGGGGCCAGGGCTCTATTTAAGCTCCAGGGGATCCCTCTGTGTCTTAACTGTGTGTGCCTCTGGTGTCATTCTGAAGGAATCATGTCAAGATTTCTGCTAAGGTTGTGTGTGATTACTGGGCTTCTTTCTAATTAATTTAATTAATTCTTTTTAATTAAGAGTAGAATACGTGCATTGGTGGGTTTCTTTCAGGAGAGAAGTTTAGGGGAGTAAAGTATTATAAAAACGATTTCATTTTCATAAATAAGCAGCTGAACTGAGCTGCCTTCTCCTGCAATGGCAGCCTACAACTGCCCCATGGCTGCATGCCTTTTTGTCTTTAAGCAAAAGAAACTGGCAAACCCAGATAAAAATACCAAGCATGAGGACTTTCATCTCAGCAAAAAGCCAAAACTTTTTCTCAGCTGCTGCCTCCAGTGGTAGGTTTTGACAGAGTAATATTTCTTCAATGCTACAGATGACTTTCTGTATTGAACATGTGGGTACCCTCAGTGGTTGCAGGGAATTGCCTCTCTTTTAATTTGGTTTCATTTGTTTGACTTCTTCACAAGACTGCCTTTCCCTTGCTGTAGCTCTGATGCCCTTATTCAAGCTGTTTATCTCTACTGACATTGGAAAAGAGGAAAAATATCTTGGTTGATGTTTGAACCAGACTGATAGTTATGTATGAGCTGCTGCTGACTGTGGCTGGCACGGATCTGAACTGAGGTCTGAGGGAGTTGTGCTTCAAACCTAGGAGGGGTGGGACACTGTCCCTGTCAGCAGTGGGACTCAGCTTCTGGTCCCCATCTAGGGATGCTTTTACTTTTGAGTAATTCTTCCCCTAATATTTCTGTGTTTTAAAATAATGAGTAATTAAGAATGGCTGCCTTGAGATAATTATCAGGCATTTACTGATGACATGGTGACGATGAAATTATTGATGGTCATGTTGTTTTTACAACATGTTTTTTATCTCATTTTGGTGAGGATGTCACTTCTGAAGCCTTAGGAGCTAGGAAAGTAAGCACAGAGCCTATTCTGTAGCTCTCTTCACCCAGCCCCGTGCCAAACACCAGCCAAAAGCTCTATGTTCACTGCAGGCTGTTGAGTGCAGCTTCTTTTGAGGGCTTGTTTATGACTTAGCAGAACACTGTAAACAATCATCTTCTTGTCATCTAAGTTTATCAGTATGAACATTAACTTTTATTGCTAGTGCCTGGGAATAGTCTAATAAAGCAAAGCACTGCTCTTATATTTTTTTTTTCCAAACTGTAAGGAGAAATTTGAAGGCCTTTTTTTGACTCTACTCTTCAGAGACCTAGAGTCACTGTTGGGTTGAAGAGCTTTGCTTGTGGTCTACAGACTCTTTTTATTCTTTCTGTGGCAGCTCTAGTAATGCTCAGTTGCTCCTGTACATTCAAGTACATAACTTGTGAGTCTAAGATCTGGCATATGCCTCTTCCCTTAGTTCTACCCATGTGTGGCAAGAGCTTTACAGAGCAGCTAAATAGATAAATAAAGCTCTCAGCTTGGACAGTCAGGTGTCATTTCTTTCTAACCTACTCTGGATCCCTGTCTCTGGAGGGCTCTGCTCCCTTTTCTCATTGCATGCAGGATGATAAGCCACCTGCCTGATTGGATCAGTGAAACTCACTTAGCTCTTGCTCAGAGGGACCAATATTTGCCAGCAGAGTATGGATTTCATGTGCATGCTGCCAGCTTGATACAGAAGGGTTTTTTTTCCTTGAGGTAATGCTTCAGGGTAGTGTGCATCACAAGATCTCTTGCTGTGTATATGAAGAGACCCAAACCAACTAGTTTTGCACAGGAAAAGTATTGTCTAACAGCAAAATAGGAAAGAAATCTTTAACTGCAAAATTAATATTGTTGTTCTCCTGAGAAGCACAAATCCTACCTTTCCCATTGCATGTCTCTGTTGGTTTGAGAGCTCAGACTCTAAGGTAAGGTTTGATTCATTCTTAAGAAGCACGACTGCATTTGTAACTAATCCGTAGCCTTTGTTTTTTCTTTTATTATTAAAGAACAGCAAAAAAAATATAAATAAATAGAAGCAAGCTTCTTTGTTTCTTATGCTGCAGAAAGTAAACCAAACAAGCAAAACCCCAAAGCCATCAGGATTAGGAAGTTAACTGCTCTCTATCTGTTTTCTTAGCCAACTAAAAGCACATACTAACCGGTGTGACTTCTGTAAAATTCCCCATATAGGGCCCAGTTTCAGCTCCTCCAAGACCTCACTCTCATTGCCTTTAATGGGGTAAGTGCAGCCTGGTGTGAGGAGGGACAAGGCCAGGCACAGCAGTGTGCCAAGGCACTGAGGGTTTAAAAGGATTCATGCATCAACTTTGAACATCCCTTCTGTTTTCTGGGCTCTGCCTCTTCAGCTGTGTGACAGTGCCACCTTTGTATGACAGAGTTGCTGAAGAATCAGGTTTTGAAGAGCCCCTTGATTTTTCATATCCAGTTTGCTGTAGAAGTTAAGCACTGTTGTAAGGTTATGTTGCTCATAGCATGAGCAATGTTGCTTATTTCTCTTTTTCTATAAAGAATGTGCTTTAAAAAGTCCCATGAGTATTTAAAAAGCAATAGCCCAAATTCATGTTTGATTATAGTCCAGTAGATAGCATGCTGCTGCTGAATTTGTAGTAACCTTGATTCTGGACGTTGCTTAAATATGCAAGATTTGGACTCATAGAAATCTTGGATTCTGCAAGTGTTTGTGTCCCTTCGGTAAGGGCTAAGCAACCAACTCATAAGTGGGAAGTTTGGTGCTCTCTGGTTTGTGTGCTGCAAAGTAAAGATATTTGATTTTAAAATAAAGTTCTCATTTCCACCATGCAATGTGTTACTGTATTACACTGCTCAGAATGATGGGGAAAGCAATTCCCAGCAGAGAAAAACATCTGATGTGCATGCAGTGCAGGAGCCTGAGTACCTGAGCTTACCAACCCTGTGTCCCATGGGGGCTCTAGCACTCCCCACAGCCAGGCATGGCAGAGATGAGGCACATTTCACATCTTGACAGATTTTGGCAGTGAACAAAGTAAAGGCTTAATGGAACACTTCTAAAATCAGCTCCCTTAAGTCTTGAAACGTGTGAACATTTTTGAGAGCTGGAAGCTCTCAGTTCACTTGCTCTTGTCTAAACCCCAGGTCACCCCCAGTGTGGAGTTCAGCCTTGTGTGGTGGGATGGGGCCTGTGTGGGACAGCAAGGAGCATCAGACTTCCCCAGAGATAGAAGAGAGAGGCTACAGCAGTGTGTTACCAGCCTGCTGGGAACTGGGGAAGGCAGGGGCTTGGTAGGCTCTGGCGTAACAAGATGGCAACTTAATTTTATGATATATAATATTTGCTCTGTCACAAAAGCAAACGCTTCATTTCAGATCTAATATTCATTCTGGGTTGGTTGAAGACTTGGTGCAATTGCTTCTGTATCGTGATTTGCCATAGCAGTGCATTCACAAAGGGAGGGACCAAGGGCCCCACACCTCAGTCTTGGGGTAGGCTTGCCAATAATTTTCTTATACATCTGAAATTATTGCTATTACCCATGGCAGATTGATACTTACCCAAAAAAGAGATATTTGCATGTGCTCTTGAACTCTAGCTGTCTCTGCCATGAAATATGATTGTTTAAACACCAAAAGCACAATAGAATAATTAAAATAGAACTTGGTCTCAGTTCATCTTGGACTGCATGAGCACTTGCAATGAAAATAAAACCCTCAACCGACTGCTTTTCAGAGGTGCTGGACTCATGCTTTAAAGATGGGGAAAAAAGGTTGGTTGTATTAAAATGTGTGAACAAGAACAGGAGATGCTAGGTTTTGGTTTGCTTGCTTGTTGTGTATGCCAGTGATTCAGCCAGAAGGTGCCAGCCTTCCTAAGCAATCTTTTTCCAGGCAAAGGGAGTTGTTAGATTGATGAAGGCACTTGCAACAACACAAAGCCCTCCTTCACAAAGGTTTGGGATGGAGTCAGTCATCAAACTTTTTGACTGGATTTTAAATTCATACCAGAAAAATATTGTTAAAAATATGACAAGCTTTGAGAACCTAAGAGATCCAAACCAGTAAATGAGCTTATAAAAAGTTAAAAGAAGCAGGGATCCTCCTGCTGATATGAAAGGTACTGATTTCAAACTTCCTAGACTTCCTCCAAAACTCAGCTGTGTGCTTTGCTGTTGCTCAGTTCCAGAAAACAAACTTGGCTGAGGTTAGAGATTCTTTAGGACTGGGACTTAAAATACTTCTGTGTCGATTAACACTAGCAATTATACATGGTAGACTGAACCATAAAGAAAGTGTTATTGCTCTCTGATGAAATAATCTCAAAATCTATTCTTGGTTTTAAAGTTTTTAGAGTTGGCAGCAAAAGTGCTTCATGGGATGGAAACACCATTGCAGTCTTTGAACTACGTATTTTCTGAGTAAGAAGTAGAAACACAGTTTTTCTAGCAGACAGACATCTGGTAAAGAAAAAGTTCTGATCTTCCTGGCCATCTCTAGGCTTAGTATATAAGAACTGTATTAACTAAGATGATTTTGAGCAGGACCTTGTGGTCAGGTGTTTTAAAGTGGTGTTTTAAAACCTCAGGGCAAGTGGTTATATTTCATATAACATATTTTTCCCCTTGAGTACCATGTGCAGAACTGCTCCCTGTTTAGGCACCTACCCTGTAAGTGCCCATACCTGAACTGCTGGCTTTGTAGACAAATGACTGTATTCTTCTTAAGTACAAGTAATGTCTCTGAAAAATCTGTCCTCCAGTCAAGTTATTTATATTTTTGAGGTGTTTGTTTCTCCCCCATGGATGATAGACTGATTCTTTTCCACCTTAGGTGTGGGTTTTCTGAGTTCTGCAGCTCAGGGAGATGTGATTCCACCCATCTTGTCCTTCCTATTGTGTGCCAAGTATGCTGACAGCCTGCTAATTTCAGTGTGCTGCATGTTTCAAAATATACTTTTTTGCTACTGTAATTATACTTAACATGAAAACAAATGCTTTTGCTCCCTTGTGTTACTGGGGAACTGTTTTGACAACAATGCTTCAGCTGGACATTGAGCCTTGGGATGAACATGTAAATGATCTCAAAATAAACAAGATATCTTTAACCAGTGACATTTTCTGCCTATAAGGGTCCCTGGTTATTAGGTGTTGATTGGCCTGATTTCTTAATTAGGGGGTTTTTAATGTGTTGGAAGCGTCTGGTAAAAACCAGGGGCACAGGAGCCAGATGGAAGAGCTCAGGAATGCCATGCCATCCATAAAGTGTGGGACTAGGAGCAAATTGTGGGAGAAGCACAATAATGAACATTCAAGGCTTGCATCGTGATGCAAGAAGGAAAAACTAGGGTAGGAAAGGAAGACTCATAATGGAAAAAGCAATATATTAACCTGCCAAAGTTAGCTTAAAAGGAGTGATTTTACAATGTCAAATATAACTGCCACAGTAAAGCAGATTTCCCACTCTGTGTGGGAGGTTTCCATGCCGTGGTGAGACACTCTGAGCTGCATGGAATTACAGTCTGGATACTGTGTGTGGAGGGGTTCCCCTAGGTTGTGTTGGTAGGACTGAGATGATCTGGAGGAGAGAGATGCTGATATAAATGTATACTGATTTCTGGGAGTCATAAACCAGCGTGTGAGTGCATGGCTAGGGCTTCAGCATGCCTTGACAATAATGAGAGAGACAAAACATGATTCAGCTGTAATTTATGCCAGTTTCACATTAGTAAGTCAGCTGACAGCAGTGGAATTATTCCTGAATTTTTGTGATATAAAATGAGAACTAAGAATAGTTTGTGTTCTTGGAATTTAGGCTTCCACACTCCATCAATTTGTACCACAAAGACTACATTATTCAGGCACGAGTTGTTTCATATTTAATATCATATTACATATGTCCCTTGATGAACAAAGGACTGTAATGTAATTGGGTTCAACCATCAGGTTAAACCCTCAAGAGAACAGAGTTCAAGCTGTTAATAAATTACTGCAGAATCCTGACATAAAATTGAACATTGGGAATTCCATCTGTTGTTTTAATAGAGAGAGAGAGAGAGAGAGAACGATTACTTAAATATTTCAGAAAGGCTTGGCCGAGTAATAACCAGAGAGATGAGGTAGGATAGTATTTACAAGCCTGAGCTAATGACTCACTGTGATAGCATTATAAGACAAACAACAGGCAGCTACTAAAAAACCTTCAGTTTTTCTCTTCTCAGTCTTTAAAGCGTCCCTAAAAATTCTCCATCCTGGAATAAGACATAGCATTAAAAAATTATGAAGTTGACTTGGCCTTGGCTTCATTTCTGGAGGCATTACTGCCGTAAAATTGCAAGGTCTAGCCTTGATTTAAGTGCCTCAAGTCTGAAACATCTTGCTCTGAAGCAGTTTTATTGCATGGTGATGGAACATAGGAAATAAAAGACTGGCTGCTTTGAAGCTGAGTGGTGGGAGCTGGGTAGAGAAGGGAGGAATAATTGGTTGAGCGAGCAGAAGAACTTGTGGTATAAGACAAAAGAGAATACTATGAATTAGAGGACATGTAAATTGGGCATTTTTCTTATTCTCAGAAGGAACTAAAGATGAAACCCGTGCTCAGTTCAGCTTTGGAAGAGCAGAGAACTGCTTAGATATGCAATACAGAAACTAGAGATGCTGCACATAGAGTTGTAGGTCGGCTGAGGCTCAGAGGCAGCTGATTATCCTTTCCTCCAGCCCTTCCTTTGCAGAAGCTGTCGCTGAAGTGCTCAGAGCACTCTGCTGGGGTGGTGGGGAACGCTGGCCCCTCTGCTCCCTCCTTTTGGTGACAGAGCAGCTGCTCAGCAGCGTGGCCTGGACACTGGAGGAGCAGTGGCTGAGTGGGTCAGAACATGTTCTCTGTGGCCATTAGCAGGGAGCTGCTGCTGGCCTGACTCGGGCAGGCAGCAGTGGGCACTGCCCAGCCAGCCTTGGAGTGCCAGCTCCACCAGGACACTAAACTGCTTCCTGGCAGGGAGGGCGTCAGCATTTCTTTCAGTTAAAACCAAGCTCATGGTTCTGTGTCAGAATGTATAACGTTTTTGCAACCAGAAATCTTCTTTATTGAAGAATATTCAAAGAATTAACATTGTGAGGTTTAAAAATACATAATATTGAATTTTTTTTAAAGCCAACACATTTTTTGTAACTAGGTCATCTGTCCATTAATTCACATCCCTTATTGCTCAGAGATATTAATATAGATATTTTTTTCGTAGCATTAATCTCCTGCAATATGAATCTTCTTGTTTCTAAAATAAAACCCATTAAGCATTTGCTGGTTCATAAAAGAATACAATAATCTGATATACTGATTAGATATTATTTAATTTGATAACGGTGCACCAGTAGCTAGGAGGAAACTGTTAAATAAACATGGAAGTATTGCTCTATTAAATAACAATTAAATTATCCTCTTGATCTACCCTTAAACAAATCTCCCACTTCCTTTGCAGCACTTTTAGGAACAGAATAATGAAATCTGTAGAATAACTTGCACATGCAAATTATAAATGCAATTACTTTTTTGTAATCACAGCAGGCATATGTGACAACACAACTGCCTGTAAGTTTTTGCCAAAATGTAGAGGTGTTCTATGCCCACATCTTCAGCTCCTCACATCCAGAGGGAATGAACAAGAATGGCAAAGGTGTTCGGGCGGGAGGCAGCACTGGGGAGGATTGCTCCATGTGCAAACTGCCCATGCCTTGGCTGGTCACACTGGGAGCACAGGGCTTTCCTCCCTCCTGTGCATGTGGGGGTGCTGGTGTGCCCTGACACCCCCTCTGAGTCCCAGGAGGCTGAGAACATTGAACAAAAAGATGAAAACCCTGCTGTTAGCCCTGCTTACACTGGTTTAGGAAGAGAAAGGCTGGAAAGGGGGTGGGAAACGGAGCAGGGGGAACTGGCACAGGCATCACACAGCCTCTCAAGGAGAAGGATTGCAGCTTTCTTTAGGGAGCTGGAGAAGTGATCCTGAAGCAGGAGCTCTGAGAGGTATCAGGGCAGTTTTTGGCTACTGCAGTAACTTGAAGTCCTTGCAGAGAGGAGTTGCTGCTGTGGAAGAGTGAGCTGGGACTGGTGTTTATCACAGTGGGTGGTGCCATTGCAGTGATAAAGGTGTTGGGAAGTCTTTTCCCATAGCCCCAGGGTTCCTCCAGAAAACAGAGCCTGTGTGTCCATGTGCAGTGCCCAGAGCTGTGGTGTGTGCACCCTGTGATACCTCTGCAGCAAATTGCACTTGCTCCAGTGGAGTTGCTCCAATTTATGCCTGAACAGAATTAGGCCTTCTACATGGTTTGGATTCAAATTATTGCTTGTCACAGCCACCAAAGTCATTTGATGTTAATTCATTGGAGTGCTGTGGATTGTCTGTGCTCTCATCTTGTCTCTTACTGTCAGAGAAACATCCCCAGCTGAAATGTATCCAGGTCTCATGCACAGCAGCTCACCTCTTTTTTCCTGCAACTTGGAGGAAAGGAAAAATCTTTTTAGTACACAGTGACAAGAAACTAGCTTGTAAGTCAGGTATAAATGATAAGAATGTTAAAATAACTCCGTGCCAAAGAAATATCTTACAAATATTCCTTGTGGGGGTTAAGCATGAAACCAGTTAGCAGGAATTACTGGGTTTTAGGCAGCTGGAAAACATTGGTGTATATATTAAAAGATTTTTATTGACTAAGTGCAGCCTTTCTGTAAATATCTCTTCTTACCTTGCTTGCTGTTGCTACTTTTTGCACTTTGCTATGGGGCTGCTCTTGCTCTCTGGCTTGCTGAGTTGTGGGGTTTTTTTTGTTTGTTTGTTTGTTTGTTTTTTTGGTAATTTTTTAAAAATTTCTGTTTTCCTCCAATCTCTTGTGGGTAACTAAGAAGTCTTGGGAAATGAGGATAGAATGTGATTTGTTTTACAAGTCTGGAAAAGCTCTCTGTAGAAGTCAGTATGGGACCTGGAACATGGTCTTAGATTGAGGATTACAGATACCATGTATAACCCCTGAAAACATATGTGGATCTCATCCAGTATGAGAAAAATGTGAGATAATGTTTTATTATTGCATACGTTAAATATTTTTCCTAAAAAAGTGAAGAATAACTTACTGGAAAGGTTGTTTTGATGTTTTTTAAAATTTTCAGTTGGTTTAATATACAGTAGTTATATACTTATTTACAATAAGTTCTAAACTTATTTTTTAAGCTTATGTTTTGAGAAGTTTTAAAATTCAAGTGAATTTTATGTAAGTCTTTTCAGACCTTGCTTCTGTTCGCATTATCATTCACATGCCTCTGGCATGCTTTAAGGGACAGTGGCTTGAATCCCATAAGAATAAAATAATTTTAAATGGCAAAAGACATGTCAAAATGTCTATTTTATTTCATAGTGGAATAATTAGTCTGATTTGCACAGGAATTAAAAATGTATTTATCAGAACATATTGCTTGCTAATGGAGAAAAGGTTAGGTGTTTGTATTATCTCAGTAAAAATATGTTATTTGGATCAAAAAACTTTAGTGTATGTTTCTCAGACATGAATGAGAGAAGGGTTATTTTAGATGGTTTTTTTGTGCTCTTTTTGCCCTTTATTTCAGCAATAGGGTCTTGTGGCTTAAGCAGGTAACTCAAATATGTTACAAATCTAACCTCGACTCCTGATGAATCACATGGCCTTTGCAAGATATATATAAAAAAAAAAGGCAAACTTTTCTCTGAAAATTATCTATGTGTGTGCCAGGAGTTGGAACTTTGTGATGGATGATCAGCTTTCTGTAAAGAGTACTCAGGTTCTTCTGCATAGCATTCTGTAAAGATGCCTCAAGTTTAGCAACTAGCCCACAAAATTAATTCAAGGTGTGAGAATTTGGAAGTGATACTCCAAAAGTGCTACTTTGAACTTTGTCTTTACATGAGATCTGGAGAAAATGCCAGTGGGATCATCCACAGGAAGAACCTCTTTTATCTACTGACTTTCAGCTTCTTTTAAGGATGTTGTCTAGGAGATCCTGTATCCTTAAAGAAGGTACAAGTGAATAGGATCGTGTATTTTGGGAGTTAATGCTTATTTACAGCTTGTCTTAGTCCTCCTGCCATTGACTTTGTGAGCCATTCTGCCACTGACCTTTGAGATTTCTCAGAGTAGTTAGTTCTGCAGAATTTACTGGCTCTGAGGTAGTGGTGCTGTGCTTGGAGGTATTTGGTTTCTTGAATCCCCACTAAAGTTCACACAGAAGCTTTGCCACTGTTGGAAAAGGTGAATCAAGCAGCTGAGCTCCATTTTTTGCACCTCTCTGTTTACTTTCTCCAGTAAACACTGAACTTTAAAGGACTGTAGTAGCTACTTTAAATAATTGAATGTTTCAGGATTTGGACTATTTTGGCTGGTGGAATTCAGGAGTTGTGGTTGAACTGCACACTCAGCCCAAGTATGGTAAAAACTAAGGTACCTTTTGCTGCTGTAAGAAAACCAAAACAACAACTTGGCCTTAGGTGATCTTCTCTCAATGAAAGAATTGTTTCAAAAGCACTCACACCTCTGTCTCTGGGTCTTCTAGAAGTGCTGAGCAATTACCTGTCTGTGTAGGCAAGCAAGGGCCTTGAGGAACCAAATGCCTCATGCCTGTCTGTACTTACATTGTCCATCTGTCCAGGAAAATAACGTTGTATTCTCAAATATCTAAAAGCTTGACAGAATCTGTTCAGCAGGGTTTTGGTTTTGTTTTTTTTTTTTTTTTTCTGAAGCATCTAAACTAACATTAAGTTGTCAGGTGGAGGAAGGCTGTCTCTCAGGAGATGGGAGAGAACAGGGAGCTGTAGTACCTTCTCTGTGCATGTTAAAGGGCTGTGGTGGTCCTGGGCAGCAGAAGTCAATAAGGTTCAGACAGCAGTATTCATTTCAAAGGTGATGTTCCCATCGCATCTGGGATTAATACACACTACAGGATGATTCATAAAACCATGAAATGATGTATGTCTATCCAATACCTTTGGCACTCAGCACTATTCATAAAAGTGTAAATGCTCTGCTCCTTTGAAATAGGGACTTGACAGTGGATAGGGTTCTCTGCTTCTTGTTAGCATCTCATCTAAGCTAGGAGTGGACAGGGAGCATTTTAATTTCTCCTGTGTCTCAGGGGAATGGCAGATCAGTCTACTTCTGCATTATCCTGCCCACCAGTGGTCCTAGCTATGAAGTTATAAATGGCAATTCTTCTGCTAAAACTGCTCTTGGATGAGTTGAAGATCAACTGTGTAAAAGAGTTTGGTATTCACTATAGAAAAATGTAATATACCAGCACTAGAATTCTCCTTGGACTGTACTTAGGCACTTAAAACTACCACAAATGTTACTGAAACAATCAACCCCAAAACAACCCCCAACATTTTAAGGCAAAACAAGCCGTGGGCAAAACTAAGTAGAGCCTCAGCATTCATTATACATTACAGGATGCTTATTCCTATAGCTGCAGGTGATCTAGGTACTCCATAGCAACAACCTTGAAGCATTTAAAAAAAAATATTGTATCATTAAAAAGTAATAGTTGCAGGGACTCTTCAAATGCAATTTCAATACTTGACAGACTATTAGAATTCTGGAAACTGAACTTTATTTTTATAGTCACTCTCATGACAAAAGATTTTTAGCAGAAAACTTCTACTCTGAGAAACCCATAAAGTAATACTCCCCAAGTGAAGGAGTGGGGTTTCTTACAATACTTTTTCATACAAGCTCAATCCGAGAAGGAGCAGCTACACTATACCACAGGCAGCTTTCAGCAGTAGAGCTGGGGGGAAATGGCTGCACAGCCTGTTGGTGCACTAAGACCCTGATTAGAAAATTGAATGAGAACCTAAAACTTGTCTGAATTGAGAATTTATGGGGGAAAATCCTATTAAAATGAGCAACTCGGCCACAGAGTATTTCTGAAAAGTCTCATTTTATACATCAGAAATACCACTTCACAGGACCGCTTACGTTTACCATGCAAGTTAAATGGCACTGAGTGTGCTTTGTCAATAGCCTCAGTAAACAGAAGTGGGAGAGTAGTCTAACACTTACATTCAAGAGCCAGGGATCCAAAGTCACAGGCAGCCTGACATGACAGTTTTCTGGTACCTGGTGACAATCCAGAAAGTGCCCTCGGGGTAGCTCTGTGATCCTGAGCTGTTTGGTCAGTCATCTGGGATGCAGGAAACTGACTGCGACATTTCTGCAGTGGAACAAAGAGATGGGGGAGCTTCAAAACCTCTCATGGAATTGTTATTTTCTGCCTTGCTATGTTATTTGCTAAACTTGTCTTTCTTCATTTGGAAAGTATGGGTTGCTCTGATGCTGAGGATTGAACTGAACCTGGCATGGGTCCACGGGATCCACCCTGGTGGCTGGGACTAAGGCTCTTCCTTGTGCACTAGTCCAGACTCAGGAGGCAGATGTGGACACTCAATACAAATAATTGTTCATGTGCAGAGCAGCAAAGCTGTGGTCAGCTTGTTGCATTAGCACATGTTTGGTTTTATGTAGGTGAAGGGATGCCAAATCAAGTGAACATACCTCAGGGCTAGAAATAGGATCCCGATGCTGGGCTGTAAGATGGCCTCATGTAACACTCATGTTAGTGAGGGGAAGAAAAGTTTTTCTTCCCAGAAGTTAGATGTTAGGGAAGCAACTGCTGGACATGTATTGCTTCTGAAAGCACAGGGAGTTCAGAACCTGAGTGGTAGTGGCTCTGGTCACAAGGGCTGCCTCTGGCTCAGGTGAGTGGGAAAAACTCATCTGGAGCTGGTTTCTGTGGTGCAGGAATTGGGGTCACCTTGCTTTCAGACTTAACTTCTGCTCCATTCACTTCATTTCTTGTTCTGGCATTAGTGTGCAGGGCAGCGGGTATAGATGTGAGCACAGATTTAAAGTGTATTGAATATGTACAGAGCAGAGCAGCTGCAGCAAGCAATGCCAGAGCCCAGGCCACCAAACAGCAACCCAGAGCATCTGCTCAGTGCCTCCCCTGAGCACCAGTGCTGTGCTGTAGCAGCTCTCTGGTACTGGGAACAAATGGCCCTTTTCACTGACCGAGGGGCTGATGCTTCTGGAAAGCCATGTGTGGCCGGGGGGAGACTGCAGTGACCCAGGACAGGTCTGAAAGGGAATGTTTGTGCCAGTGTCTGATCCCTCTCCTTAGGGTGTTCCTGTTTGCTTGCAAGCAGATGTTCTCCCTGTGCTTGCACATCCTGCTTGGGAAACTAATTCGGTGTCTGTGTGGTGGAAGAAAAGGAGAGCACTGAAATGAGAATGAAGGTTGTAGCACCTCCTCAAAGTGAGCATGCCAAATGGATTCTTAATCCCTACAATAACCGGTTTAGTAGAACACAAAATGAGGTGTTCCTGAAACAGAAGGTCAAGTGTTGCATCAGAAAAATTATCATTTGCATGTTTTCAAAAGAAATCTTCATCTACTGGGCCATTTCTCTTGAGCCTGCACTTCTCAGTAGCTGAGTTACAGTTCCTTCTAGCTCCTCTGGAAAACTCTCCCTTACCTCAGAGGTGGAGCTGCTGGAGTGGCCACTGGCCAGAGGTGATCCTGCTCTTCCTCTTCTGCCAGCTCTGGAAATTGCCTCACCATCTGTGGGGCTTGTTCAGAGCACTGAATTGGCAGAAAACTACCTCAGGGAGCTTTCTAAAGGTTCTTCCAGATGAGCATGTTCATTTACTACTAGGAAAGGTGTAATTTCCCTGTCTCTTGACACTGTGGTGTCTGACCAGGATGTGGGTGCCAGCACAAGCTGGCTGGACAATGGAGAATACACAAGGGCTCATCAAAAATCACGCTTTTTCCAGACCAAGATGGGGCTCCTTACTGAAGCAGCCCATAAGGATGGTGGAATGTAATATATGTGTTGGTGTAATGAAAATCCTTGAGAATGAAAGATGAAATCCTGGCATCATTAAAATCAGTGGAAAAATGTGCTGAATGCCATTAAGGTCTTTTACCATAAAAAATAGGGGTCTCTGTTAGCCCATCAGGCTCTTCATACCTTCAACCCTTATGACTTAAAAGGTGCAGGTTTTTATCTTGTTTTCTGGTGACTTAGAAAAATATCAAGCTCCATGCACTAGGTGGATGCTTCCCCCTCACCTTCCCCTTTGAACTTATGAGAAAGCAAATGTTGCAATCTGTTTTCCCTGGCCCATAACAAAAGGAGGTGCTCTCTCAGCCAGACACACTTTAAAAGTGAAAGCTCAAGACTTAAAGAGAAATATTAAGAACATGTAGTTATTGAATAATGCAGAAGTCTGCATCTCTGAATTAATCATTATAAACCTTGATGTTCTTGCAAACCACCACTTCTTTTCCCAAAGTCAGAAGAGAGCTTGTCCCTTGATTTCCTGTTGGACCATGGGATAAGGCGTACTTGCCCATGTGAAGTTTAGGTGTTGCAGCTGGACACCAAGTAGAAAATATGGTCCTTCTGGTTTTTTGAGTTTAAAAATCTAAAGCTGCACTCTTCCCACTGGATCGGCTGGAGTGCTACAGAACCAAAGGCACTCTAGTTTCAGCTTTATGGAGCCTGTGGTGACAATACAAATGCAAAAACCTTTTGCAGGATTTAAAATGTAGATTATATTGGTATTATATAGGACATTGGGGACATAGGAGTCATTTGGCATTGACTTCATACTGGCATATTTATATTCACAATTTTCTATTTATGATCATTTAGGAATAGGATCAGGAAATGGATATTGAAGCATTACTTGCCAAAAGCAAAGACGACTGAAACAGATGACGTGATCTTTAGAGTAATTTTGTACAACTGGGGAAAGAGAGGAGTAAAGGAGAAAACCAGTTTACATGTCAGTTCTGTGAACTTCAGAATAGAAAGGCTAGAAACTACAGTGAGAAATGATCTGAAACAGTCAGCAGCATTGCTTTATTGTGAGAAATGATGATGATAAACTTGGCTACAAAGACAATGAGAAATTTTGTGGTGTAAAAGATCACAGTCCAGAGTTACCAGGTTCACAAGACTGAAATCAGAACTGGAACTGGATGCCAGCAGAATCAGACACTTTGGCTCCACAGAAGAAAACTGGGCAAGAATAAAGATTTTTTCATCCAAATGCCATGGCTCCAGTCCCTGACTCTGAGAAAAACATGCAGAAGAGCTTGGTTATTGTTTTCCCTGAAGATGTCTTGTACAACTTGATAAAGCACAATAAATTGCATTTACTTATTAGGGTGTTTAGAACAGGGCAAAGCTCTAGGCTAAAGATAGGAGCACGGGCTGTAGGTTTGGAGTGACCTTTTCAGTTGCTGTTTTCTGCCCTGACCCAAAAAGCTGCACTGTCATTATCCTTTCATAATTCACTTCTCTGAAAAGAATCCTTATTTCCTCTTTAAGTCTCCATGAATACTACTGTTTTTAGCCCAGTTCCTTGAGCTCTTGCTATTATAACTTAAGCTAAAAACTTTTGGTAGCAGCAGCTTCAACGATAGTTGGGAAGTTGGATCAGCTTCCCTCCCAGCCTTGGTTTTCCTAAGCTAGATGAGCTACTTGCCTCTTGCTACCAGAAATCTCATCTGGCATGAGAATCTCTTGTTTCCTCTATTCCATGTTGGCTTTACCAGTTTGTATCAGCTTCTGTTCTTACTCCTCAAGTACCTTTGGAACTGTTTATCCTGTGGCTACTTTTGGAGTCCTTTCCCTACTGTTTTCCTCACTTATCAATTCCAGATAGTTTTAGCAAATTTTGCTTAAGAAAATTCCAAGACTCTTGTGTTAAAATTCTGGATTAATTCAGGGAAGTTTTTCACTTAGTTTCCCTTCCTTAAAATTTGCTCTTATGAAGTAACAATCATAGTGAGAGACCAACATTTGTTTCTTTTTCCATTTAACTAAACGTTAGCAACTTATGATAACTTAATTCAAGTTTATTTTGCATGTGCAACTCTTTTACAGCGTGGTTTCTAAAAGTCTAATATAACCTTGCTAGTTAGTTTGATAATTATTTCATGAAGAAATCTGCCACCTGCCATGTTTAGGAATAACTTTTTCACATAATTAGTAGAAAACACTGGATCATGTGAGCAAAATTAAGATTGCTCATTATAGAATTCTTGTTAGTGTTCAGCTTCCTAATATGAGTGGGTTTCAGTAGTAAGTTATTGAAGTGATATTAGCAGAACCTCTTCTCATGCTTCTTCTGCATTTTGAAAAGCTTTATATCTTCAACTGCTTATCTCATTATAGCTTATTACAACATTAATAAATAATTCTATCTCTCTGTAATAGGTTTCTTACATAACTTTTGTTTCTTAATGCTAGCTGCAGGTACCTGTACTGGGACTAGGGTGAGGTTCCCTTGGTTTTGAGTGCCTGTCTAATGTGTTCAGCCAAACATTAGCAAGTTTCTCTTCATTTTCCTGTTCAAATTTCTTGTATTACACAAGACAGTAAGGGCAGGCATCCATTTTCAACTATGTTGAAGCTTTACATATGAATTTAGATGTTTAACATCTACTGAGCAGTTAAAGCAGATTTGCCCAGGTCCAGGACTTTATATGTTCCTGTGTTTGTGCAGTGACTGAGTGCAGAGTGGTTATGCATGTGCAGGAGCTTAGCTCTGCAAGTGAAGTGGTTACATCAGGCCTCCAGCCTGCCATCATCTGAGGTGCCCTTAAAATGAATACATATTTATGTGATAATTAACTACTTTACAATGACTATTTTACTGCCTTTTTTAAAAAAAACCCCAGTTAACAGCTAGGAGATTGCAGAAGGCTGGTTTGTTCCCTAAGATCTACTGAACTGGAAGAAACTTTTTCAGAAATAAGCAACAGATTATGATAGTACTTGATGTGAAATAGTGGGGCAGCAATGTCATTGCTGTGGTCTGAGGTTGCAAGTGTCTTGCTCAGTGCTCTGCAATAGGTTATTTTATCTTCCAGGTTTTAGTTGTCTGCCCAGGAGAGAGAGAATCACATTTAGCTTTCTCATAATGGTAGTTTGTTGGGATTAATTTCTGCAGGCTGCTGAATTTGGCAGATGAGGATCTTCATAAATCAGATAATCTAGACATGAATTGCAATCTGGACCCCTCCTTTGGGGCCCCTTTGGAAGGCAAGTATATTTTGACATTTTGTCTTGGATTATTGTACAGCAAAACTGATATAGAAATACTAGTCAGTTTAACTTTTTTAGCCTTTCAATATGTCCCGTCTCTTACAGAGCCTATTACTCCTGACAAAATGATCAGAAAGTTGTGTTCTTGAAACGTGGACTGTTTGTTCCTCACCACAGTTGTTGAGGACTCGTCCTGGCTTGTAATGTGATCCTGTGCCCAGAGACCAGCTGCAGTTTCAAAGTGGATTTGCTGTGCAGCGGTAGAAATCTCTTGGAAAATAGGTAATCTGATATATTAGTTTATATCAAACCATGAGGACTATTATTCATACTGTTCCTGATCTTCATCATAGTGGCTGTCAGCCTGATATCCCTTCTAATCAGCTGGGTAGACAGGGTTGAAAGCCTCAGGCATGTCTATGAAGCAGAGAAAGAAGCAGCACTCCAAGGCTGCCTGGCAAAAGTAACCTTCTCTTGACAGTGGGGACAAAAAGAGAAGGATGGAGGTCACATTGAGGGTGGTTTGTTTTTTTTTTAATTTTGTTTGGGGTTGTGGGGTGTGTGTTGATTTTGTTTTGTTTTTGTGGGGGAAGGAGAAGCAGAAAGGCAGTGGTGTAGCCTTTGCCTGTGCTCAATTTGGCTTAAGAAAGCACTGCAAACCTGTGATGTACCTCTGCATGCTAAACTGCAACAGCAAACTGAGTGCTAAACCTGACCCTGGGGACTGTTCATGTGGGACTGCTGTCACCCAGGTCTGTTTCCTAGGAATGCTTTTAGTAAGTATGATTAATGTAGCCAATCTCCTGATGATCTGAGATAGTGGATTCTTTTTTGTCAAGTTTTGCTAGCCGCAAAATCTGCCAGTCACCACCGAAGCACATGAAATACTTTGAAAGAGAGAAAACTATATGCCAGATTATAAAGGTAAAATTTTAAATACGTAGCTATCTAGATAATTGGGAATACTGGAAATATTCCTGGAAATACTTATGCATATACTTAACCTTAAGCATACACATAATTCTATTAACTTCAGTGGGACTATATATATTTCTAAAGTGGATCACCTGTGTGCTTGAGAAGACAAAGCCATTAAGCTTCTCTGCATGCAGAATTTGATCCTGTGACTAAGTCTTTGTGTACCATGCTGTAAATTTACCCTGGAGCTTGCCATAAAGTCAGTGCTTTTAAAGAGTATATTTGAAGAGCTCCAGTAGAGTCTCAAGGCAGTTATAATAGTGCGTATTTGATTTACAGCATGCCATTGAATTAGAAGGGTATTTGAAAGAGGATTTATGTTAAAATAATGTAGACAGTGATTTAGAGCATGGATTGTGGCCATAAGTATGGGCAAAACAGAAGAGTTTATTGTAGCAAACAGCTCATTGCCTTCTGCGGGAAAAAACACTGAAGTAGAAAATTTGGAGATTGTCATCTTGGCTGAGTATATCTGTTCACTAAAAATACTGGTCAACACATGGCTTTTCAAAGTACAGAGGACTTTCAACAACATTTTGTGTAACCAGCACTGGATAGAATTATCAATGAGCTGGAACAGTGATTTGGAAAGGAGAACCATGGAATCAATAAACCAGCTGGGACAACGAATCCAAGAACTATACATTTCTTGGAAAATGACAAAGCATTTTGGCAATAAGTGCTACAAAAGAAAGTCGATCTGAGAATTTTGCCAAATTCCTCAATGATACTGAGATGGCTCCTGAATAGACACATGCCTTGACCTGATTAGTAAACATTTGGGTTTTATACAAAAATCCAGAAATTAAATCTTAAAATAATAATTTCAAATCTTTTTTATAACTCTCTCAATTACTCTCAGTATTGTTTTCATAATTTCTTATTGGAAGCTTAAAATGCAAGGCCAAAATATCAGCTGGCATAAATTACCTGACTTTTGTGAAGATGGGCTGGTATGAATGATGTGGGGCTTAATCTGTCTCCTTCAACATGTCTATTCCCTGCCTCTAATTACAGTCTGTCATTTTGGATTTAAATGGATTTTAAAATACATGAGCCTGCTGTAAAAAATGAAAACTTCTTTTCAACATAAAGCTGAACTTTGCATACACTTGTAAAGTGAAAACTATGAGAAGAACCCCCTTAGTGTGAACTTGCACTGGGAGACAGGCAAAGCCCACAGAGACTCATTTGGTGACCAAGTGCATCTGAGCCAGCCCAAAACATTTCCTGTTGCTGCACAAGGAGCACACGGCCGTGCCGGGAGGTGCGACGGGTGGAAACTCTGGGACTTGTATAACTTTTTGGTTTGGATTGCTCTCTGTAATTCTGATACACACAGCTGACTGGGGGGTTGCCAAGATTATCAGTTGAACTCTCAGGTTCTGGTTTTGTTGTTTTTTTTCTAATGCTAACACTTGGAAAACAAACCAGTAATGATCCTCTGTGGGTTGCAGTTCCCTGCTGAGAGAATCTGGTCAGGCTGCTTCACCCATGAAAAAGATAATATTCCTTCTTCCAGCCTGAAGTTCCTGGGTAAAATTTTCCTGGATTCCCTGGGAGAAGCAGCACTGCTTTCTGTATCAGCAGCCTCATGAGTGAAGTTCTTCCCCAGGACTGTAAGGATAGAGCAGATAAAAATTGATACGGGACAAATGCCGAGGACAGAAAGGTCTGTGGGGTGAAATGATGCATGAAATATTAAGAGGGCGGTGTTTGGCAGCTTCATTAGGAGGCCAGGGGAAGCATTCTGCACACCAAGAAAGGATGAAGGCAACTGTGTCTTGGAAACCTGACAAAGAGATCTTTGTGTTCTCCTCTCTTGTTTGGTTTAACATCGTCACACTCCTCTCTCTTCCTGGAAAATGCTCTCAGCCACAGCAGAGGAGCCTGTGTTTCTGTTTGGGTGGATGTGCAGGTCTCCCTCCATCCCCTACCCTGACACACTGAATCAGTCTCCTGCTGGATCCACATGGATTCACACAAACTATGGGAGTGGACAGAGGGAGCTCTCCTGCTCTTGTTTCAGGCAGGCTGTATGTTCAGCCAGACATTTCAAGATCAATTATTCTCAAATTTGAGTTTGAGCTAGTGAATGAAAGGTTTTGAAAACTTGAATGATTTCTTGTTTTTTTTTTTTTTTTTGATGGGAAAACACAACTTTATCCCAGTGCTCAAGGGATGATGTGTGCCTCAGTCCAACATGGAGAGAGTTGATGGCAAGAGCACAGATGATGGAGCTCATAAATAAGTGGCAGCGGAGCTACTCAGAAATAGCAGAAATAATGCTGGAAAGTGAAGAAAATGAATTGTAGAAAGAAGAAACTTGAAAACATAATGTGGAAGAAAAAAGTAGTCCAAAGAAAATTATTTTGATGATACTTGGGAAAATAGAATAGACAAGGTTGAACTGAATATAGTCAGATCACAATTCCTTTTTTGGACACGAAAATTTGAAAATTTCAAAAACATTTAGTATATAAAGTTCTTACCCCGAAAGTGGTTGCACAGAATATTAAGACAATGTTCTTTGAAATACAGCATGCTAGTTAACATTCTCAATATACTTTATTAACTTTATAGACAGAAAAAAAATACAAATTGTAACTACTCCATAGACACAGATAATAGGCAGTAAAATTTAAGGAGCTAAGGACAGAGAAAAATATTTTTAAGGTAAATTAATCATAATGCATTGAAGATACTTTTCTACTTCTGTTGAGGCAGAAGTAGGAAACAGCATTGCTGCTCCTTGTCACAGAAAAGCATCCTGCTTCATATGGAAACAAGAAAGTGCAACTTCTTTTGTTAGAAGGCTTTAAGAAATTTCCCAGCACTAGCACTCATCCCTTAGGCCCCTTTGTGTCTTTCTCAGGCACCTGTTGGCTCCTTCATGGTTCTGCAGAGGTAAATCCCCTGTGTTAGAAGGAGAAGACAGCAAAGGAAGCAAGGCAGCACAGTGACCTTGCAGGTCACAGGTCAACCAGTGCTTGTCCCAGTAGTTTGAGATCCCATTTGCCTTGCAATCCAGCTGCAGGACAGATGTTTTCAATACAGCTTCTTCTAAAGCTCTGAGAAGATTGTATATTTCAATTTTATGCCATCAAGAAAAGTATTCTCTGTTGGCAGACATTTTCATGGTCTGGTTCTAGAAATGCTTTCTCCTAGATGCATAACTCTGAACAGTCACCAGGAAACAGGGATCCTTTGCTTGTCCCTAGTTAATGCACCTAGGTTTAGTGCTTGGTTTTTTTAAAGTGCAGGATGAGTTTAGCAAAAGAGTAGCTGTAAAAGCAGAACTGCCATACTTCAGTAATTACTGTGAGTGATTCAGATCTCCTGTGTAGCTGGGTACAGCAGAGGGACTGGAGGGATGCTGGTTTGTTGCTTGCATTAAAAGTGTTTTGTGCTGATTCTTCTGTTGCAGGGAGTGAAAGCCTGCAATGTTTGGTTTGAGAAATGCTGTGAGGTTGCTGTCCTTGATTCTGAATGCGTCCAAAACAAAATAGGTAAGACAAATACCTTTACTGGCAGTGGATGACTGTTCCTCTGCCACTTGTGTGATGAAAGAAGATTTACGTCATGGGTAATGCCCAGATTTATTGAAAATATTGGTTGAATTCCTCAGCAGGCCAGAAATCATCTTGCAATAAAACACAGAATGTTATTACTTCTCTGGGTTGCTACTGTTACAAGCTGATGACTGCATGATGAGAAATTTAAATTTTTCAGTGATAACATTTAACAGAGGCAGTCTCAGGCAAAAAGCAGAGACAATTGCAAGCACTTGGGTAAGTACATGGGCACTGCAGTTAGACTATGACAAGAACCCCTTACTGTATCCATCATAAAAACAACCTCTATGACGTGAGAAGATTCATAACATATTCTGTACTGTACATGATTTTCATTCAGTCTGTAGATTACAAAAGTGAAAATAAGTTGCATCACATCAGAATCACAGTATATCATGTCTCCAGGCTAAACTAGAAGTCTTTTAAGGAGGTCCTTCAGTTCAAAACAAGTTTTATTTACCTATCTAATTCCTGGAAATACCCTATAATTTTACTGTGGAAAGGAGTTCTTTTCTTTTTATTTATTTATTTTTTTAAAGTGTACTGAATGCTTGATTATACCTAATTGTCATCCCAGGCTTATACACTGAAAAAAGAAACTCCTTTTGAAAGATGCTGGCTGTATTTTGCAACACATTAGAGGAACTCTCATATGGATTACATCTCCTGAGTGTCCTGGTACCTGACATATGTTCTGTGAAAAAGAAAAATGACATACTGTTCTGGAAAACTATTCCCCGTGTCTCCCAACTTGCCAAGTTTACTATACATTATGTGAGGGGAAAAAATGTCCAGAATATTTCAGGAAAAGTGGAAGAAACAATTGCAGTTGATTGTGACAGCAGAGAATACATTTGCAAGTGTAAATGCTGGTATCAGGAATATTCATTAAGCTCTTTGAAATGCTTTCATTTGGCATATCTCAGATTGCCTCATTTGTACCCTGTAGAACAGGCACAGCCCTGTTTATATATATAAATTGAGTGTTATTAAGCAATTCTAGGTGTGATGAGCAAACCATGAATGACAGGTAACAGCTTTCACAGTGCTTTTTGAAATGCACATCAATGATGCTTCACTATAGAAGCCTGTATACAAAATACATTTAACAGTTGGCATTAAAGAAACTTAGAAGATAATAGAGCAGAAAGAACATGTCCTTGGACTAGTTTATAGAGTGCAATTGCATTTTAATGTGTAAAAGGTCCTTGAAGGAGGCATTTTAGCTTTGTTTTCTCTGGAGATTGTAAGATAAATAAAAAATTGATCCTTGGAAATGAGGATTTCAAGACTATAGTATTTCAATATATATCTGTATATATTGATGTATATGAAGTATATCTGATGGACATCAGATCTCATGTGCTACTTCTGATGCTGTTTGGATAGAAACATGCTATTAACTTCATGAGATTAACATGAGATTAACTTGAAGAAGTGGAGGTGAAAAGGATGTAGTGATCTTCTTCTTTAGGGTCAACACCAAATTCAGGACTTAAGGGGATGCCCTCTTGCTTGGTGTCTTGAGATCTGCTTAAGCTCAGTCTCATCATGTCCATCCACATTGTCTGGCTGCCTGCAGCTCACCACAGCTCTAAACTGCACTTCCCACTCGTGCTCTAGCGTGCATGATGAGGTTTCTCTTTGGTATCACATGTGTTTAGCAGGGATATTTGGAATCTAAACATGTTGTGGGCATGAAGATTAATTTTTGTTTTGCCCTGTTTTGAGTGCTTCTTCATCACAGGCCCTGGCATTCATAGAGAATTTCAAATGCCCTGTTGAATGCCCACTGATTTTCAGTGTCCATTAGAACGGTGACAGGATCATGCACAACCTATCCAGGAGGTTTTTGAAGTGTACTGAGGACATTTTGTTGTAGCAGGTGGTGACTGAAGTGATTGCTGGACCCATTACACACAAAGAAGGAAGAACTGGTGGAAAAGGTGAAGGTCAAGGGCGGACTTGGCTGCAGTGACCGTGAGACTTGGCAAATCTCCATGTAAGACACACTTGGAGGAATAAGGGGCCCAGGAGAGCGAGTCAGTCTTCAAGGACAAACCTCCTGAGGGCATAAGAGTGCTCTATTGCAACATATGGAAAGTAAAGCAAGAGCGTGGGTGGAGAGGGGATTCCTGACCCAGCTCCGATGCACACAGGGAGCACACTGAAGGAGGAAGCAGAGGTGGCAGCCCAGAAGGTATTCAGAGACACTTCTTGAACATGCAGAGAAAGAACTGCAAAATCCAAAGCTCAAGCTGAGTTGAAATGAGCAAATGATGTAAAATGTACAAAGGGGCTTCTTGAGCTTATATGCCTGGAAAGAGTGGCCAGTGTCAGCCTGGGTCCAGTGACCACACAGCAAGGCTGTTGTGATGAGGCAGGTTCAAGGTCAAGCCAGGAAATCCAGCCAGCAGGTCGGGATCAGTGAGGTAGGAGACTGGGCACTGACACAGCTGCAGCACAGCTGCAGTGTCGCTCAGGCAGAGGCCAAGTGCAAGAGCCTCAGCTTGAAAGCAGCTCCCAAGGGATGGAGAGGCAGGCAGGCCTTGCTGAGGTTGTCTCTAGCTTCATTCCCAACAAATAGCTCAGATCAGCAAAAAGACTGACCTTGAACTCTGTCAAATAAACTCCTGAACCAGCTCAAATCCTGGCAGGGGGAATTGAATCAGGGCCCTGATGCACTACAGGCTGGGGATTTGCTGTGCAGAAATCAGTATTGCAGAATAAAACCTGGGGGACCTGGTGGACAAGGAGCTGAGTGTGAGTCAGCAACACGCTCCTGTAGCAAAAGGAGGCTGACAGCACTCCAGGCTCCGTGGGCAAAAGGCCAGGCAGCCTCTGAAGGGGAGGCATTAGTCCCTCTGTTTGTTTACTCTGCCTCATTTCGGGCTCCCCATCACGAGCAAACGAAACACTAATGCAGGGCTCCAAGATAGTGTGTGGCTGGAGTTTCTGAGAGAGGGGAGCTGCTGAGGGAGCTGTGCTTGTTCAGCCCTAAGGAGAGGTGGCTTCAGGGAGAACCCCCTGCTGTATGCAGCTACTGAGGGGGGTGAGGAGATGATGGAGCCCAGCTTTTCCCAGAGGTGGACAGAGGCAGTAAAGATGTGTTGAAACATGAGAATTTTTGACGTCATGCAGTGATTTTCTTTTTTACTGAGAGGGTGGTGAAACACTGGAGTGAGAAAGATGCCCAGGGAGGCTGCAGCATCCCCCACCCTTGGAGATGCTCTGAACCAACCTGCATGAAGCCCCAAGTAACCTGCTCTGAGCAGGAACCAGAGGGGAGGGGAGCATCCCACAGGTGGGATTTCACATGGCAGCAAAGTGCTTTGGTGTGGTGTTAAAAGGCAAGTCTGAGGACAGAGGTTTGTGCTTAGCGACATTTCTAATTCTCAGGAACACGTACACATCATTCTGCTCCAACATCTGTTAATAATAGAGTATGAAACAATACGACTTTCTAACGGAACTGGTGAGAAGAGCAACAGATGGAAAATTCTGTGCAAAATAAGTCATATCAATATGATTTAATTTTTGTGTTTTCCTGGGACTCTGACAAGAAACTGGCCTGATTCTGTGGCAGAAGTACAGCAACATTTGAGAACTACTACAAGCCCTGTTCCCTTCACCACCACTGAGGAGCAAAGCCCTGAAATAAAACAGTGAGCTGGCTCCATGGGCTTGCTGCTGGCATCTTTCTGAACTCTCTCAGGCACAACCTCTCAAATGCCAAACAGTATGGTGTTCCTACCACCCTTCTGCTCTAAAACACAATGTGCAGCTCCAGAGGTTAGAGCAGGCAGCAGGACTAACTCCAGTAAATAAAGCCATCAGCTGTGTTAATGCAGCAGGGCTGTACTGTCCCTCGGACAGCCCACTGGCATGGCTTTTCTGGAGATGTCACTTCCTTCTTCTGACCTCATTTTACCTAGCTATTAAACTCAATAATTTCTTCAGTTAGCATACTAATAAATATGGAAGTTTATTGAATTAGTTAATTACTGGGATTACACTCCCATCTGTTGTGTTTAGAACCTTCCCATCCGCATTGTGTCTTTGGTATCTGATGCAGTGGTGAGTTAAAAATGGCAAATGCATATAGGGACCTTGACCCATCTGCCTGAAGTATTTGTAGCTATTTAGCACAATGGCAACTGGGTCTGTTGTCCTTACATCTCTGAATGAAGAAACCTGCAGAAGATGTATTTGATATTTCAGTGATTTACCTGTGACCCAGTTGCATAACACAGTGCTAAAACAAACAGCAGTGTAGGAAGTCTTTCTTAAATACCTGCCATATCTCTACATTAGGATTCATACACTACACAGGGATATAGCTTTTCCTTTATAGGAAAAAAAGAATTAATTTTGTTAGAGGGAATTTGCTTATTCTTAAGAAGAAAGGTTAGCATTGCTGAATGACCTTATAGAATGAATTATGAGCAAAGCAGCCTCAACAAAACATGAGGGCAAATTGCTGGCCAAAGAACCTGACACTGGGGGCTCCCCATTATGTCAGCCACAACATTCTGCAGGATCTTTTGATAGAGGAAACCATACAGTGATTTTTAACCTTTTAATGCAAGTAAATATAAAAATACACCTTCTTTATTAGCTATTTGTAAATTATATACTGTTTGTAGAGCTGAGAGACTGGCTTTTTCATAAATAATTTTCATATAAAACATCTGGCAGTGTATACTCTTTTATATTTATACTAGTGCATAAATAGGGTCTTAATCCATGGCAAATAAATAGCTGGAAACTGTTCTTTTAATATTTAGGATTCCTTGATTTACTGCTTGAAATTTTTTGGTAGACAGAGCAGACAGTTTCTAAAGCAGCCTAGAGACTTTTAATATCATTTTGATAAAGTTTAGTTCCTAATATTACATACATTTGACCTTATCACAATAAGTCCACATTCAAAAGATTACAAAAGTAGGAAATTTTTATGTCTGATAACAAAAATCAGTTCTGTATTGCTTTGGACAGAACTTTTAAAAAAGCTCCATTGTAGTTATAATGAGCACCAGATTCATCAGGTAGCCTGAATCCTGCAGCATTTAAAATATCATTTGAGAAGTATGAGGAGTATATTCTTGCCTAAAGAGAACCGAATTTATTCAGCAAGAAAGCATTCAATCTGGTAAGAAACTTTTACTTGCAAATGACTTGAATGAGTGATTTCCTTCTCCTGAATCCATGCATATTGAAAGATGCCACCTGACCCTGCTGCTTCACTCAAAAATTCTTCCTTAAGCAAACTGTCTGCTGAGCTGAAAAAATCTCCACAATAATCACTAAGTGTGGGAAATAATTGGGTATATTCCCTTAATATTGCTATAATGTTTCTTGAAACTTTCTTCATTTTTTTTTCTATGCAAAGGAAAGAACAGCTTCTTTTTTCTGTCTTTCATTTCTTTGAAGTTCCTAACAGGGAGACCGGTTGCAAGGTGCCTGAATTGCATCTAAACTGAAACTGGGCAAAGACCACCCCTTGTTTTCAAACACTCCTATGAATAATCAGCATCCACTGGAAAGCACTTGGTATTTGCTCGCTGAAGCCTGGATTTGGGCAGCAGACCTGAAAGGTGGCTTATTCTACTGTTAGATTCTGCCAGCTGTCATGTCTGAATAAATTAGAAGTGTGACCAAATTTTCTGAATTGTATATGAATTGAAGTTATTATGCATAGAAATATTACTTATGTTTAATTTCTAAATTAATTTGCATCTAAACAACTGATAAAGCATCCAGACTGCGTAGGTAAAGCAAATGTATGGTTAAACTTTATAAAGGATTGTAAATATTTACTAAATGCATACTTCACATCTTCTGTAGATTATGATGCAGATCTATCTAACAAACAAAAGGTATTATGGATCAGACTGCAAAGATTTGCAAATATTACCAGTAAATCAAATGCTGAGCTAATACAGCTGTATCATAAACATTTAAAATTTTTGGGTGTCTTATCTCTCAAACCCTTGTAGTTTGAAGTTACATACATAAAAGTTCCCCCATCTCCTCTGTTAAACTTGTAATTATAGCTGACCTGATTATGAAGACCTGCTATCTCAGTCTTGTTGGGAGGGCACATTGATTAGAAAGCCAGGGAATCCTCATTTCCATCCAAGCAGTGATCTCTGCCCAGGAGTTCACTGATTAATTAATGAGTGTGTTTCCCTGGGTGTGTGAGTTTGGGCAGATTAGCCTTTGCACACAGCCTGGCTGCAAGGAAAATAACAGCTGGTGGAATGCAGCATCCCCGAACCTTAATGACAGCGTAGCACACCCATCACATCAAAGTCCTTACCCAGCCACGCTGAGGTGTCACTTTTGGTCATTTCCACCTTAAATTATCATCTGTCCTTAAGCAGGAAAACTTAGAGCCCTTTACAGTGCATTTTTGAGTAAATAACATTGAAAGGTTAAAAAAGATGTTTGTATGATCATGCAAGGAGTTAATAAAAATGTGGAATACTTGTAAATGTGTATATTCCATATATGTGTATTTAGTTAATAAACAGGTTCATTGAAAGAGACCTATTTCAAACCTCGAAAGAGAGTATATTTAAAGACACTGAATGATGAAATCACATAATGTAGGTATGTGGTGTTTTTTTTAAGGTACAGTGTTCTATCTTTAGGTATTGTCTCATGACGGTATTATAGCTAAAAAGTTAATGGGGAAATTGATGTTTGTGAATTTAGTAGTTTGAAAAATTTTGCACTGGGAAGATG
The DNA here is from genome assembly GCF_963662255.1 of Cinclus cinclus. Lineage (NCBI taxonomy): Eukaryota > Metazoa > Chordata > Aves > Passeriformes > Cinclidae > Cinclus > Cinclus cinclus. The sequence continues at coordinate 8,755,195 of NC_085053.1, read as the reverse complement.
ACATAGTCACTCATTTATAACCTGGGATGGGTGTGTGTAAGATGCAAACAAGGTGATAAAACCCCCAAAACCTCCAACCCCATTAAAATGGGCCTGAGAGCAAATTCTTATTGTAAGAGATACTTTTCAAGACTGTGAGGTGTGACAAGGTGATTATGTTGTTAGGAGAGAGCTGCTGAGATAACATAAACCTGCTGCAACTTATCTGAAGGAACAAGGACTGAAACAGACCCAAGTACACTCAGGGGTGAGTGAAGAAGTAAATTTTGGTACAAGGTATAAACTGCAGATCATGTCTAAGTATTCTAAAAAATATTTATTATGGCCATAGAGTGGGAAACTTCATGGGTTTTGATTTTGACAAACCCATTGGTGCTCCCAGGGGAGAAAATCTCTTTCAGCAAGCTCTGCTAACAATGTTCTGAAGGAAATCCCTTGATGGGTTTCAGCAGCACTTAAGAGGAAGATCACTTTATTAGTAGTATACTTTAACTATTAAATGAATTGTACCTGGCTAGTGAGGAATCCTGTGATACTAAAGATTCCTTAATTGACAATATGTGTGCTCCAGCTTATGGTGATAATGAGTGTTTTTTACCTCTGAAAGCCTTGCTGGAGTTATTTGGGATGGGAGATTTAGATCTGTACAGAGTTGGATTCAGTCAGTGATCCCTAAACCTTGTTATTTCACATGGTAGCATTTGTTTGTAGGGTAAATTTTGTTTCCTGTGCTCCCTGTGAATCACCCTGCACAAAGCATGGGTGCTTGCAGTTTGCATTAGGAGGAATCAAATTCCCCCACGCTAAATACTAAGCAGAGTAATTTTTGTCTTCAGAGGTTTTGTGCTTTTGTCTTCCCTCTGTCCCTTTTCTGCCTTCTGTGCTAAAAGAAAATCATTACATGTGTGAATGTAGTGCTATCAAAAAAGTAATTGGCTTCTCGTGGAACTTCTCTTCCTTGTTCCACTGTTTCCAAGAGACACAATGTGTGGCCATTTTTTGTCTGCTTCTCATCTCCCTTTTGGAGATCTTAACCCTGCTTTGCACCACTTTTATAGACCCAAACCCACATGGTTTTGATTTGGCAGAGAATGACAGATTGCTAACAGAAAGGATGTGATGCTTGTTTTGGTATTTTGCTTGGTGCTTTTCATCTACATCTCCCTTGTGTCCATATTGAGCTTGGTTGTAAACTAGAAACTATGCTCTGTGGGTTTTTTTGGCTGATAACAAATCTCATGAGGTTTGGGAATCTCATGGGGTTTGGGAATCTCATGAGGTTTAGTAAGGCCGAGTGCAAGGTGCTGCAGGAGTCCAGGAGGGGCCACCCAGTTGATCAGAGGGATGGAGCACCTCTCCCGTGAGCAAAGGCTGAGAGAATTGGATTTGTCCAGCCTGGAGAACAGAAGGCTTTGGGGTGACCTGTTTGCAGCCTTCTAGTACCTGAAGGGAGTCTACAAAAAACATGGACAGGGACATTTTTACAAGAGAATGTAGTGACAGGGCAAGGGGGAATGACTTCAAAATGAATGACTGTAAGTTGAGATTACGTATTACAAATAAATTATTTGCTCTGAGGGTGGTGAGGCCCTGGCACAGGTTGCCCAGAGAAGCCCAGCATGCTCCATCCCTGGAAGTGTTCAAGGCCAGGTTGGATGGGGCTGTGAGCAACCTGGTCTAGGGGATGTCTAGGCAGAGGACTTGGAGCTAGGTGAGCTTAAAGGTTCCTTCCAATGTAGGCCATTCCATAATACTTGAGATGGAGCTACCCTGATGGCGCTTCCATTCTCCTCTTATCTGATGCAGATGAAGTAGATTTTTGGATATTTTTTCATTAGACCTCCTACTCCAAAGCATGAATAAATCTGGGGAGAAAATTAAGGCTTGTAGGTCTAGTTCAATTTACATGAGACCTCTTTCACTGCTGAATTGTCTAAGTATCTGTATCGGTTTTAAAGCTCCTTTTCATTATTAGGCTGGTAAAAAGATGATTAATGACTATCACCACTGGTAAAACTACAACAGAAGATTGAGTAGGGATTTTCATCTCTAAGTTACTTGTTTTTCAGTTGCTCCTATCTACAAATGTTCATCTCCCACACCTCCAGCAAATCCTCTTATATCAGGTCCTATGCTAATCTTTTAGATATAATTTAGGTCGAGGTCAGCCATTTCCATGTTATGCAAAACATAAAGAGAAAGGCTTTGTGTCTTCTGGATTACATTGTAAATCAGCTGATTCTGAAACATCCAAGTATCAGTTGCTTCATGGCTCTAATTTGGAATGGAAGACCAAAGAGTAAAGAAAAGTAAATTACACTCACAGCTTCAGAATATACTAAATGTTCTGCATATCTAGAGATTTTGCTTTCAGTTTTTCCTTCCTCCTTGGCCCTCTTCCAAGGAAAAGCTGAAACCAAGGCAGCAGCAAGAGATGGTTTTTGAACATCAACACTTTTCTTAAAACATCATCTTCCATTAAAATCTGCTGTGGTTGCAAAACAGTCTTGAAAACATGAACTAAATGTAACCTGGACAGAGATGTCTGCTTAAGATTTCACAGAATCTGAAATACTAGCTCGGAGAGATGTGAACCTCATCTCAACAGGGTGTTCTCTCATATGCCTTCTATTTTAGACTTGAACTTTCTCTACTCTTCCTGCTCTTCCAGGCAGGCGAGGTTTAGCCACTGCATGCAGTCAATTTACTCCTCAAGGCAGGTATTTACTTTGGGAAAGAGACCCTACCTATTTTTTTCTCCAATTACAATAAAATGAAATCTAAAGGACCCAATGGTCCTATCTGCCATGACAGACCCTAGTCCAAGAGTGCTAGAATTGCAAGGCAGATCATCTTGACAGGCTGCCAGACTACTCTTCTGTCTGCAAAAGTGGCAAGCATCTTAAGAGAAGAGAGAAATAAATGCACACTAGACTTATAAAATATTTATTGTATTTCAAAATACAGATTTACTGAAAACCTGGTGGGGTTTTTTTTGGGGAGGAGAGTGTTTTTTTTTTTTGGTTGGTTGGTTGGTTGTTTTTTTTTTTTTTTCTTTCTTGTACACCTCAAATGGAAATTTTTCAGAAGTGCAATATCTCAGTATTTGGGTAATCATCTGATCCAAATTCAATCTTGTTAAAGTATTAGCCATTTTTTTGCAGAAAAGACTTTCAAATTCTGTGTGCTTTACAGTAGGTCTGGGTGGAGGGCAGAAGAGAGGCAGGCAGAAAGAGGTACAGACATGACTGTGGTTGTGCCCCATACCCTTCCCCTTCCCTCTTCTCCTGTACCCAGCTTTACCAGGTGCTGCTGGAGACCTTTTGCTTCTGTAACATCCCCGGGTGCTGCATGCTTTGCTCTTCCCATCCCCTTGCTAGAGCAGACACAGGCATTGCTCCCTTCTCTCCTGGCTCTTTAATCCAGAATGATCCCACCAGGGAAGTTCAACTTAACAGTGGGTGAATTAACACTGCCTGCTATGAGGGCCTCTCACGGTATACAAAAATTCACATTTAACTTTTTTTTTTCCCTAAAACAACCCTGAGCTACGTGAAGTGCATAGTTATATGTTAAGGATACAAAGCCCCAAGCAATTTCATTTACTTCAGTGGGAGTTACAAATACTGGCAGCTAAAACATAGCCAAAAATTACTGCAGAACGAGGACTGGGAAAGTAAGTACTTGAAACCCAAGAAAATCCCCAAGCTAAGGTTACTGCTGCAACATTCAGGTCTTTCTGTGGCACATCTACAGGGTTTATTATTAGTTAATCTATGTCCTGTGAGGTGTGTAGCATGTGCAGTGAAGCCAAAACAATATTGGTTTGGAGAAGTTAGTATTTGTAATTTCCTGACTTTTGAATATTTGATTTGTCAGCCCCAGCAATGCATTAATGCTGCTTTATGTGTTTAATATGTAATTGGCTTGAATTTTTTCATCTTTTCAACTGCTGATACGGTGATTAGTTTCTAGAGGAAGAGTGAAAAGAATGACGTTTTTTCTTTGGCCCAGTACCACAGAATCTATTTTATGCACTTTTTCATGGCAGCGTTACTACGCTGGTGAGGGAAACTTGGTGTAGGTGGGAATTTGGCCTCTCCGATGAATGAGACTTGGAAGCCTCTCAAGGACGGTGTATTTTTATTTCCTTTCCAAACTCGAGGGAAGCACTCGAAGACTGAAAGCTTTTCATGTGTGTTTACAGGACGGTGGGTTCGCTCCAGCCGTCCCCCGCTGCACCAGCTCTTCAGCGGTTTGGGATGGCGTTCGTTTAGCACTCGATACAAACAAAAGCTAAGCAGATTACCGCAGGTTAAATGAACACCTATGACCTTTAGCACGAAAAGCTCCGCTTTCCCGCAGCGCACACAGAACGTGAAAGGGCTGCTGCGATGTGTCAGCGCACACAGCAGCCGGAGCCACGCTCCGAGCCGCGGCTCAAGGTGCCCGCGAGGCGCCCATGACGGTCCGTGCGCTGCCCCGCCCGCCTGCCGGGCCCCCGCACCTGCCGCGGAGGGCACGGGCCGCCCGCCCCCAGGTGACACCAGCCCCGCCGGCTCCCCGGGCCGCCGCCGAGCTTCCTGGTTCCCAGAAGGTGCCGGAGCGGCTGCAACAGGAACTGAGAGACGGGGGAGGAGGCGGTGCCGGCGCTCCGCCGCAGTCGCGGCCCGAGCCGGGGGAGCGGAGCGGAGCAGCCGTGGGCCGCCGCCCGCCGCGGCGCTGAGCCGCCCCCGCCGCTGCCCCTTCGCCCCTGCCGGGCGGGGCGCTTGTCCCTGGGGGCGCCGGGGGCCCGCGATGTGACCATGGACAGCAGGTTCAAGTGAGTGCTGTGTCCGCGGGGCCGCGGCGGGGCTGTGGGGCGCGGCGGGCCGAGCCGAGCCGAGCCGGGCCGGGCCGGGCCGGGCCGAGCCCCCGCGGCGGACGGGCGGCGAGCAGGCCCCGCGGCAGCCCCGGTCCGCCGTGCGCCGGGCGGGGACGGCAGGAGGGGGAGCCCACCCGGCGGGAGCGTGCGAGGGGCCGGGCGCGTCCGCCGCGGCCGCTGAGTGACAGCGGGAAGGGCGGGCGGGAGGCGGCGGGGCCGGAGCCGGGGCGAGGCGGGACCCGCGGCGCGGGGGGAGCGGCGGCGCCCCCCGACCCGGCCCGCGGCGGCGAGGAGGAGGAAGAGGAGGAGGAGGAGGCGGCGGCCGCAGCCCCGCCGGCCGCTCCCCCGCCCCACGCCGCCTCCCGTCCGCAGCGGCGCGGGGGACGCGCTCGGCGGCCGCCGGCCCGGCCGGGCAGAGGCCTCGGCGCGGTCGGGCTGTGCCCGGTGAACGGGGCCCGTGCGGTGCTGGCAGCGCGGTCCCGAGGCCGCTGGGCCCAGCAGAGCTGCCCGCGGTGCCCCTGACCGCCGCGGGCCGAGGCTATTGCAGGCATCCCTTTCGGAGATGACAGAACTGTCAGGGTTGGGAGGGAGCTCTGCAGATCATCCCGTCCGCTCGCCTTGCCAAGGCGGGGTCAGGTAGAGCAGGAACACTTTCAGGTGGGTTTGGATCGTCTCCAGGGGAAGAATCCACCGCCTTCCTTGGGCAGCCTGTTCAATGCTCCGCCACCCGCAGGGTAAAGAAGTTCTTCCTCACGTTCAGGTGAACTCCTTGTGTTCCAGCTTATGGCCGTGGTGGTTGCAGACCGCCGTTCTGCCATTGCGGCATGGCAGGTGCAGGAGAGGGTGTTTGGGGGCACTGCCGTCCGGGCTGCCCTCCGGCAGCGGCCGCCTGCTTTGGTGACACTGAAAGTGACAAGATGTTAGGCACGGGTTTCGGCGGCTGACAAACAGCTCTGTGCCCTACGTGCTGTGAGCAGGCTGGCGCCGCGGAGCTGGCAGGGAAACCAGAGATGAGAGACGGGCTCACGATTCTCAGATTAGTTTGACACATTTTTGACACTTCTAAGCGTAGTGGGATGTGAAGAGTAAACTTAGAAGCGTTTTCCTGCGAAAGCAGTTTTAGAGTACTACCGTGAAAGACAGAAGGCAGTATTACTTCAAAGAGCTTTTCTTCATGAGTGTAATTCATCTAGGAGTTGAGTTAGAAGCACTCATTTGGTGAGTATAACACGAACCGATTCACAATAAAACACCAACCTGAGAGGATAAACCCAAGGCCTAAGCTAGAGCTATGTCATGGGAGGATGTAATTTCTTTTAAATGAAGGATTTTTGTGGTTCAGTTTTCTGGGTGACTCAACCAAGCACAGTCCTATCAGTTTCATTCTGAACCTGTTCACCAGCCAGAGGAGGAATGGACAGTTTAACGCCAGAGTAAATCTCCAGTGTCGTGGATTTCAGCTGCTGTAACTCAGAACCAGAATTTCATCTCCTGTACGCAGGATGAGTAGATACAGGATTTTCCCAAAAACACGCTTTAAAATGCGAGGAAGGAGTGTGATATGGGCAGGTTATGTCTTCATAATCTGAATTAGACTATAATTGCATATCTCAATTGATGATGGTGCTGAGGTCAGTGAAAGCATGTACTAAACAAATTAATTTGTGACAGCTGAGTTTTTCCCTAGCTCAGCCTTTGGATTTCATTCAAAATTTTATTTAAAGAAACAACAGTGTGTTAATTTGCTCTATGCTTTATGTGAAGCCTTCTAGAAACCTGGAACCAAGTCTTGGTTTTTCTTTTCTGTGCCTAAATCTCCAGCTGACTTCAGTGGGAGTGTTACACAAGACAGGAGTTCAAGTATGTGCCTTTTATGTGGTTAAACAGATAATTGATACGGGTGCGGTTATACCGCTTGTTTTTAATATAAATAGTAGCGTGCTTGGTAGGCAGAGAGGGCTGGTAATGGCATTTAGACGTGTTTCAATGAATATGTAGTTTGGGATTAGGTTGAGTGTTAACTGCTGTTGGCACATGGAGCTTGTTATTACCATCAGGTGGAAGAGGCGCCGGCCATCAGCCGCAGCTGCCCTGGGTGGCTGCTGCAGACAGGGCTAGCTCGGCCTGGTGTCCATCCCTAGGCTGTGCTCTCGTCTTGGCTCTCGCAGTGAATCACGGCCGAGTTTCAGCCTTTAAAGTCGCAGCTGGCGATCAATACCTGGTGAAAGAGGAAGCCAAACGGTTCTCGGCCTTGGGGTGGTAATCACATGCGTTGAATGGAGAGTGGCTAAACACGGGGAATTAAAATGGAAGTCTAATGATGGGCTGTTGCTATTTAGTAGAAGTAAGACATAGCTTTAGAAAAGGCTGCCTGGGACTCCATTAATGTTGGAGATAGCTCCTTATCAATCGATCATTGTAGTTTTTTTTTTTTTCTCAACTGTTAGGTGGGGTGTGGTGGAGTGACTTAAAAGCTATTTGATATATGAGGCAGTGGCAATATCACAGTTTGGCTTGTTTATCTTTTTTATTCCTTTCTTAAGGCTTTTTGTTTATTCCTTAGAACTAATCTTGAGTACTAATTTTGTTTTAATGGTATTTTAATTCTATTTATTATTCTATAAAAAATGGAAAGGCTGTAACAGTAGAAATAAGATCTGAAATATGTATATGATAATTGGTTGTGTTTGTTTCTTCTAGGGAAAATCCAGAACGTACCTTTGATTTGGTACTGAAAGTAAAATGCCAAGCTTCAGAAAACGAAGGTAAAGCACTCTGCCTGTGATATTTATATAGAGAAATGAGAGCTGGAGAAAAATACTTGGCCTCCCAATCTAGTGTTGTTTTATACTTTGAATTGTTTTTGGACTGAGATTGTGTTAGATTGTGCCTATGATTATTTTATTGCTTTTTGAAATCTATTATTTTGTAGTTATTGTGGGGTTTTGTTATGTTTTCATTTTAGCTGTGGTAAAAATATTTTTGCTCTGCCTAATATATTTGCAAAACTTGGACTTGAAATGTATTTTCTACTCTTAAAATGTTGATTTTGTTGAAGATTTAACTTCAGAAGAACAGTTGACTTCTGTCTATGAGGGGAATATTAATTTTGATCAGTGTGATAGAGAGAAATTAAGCTATTTTCTGGAAAACAATAGGAAGAGACTTTCTTTGTAGCTCATGTTTGGCATCTGCCTTGGTTTGCTGCTCGAGCTTGCATCAGCCATCACTTTCACATCTCTATAAACAAGGTAAAAGAGATGTAGTAGTGCAAGAGTTGTCTGAGAGAGGCATTTTTTCTTCTTGGGTAAAAAGAAGATGGGCTTTCCAGTACTGAAGTTAAAGTGACCTCCTGAAAGTCCACTGGGGGAACTCGGTTCATGTTCACATCCGAGGCTGTTGGCCTTACAAAAGCAAAGGGAGAGGAGGAGCTTGTCGGGGTTGTGTTGTGGTCACGCTAGTCTGTGACAGCTGTGTCTTAATCACAACTGTAAAAACAATAAACTACATCTTAAAATAGACTATATTTCTTATCCTACTGTGCTAATGGATGCTGTTGCCAGAGCTTACTACTTTAACAAGTAAGAGGCCTGTAGAAGTTTATAGCCCCAAATGATTCCTTTTTTTTTTTTAATATTTCAGACAGCAGTTCTATTAGTGTTGGTTGTAGAAATGTGCCTAATGTGTTTGGGGAAAAAAAATACAACACGTTGAAGCTAAGCAATTGTAGTTCTTCAGGTCTTTTAATTATTTTTGTGACCAGCCAGCGTCTTTCAGTTTATCTCCTGCTTTTTTGATTTGCTGTTGGTATGGTCATAGTTTGGCAAATCAGGTGGGCTTTCCTAAATCTGGTCATTGTTGTGGCTTCTATCACATGGCACTATGCCTTCTTTTCTCTCCCTTTTGTGGTTTTTGCCTTAGTGATTTCATAGATGATGAAACCCTGGGAACCCTGCTTATCTACTTGACTTGGGATCTGTTCTTCCTTGCATTGTGCTTTTAGTCTCTGCCTCCACTCACTATCCCTTCCTGGGGGCCTGTTCATGTCTTGGCTTAGGCCTAGCTTTAGGTTGCAGATTTTATTCCCTTTCTTCCTTTCCCTCCTGAGATCCGGACTGTTGGTAATCCTTCCAGGTCTTCATCTTGAAATCTTGAAAAATGTGGGCTTTGTTCTTCTGTGATCAGAACATGGATCTATATCCTTTTAACTCCTTTTATCTCCTGTTAGACTTCTCATTTTTCTCGTGCATCTTTTTGTCACTGCTGTCGTAAGAAACCACTTCTCATTGTGTGCAGCTCTGTGAATGACCGCCTACACCTGAATTTTGGTCATAGGCACTTCCCTTCCCTCTCTTGGTTGGTAGTTTTGCTGTTTATTACTTGTCCTCTGTGGAGAGGAGCGCATTTAAGAAATCTGTGTGTCTTCTTGCACTGAAGCACGAATTAATGTGGAGACTTTGTGACTACATTGTGGTTGCATTCACAATTCCTTCAACGCTGTGTGGGCTCAGTTGCTCTTGATTCTTGGGGTGACCAAAGACAGGAAGGAGGTTTGATACTGATAATTTTTTTGAGTCTGCAGTGTCTAACTGGTGAGGGGCTTAGGGGTCTTTTGGTGGCCTGGAGCTTGTGTTGATTCTTGTGTGCATCCACAGGTCAGGACAAAAGTACAGTCCCCTTTTGTCTAACAGTGCTGGCTGAATATTCCAGTTACCATCCTGCTGTACTTGGTGACCCATCTGGGATTTGTTTTAATGTCTTTCATATCATATGTAATTCAGATAACAAACTCACTCCAGTGAGGGCTTGACATCATATTTACGTATGGTAATATGAGCACAGTGATGTATCAAGTTAATATATCTGAGTGTTAAAGTTATCTAAAGGAAATTCGCAGGGGACAAAAGTGTATTGTCTTCACTGCTACTTCAGAAATGGAGCACAGGGCTTGTCATGCAAAACAGGGAGCTTTCAAGGTTGGGTTATTATAAGGCCTAACAAATTTGACAGTTACCCTGTATTGTAGGTCTTGCCTTTAAATAGATTTTCATGCTAGGATAATCTTTTGAATATATCATACTTGAAAACGTGATCCATTCACCTGGTTCTTTGCTCATGCCTCTTTCTTTCTTATGAAAGAGATTTGTGTTTAAATAGGGGCTTTCTCCCTCGCATCCCATCTGCTCCTTGTACTTGATCCTGAAGCTATGTCAGGACTGAATTTGTGACATCACTGTCACCAGTGTTGCCGTGGAAATATCACAGCCACAAAATTATGATCTCCCTGGATGAGTGAGCAGCGGGAGAAGCTGACTTGGGAGAGAGGAAGACCTTAATGTGACCCGTATATCTCTAAGCTTTTTCTTTTCCAGCTTTGCTATAGTCTGTGTTGCCCTGCATTTTAATTTCCCTGTGCCAATGTGTGACTGTTCTAACAAATCAAAACTGTGGTGGCCTTACTGCATGTGGAGGTCTTACTAAGATGCTTTTATGAGGGTGCTAAATGCTTGCAGTAATGTGACATGGTGAAGAATTTTGCTGTTAAAATTGTTTAATACTTTTGGAAAAGTATTTTTTTAGAACTTCTTAAATCCAACATAGCTCTCAAGGAATGTCAGTTTTTCAGATGTTACATTGTCCTAGGCCTGTTCCATCTATAAAGGATAATACATACATGAAATGCAGCAGCATATAATTTCTTATATGTGTTAAGAAATTTGTTCTTCAATTATTCCACTAATTATTTTCAACATATGTGTTTACATTGAATAGAAACCAAAGAGATTTCATGTAGTTAATATGAATTTATCACTTCCTGTTTGGTAGGTGGCTCTTGAATTGGTTACAGGCTCCGTTGTGCTAGCATGTATTTATTTATAGCTGGATTAAAATTTTGTTTCCCACTGGATACATGTTTTTTGGCTTGTTTGTGATTTAAGAGTAACTTACATACTTGAATATTTGTTACTCTGTTTTAAACTACAGGAGTGCACAGTAGCATTGCTAGAACAGTGATCTTCCAACCCTTTCCTCAGGCAGGAGAGAAAAAAAAGGATACCCTGTACTTAAATAGTCTCATAATCCCCTCAACAGTTTAGGATCTATTGCTTATTGTACTTTCAGGGTGAATCTCCAAAGAGGAGACCTTAAGACCAACATCAGATTGTAGCCCAGATCATAACTTTGAGTCTTTTGCAGTGCTGAGGGTAGTAAACATCAGTTAGTAACTAGTTAGTGTGACATTTACTTAGGAGAATTCATCACCCATTTCTTGCAAAACTTTGAGATGAATTAGCTTCTGTTCAGCAGGGTTTGCTAAGTGACTGGGACATAAGTGCTAAGCTATTCTAACAGCCTGGTATTTAATTGTGAATTTGGCTTGCAGTATGAGTAGCACCTTACAGAAAAAAGTTTCACACTGCCTTCCAGGCAGTTGCATATTTTTGTAATTCTTTTCTGTGTTATTCCTTAATGAACAGTGAACAAGAAATAGCAAAAGTGTGTGCTCAATTTAATATTGGGAGCAGGCCTTTGGTATTAAATTTTCACTTACAGACCCAGAGGGCAACTTGACAACAAATATTATCAAAACTGCAGTGTTATTTTGAGGACAAGAATTGCTCTTTAGCTTAGGGTAAACAATATTTTGCACTTGAGGCTGAATCACCCTTACTGAGTAACAGGAGTAAAGTAGTGGTACACTTGTCCTAAGTGCACAGTCTTACATAAGGCTATTGCTCAACAGCTGCACCTACAGCAACTTTACTCTTCTCCTGGCATTCTTTTTTCCTTTGAAAATTACACTGCAGGTGGCACTGGAAGATGGGCTGGAGCCCAGGAATTGTCTGAACAAAGCTGTCTGCAGCTTTTTTTTTTGCCATCCAGATCCTTCTATCATGAAAAGTAAATTGAATTTCTGGAAAGTTGAGGTTTCTGAACTTTTACACAGGACATGTCCAAATTAATAGTACCATTGTAATCTTGGAGAGGGGTGTGCATTTATCTGTGTATTGTATCTATGAGCATACAAGCATGTAAAGGCTGTGCATACACACCTCTAAGTCTGAACTGTGGATCTGATTTTAAATGGGCAGAGATGAAGTTGGCAATTTAACTCAGCCTATAAACTCTATATCCTGTGCATTGGTTCTTTTAAAGCTGGGCTGCAGATGCAAAAGGCAGTGCAGATACAGTGGCCAGCAGTAGAAAAGCAATGTGCAACAGCTTCTGTGAATGTAAAGACTTCAGCATTTCTGTCCACAGTTTCCCAAGAAGATGACTCAGATTGGTTTCAGTATGGTCAAGAGAGTGCTGTTTGCTGCACCTTCATTGTCTTTGATTACAGCACATTAAAAAAGCAACGGAAAGGGTCCTCGGAGGCTGCAGGTAAATCCAGAAAAGTCATCCACTGAATTGTGGTTTGGGTCTAAAGCAGTCCTGACTGTTACAGTTTTACTTGAAAACCCTTTTAAAGTACCAGTTCATTTTCTGTCCAATCTAAGAATAATTATTGGAACACCCTTGAAATTCGGTTGCTTTGTCTGTATTTCCTTTTTAAATGCTGAGAAGTCTTATATAGCTCTAGGGCTAGATAATGTGATTTTCAGAGAAGGTGTTAAATAGGTTGTGTTGAATTGCACAGATAACTCCTGTAGTTTATCTTGCCTCTGCCAGAATGATAATAAATCTTAGTGCTGTGTGATCTCCAAATTATTTGTCTTTAAAGGGTCTTATATTCATTAAATTTTCAAGAAAAAGGCACAAATCCAGTTTAATTATGTGTTGGTAGAGTTAAAAACTGTGTGCATTAAGTCCAGCAACTAGTTTAGAAATGCAAAATTCGTTGTATGATGTTTGATTGCTCTCTGTTAAGGTACTAATGAAATATGTAAATCCAGAAAGGTCCCAGTTCCAAAACCAAGTTTAATGCAGTTGGTAGTTTTGTCCAAGGGTAACCGGTCTTGCTTTGATAAGGTTTTGATTTAGAGTCTTCCAAAGCTGCCCCTAGGACTGTGGACAGTGCAGGCACCACATTTTCTTCTTCTGTTTTTTCTTCACTCTTGAGAGTGGTTTGTTAACCACATATTCTGAACCAGTGGGTGTAACATGCTGATCAAGATAACTTCTTTCCTCTGCTCTACATTTTTTGTACAGCATCTCTTCAACCGGATGAAAAAGATAATTCTATCTGTGTAATACATGAAGAAGTCTACAGGATTTTTTTAAGAGCAGTTAAAACTTTTAATGCAGTGTTTATATACTGCTAACCTTTTTCCCTGTTGGTTTTACTTGGAAGGGTACTAAATGAGTACTGGCCCACAGAAAGTTAGGTTTCTCTACTTTTTTAAAGCATGCTCTGTTCTTCAGGCGGTTACGGAGAGCAACTATATGTTGTTATGAACTAGAAAAGCTTTCTTACAAGTCTCTCATGTGTATATTTTTAGTCTCAAATACTGTATTAACATATTACAATTTGTTTTACACCAGTAAAAAGTTATAGGTGCTTTTTCAATTGGCAAAATGGCATTTGAGAGCGTTGACTATCCGCCTATAGTCTTAGTTTAGATGCAGTTTTTGTGTATTCAAAAATATAAAACTTTCTTTTTATATTCTTCAGAAGTTTCATTTGGCTTAACATCCGCTCCCCTGCCCCCCTGCCCCAACTCATTAACTCATATGTTGTTATTTAGGTTAGTGCTACTTCCCTGTAGTGGTTTCTTGCTTTTCTGTTGTAATTTTGAAGCTAAAAAGGACATTTAATCTAGCCTGGCTTCTCTGTAGGATTGACTGATTAGGGGTAGAAAATGTCAGTCTTTTGTTGAGGGTTATGTAAATGCTTTGAAGACAAAAGCAGGTAGTGTATGAAAAGCAGGTAGAGCATCACTTTTGTCCTTTAGACAAAACCAAGAAATAGAAGCCAGAGTTTGTCTGAAGTTCTCTTGTGTATGAACACCAAGCATAGCTGTAAATTCTTAATAAATTATAATCTTTAAACCCTCCACTTGTAGCTAAATGAGTAATTTCATTGTGTTCAAATTTCTGGCATTTAATTGGAAAGCCCCTGAGGGTATGAACAATGTCTTCAGTGTGTTTGGACTGTCACTAGCACAGAGTGGGTGTAGGAAAATTATGAACAACAAAACCAATTAAGACAAGAATGATTTTGCATCTAAGATAAAGATTGGCATTTTGAGGTTTTTTACCTTTTCCTTCTGCTCTCCAGAGACTGTGAAATGCAGTGTAGTCTCTCCAGCTTTCAGTTTCTCCACAGATGCAAAAATGTGGAGGAAAATATTGCTACTTTTCAGCATCTCATTTCCTACAGCTCTTTTTTTTTTTTTTTTTTTTTTTTCCACCAACCTCCAGAGATTCTTGGATGTATGTGTAATTTGGAGGTGGGTGCAGATATGTGTGTGTAGGAGGGGAAGGGGTGAGAGCTGCTGAAGAAATAGGTCAAGGAAGCTCTTTCTCCTATCACGCCTGCATTCTTTACCAGGGTGAAGAGACCTCGGTGGGGAGGGCAGACCCTGCTCCCCAGCAGCCAGAGGACAGTGCTGGGAGGAGTGGCAGGCTCTGCTCTGCTCTGCTGTGCTGGTCTGTGCTGCAGAGATTCCAGCTACAGTGATGTGGGGGCAGGCACTGCTATGAATGCTCACAGAGATGAATTATTCCCCTGCAGGCACTTGCCCGGCTGTGTCAGTTTTTCATGTAGTGCCATATGCTACTTTCAGCAGTGTGATTGGGTTTTGGGCAGTGAAATTAAAAGGGAAAAACTTGATGAGTTAAGGAATAGAAATGCTAAGCTGGTATAAAAAGGATTTTATATGAAATTGAGTAGAATGAACAAACTAGTATAACTAAATACAAGTTAAAAACAGCTATGTGTGTAATGCAGTCAATCAGTATGAAAGTTGCCATTCTAATGCTTTTTTCAAATTTAATTTTAGTTTCATTTTAGTACTTCACTATTTGAGATGGCTGCCTGGGGGATAGTTTGTGGGCTTTTAAATTGCTTGTATTCAGAAGTGTTAAGAGTTTGCATATTTTCCTAAGCTAATGTCAGCATGCTTCTGCCCTCCCACACACTGAACAGCGAACCCATCATACACAGAGATTTATCATTCTTCAGTGGGATATTTTATGCTGCTTGCTCTCTTCATATAGAGTGTAATGACTTTTAGATTTTTTTTTTTTTTTAATGTACAGAGGATTTAAAATCTGATGAAAAACTTTGAAAACTAGTTAAACTTCCAAGGTTTAAAATACTTCTTTTGAAAAACTGTAAGACACTTCTCTGTTTACCACTAATTTGAAGAGGCTGAAGTGTAGGGTTTCCTGTCTGGTTAACGAAAATAGTTTAATTCTTTTTCCTTTTCCACTGATGATATTATCTGGAGAATGGCGGATACACGTAGATGCTCATCATCTAACTGTTAAAATAGATACTTCTGTTTATAAATAAAATAAAACATGATCAGGGCTACAAAGGGAAGAGTTGCATAAGTGTTCGTGAAGGGTTTAAAAACCCCTGAAGCCAAGTAAAGTGCTATTTTTATTTCTTAAAGTGATGCAGTAAGAGCAATTTGAGCATAACATTGCTTTGCAACTAATATGTTAAGAATCCGTATTTTTCATGGCAGGCTGATACGTGATAATTCCAAGATCCTGGTGAAAAAATGATATTTACAGGCAAATACTTAAGATGGAATATTCTATGTGACTGACAGATAAAGTATTAAAATGCTGAAAACATTAACTTCTGACATTCTCCTTTAATATTTTTCCATTTATTTTAGAGAACTGCAGCCTTTATGCTTAGAACTGAAAAATTTGGGTGAACAAAGACTTTTTATGTTTTGGGAATCTGGTTTAGAGAAAATTTTAAAGCTTAGTGTTGAACTTTATATGGAAAAATGAAAAGAAGAAGCAGAAGTTAAGAAAAAAAGCCTGAACAAAATTTTGGGTGTGGTATCTGGGCTTCCTGCACTGGGAAAGCCAAGGCAGCAGTTTACAGTCCTACTGTGTTCCTTTGCAAAATTGTCAATCCTTGTTTGGAAGGTTTTGTCCAAGTGTTAAATCTTTAATTAGAAGCAAGGTTTGAACAACGCCCTTAGATGATGTTTCCTGAATCTGGTTTCTTTGCACATTTGAATGGGTATTCAGATGTAGATTAAAACCTAGCTAAAATTAAAAACTTATGTCTGAAAAGAGCATATTGGTTAGGGTTTCTCTGGGCCATATTTTTAAAAACTTCCTTGGTTAATGGCAAGTTTGATCATCATAGAGGCATAATCATCACAACCAAGATATTTTGCCATTAAGTGGCTTAACACTGCATTGTTCCTTAACCTCAGAATCTCAGAATGATAGAATGACATAAATACTTCCTACTCATCTGACTTTAGATGCTGTTCAATATCAAGGGTTTTATTTGTTGTGACACTTGAACCTGTATTAGAACAGATGTAAGTATTGTTGTATTGTCATTGTGTGGATGGGGTGAAATTCTTGCTTTTGGGAGGAGGCAGTTCTTTTGCTGTGTCAAAGGACTAGCTAAATGCAAAAATCTGCTGTTTTAGTATTTAAACACTGGATGCTAAATATTTAACTGTATTGAGGTAGTTGCATTTGACACAGAGAAGCCATGCTGATAGTGATTATAGCATTATTCCCTTCAGAAGTTACAGGGAAAAGCTTAACATTTTAAGGCAGCTGTTTCCAGGAATGAAATTGAGTTACTAGGGAGCAGTGTTACTTTTTATATCCACAGGTTAAGATACAGTACCAAAAAAAAAAAAAGTAAGAGTGTTTTTTGCTACATTGAATGTGTTTATGTTCTGTTTAAATGCAAGATAAGAAAGTAGCAGCATAAAGGTAAAGGACAGGCTGTGTGATGATTGCAAACTTACCTAGAAATCTGGAAGTCTATCATGAGTTTGAAATAATGGAGTGAAACTGCTGTGCCTTTACAGTGTCAAGAGGGAAACAGTTGCTGTAACTTAGTCTTGCTGGCAGGAGCTGATGCTTTATGGATCCTGTTCCTGTCTTCTGGAGGTCTTTTGGCTCTTAAGCTGTGTTTGCTGCTTGTGTTTCACTTCGAATAGCTTGCACTGCTGGAAGCCTGTGAGGGAAGCATCCTTCCTGCTCCTGGTGGCACTGCCAGGCTGCTCCATGGGCACGCTCCCATCCAGCTGCTGGGGCTGCCTCTGGAGCTGACAGGAAAAGCTCATTGTGCAGGCTGGATAGGGGAGGAACCCCGTGGGATCCCCATGGGATTTTCATACCATTCAATGTAGCATCAGCTGTTGATTCATCTATTAGTGTTAATTTCAAGTATTTCACGTTTGTTTCACATTTATTTGTTGCCAGTTCAGGAAGCTAAACACAACTAGGTATACCCTTACTCTGTCCTACTATCTTCCTGTTTGCTTTGTGTTGGAATCTGTTTGGGTTTTGTTGAACTCTCGTCCTGTTTTTAAAGAAATGGGTTTGACAACCGTGGTGATTTCCCCCAGCTTTTCTGTTCACAAAAAAAAATTAGCTCCTAAGAAAAAATGCAGATACTCAAAAGTTAGATCCCTGTCACCTGTGGACACTTGGAAACATTGGATTTGGAGATAAATTAAATTTTCACTTTGTGTAAACAAAATTCTGGCTAAAGACCTCAATTGCACTAGGTTGGTATCAGGTTGGTTCCATGAATTACTATTCATAGAACTGAAAATAGTTAACAGTATTGTGACACAGCAGAGGAAATTCTGATGAATTTTGTGTCCAGGAAAGACTTTGCTGGTGTTCATCCTCTAGGTAACTTTTCCCTCTAAGAATACTACCAGATTAACAAGAAGTACAGTTTCCTAGTGGCAGATGAACTTTTGCTGTCACATCAGAGGAGGCCGTGATGTTGCTGATTCTGTGCCAGGACAAGTAAAGCTTCCTGACACCAAACCTGAATTAAGTGAGGTTCTGAGCATTCAGTTTAAATCAGGCATTTTTAATTGGTGCATCTGAGTAAACCCATTTTAGTTTCTGGGAATGGGTGTGTTGCATGCAATGTAAGTATGTGTTTCCATGTGCTTAACTTGGGTTTGGAGCCCTCTAGCACCTTACTAGTTCTAGTCTAAAAATGCTTTTCCAAGTGTCAGGCAAGAAAAAAAAAAAGGCAGAACTAGCATATGTAATTAATAAGCAAGTGTTTTAAGGAATTTATAAAGAACTTTTTTTGGTCTTGATATAATATACTGTCTTATACAAAGAATGGCTTGAAAGATACATTCTTTTGCATTTTGGTTGTGATGTTAGAAATCAATACTATGACACTGCTTGACCAAAAAAAAGCTTGATATGATCACCCCTCAAGTGCCTGGGTGAAAATATTTTTCATTGGCAATAAAAACATTAATAAACTAAAGCCTGGCTTAAACTGTGTGGCAGCTAGTGATTGTGACTCTTCTTTTTAAATAAACAATTTTGTGTGATATTACTGGACACTGACAGATAGAGCAGACTGTCATTGAGAATACTTGTCAGGTCTTGCAGTCCTTGGAGGGAATTTACATTGTGTTTTCGACAGTGAACACAGCAGAAATCATCTCAGCTCCTGGTACTGGGGAAAGTGATGAAGGACAGGGTAAACCAGAGCAAACAATAATAAAAATAAAGTAAACTACCAGAATTTTCAGTGGAAGTGAAGTAGGATGAAGTTTGGAAATAAAAAGGTAGTGAATTGTGTTGGCTGTGGTCAGCAGAGCTCTTGAAGCCAGTAAATCCATAAGGATGGGCATTACAGACTAACTACAGAGCATTATTTGCTCTGTAAGTCCTGGAGAACATGAACTTGCTCTGCTCATACATCATCTGCTTCGTGCAGGTTACATCGATGAGAAAGATCTGGAACTGCAGTGTGCATTGAATCTCTAAAAAAGAAAAAAAAAAAAAACAAAACTTGCTTCCAGCCCTAAATTACTTCAGTTCAATGTTTAGGTTTGCCTCACTCCTCATGTGGGATTGTATGTCTCTCAGCTTTGAAACACTGATTTTTCTCTGCATTTCCCAGGAAAATTTTTGGTAATGACATTTGCTCTAAGAGAACCCATCTGTGTGGCTTGTCCTATCTGGGTGTTTTGGCTGGTAATGTTTTTTATGGCTGCTGGACTTTCATAAACTGGAAAATACTCTGTGTGGCAATCTGTATGAAAATAAGGATACCTTATTTTACTTTAACATGCCTTGTTATGAGATGTTCTCTGCAAAAAGAGAGTACCCAGTAGAAATTTTAGCTTTCTGGTGAACAGTGGCTGTACTTCATATACTCTTCAACTTTTAAAATATTCAACGACCCATCTAAAAGTAGGGAGAAGTACTGACTATGAAAGTTGAAATGTGTATTCAGTCACTTCCTAAGTAAGATGTGGTCTAGGATTACAGAATGATCTATGAGTTCACTAGTTAACACCATCATTAATGACTTTAGTAAAAGAGCCTGTAATTAGTTCAGTTGCAGAGGTGCTCTTTACAGTTGTGCTGTGGCTTGGATTTAGAGCCAATCTGTGTAAAGCAAATACATACCCTTTGTAGGTGCAGGTCTGGATTTCTGCTATGAACATAACTGGGCTCTGTATGGAGCTAAACCAGAGTTTCTCACATTATGTCCTAGAACATAATGGGATTTTATGATCTGATAAAAGATCATTGTTTGTTTTGTGTCTCACCATGTCTCTCCTTTTATCTTAATATAACAGGGAAACTTGATACTGGCATGTGCTACTGGGGGACTTCTGCTACTGGAGTTCTGCTTCTGTGTATTTTAACACTAGAAATTATTCATCTAAGCATGACCAGTATGTTTTAATTGTCAGCACATCTTGAAATATTCATCCTTCAGGGAGCAAGACAAAGTCTTGCTAGGACAGAAAGTGCCAGAAGAGCATAAACAATATTTGCAAACAATGTGATGTTTCAAAGTGCTTTGTATGCTGAGAGATCAAAGTGGGTTTGTTCTTTTCTTTCTTTGCTTTGTTTTGTTTGAAGACCTATATTTAGTTCATGTGTCTTTGGGTATGTAGAACAGTATATATTACTTAGCATTGCAGTTACTATAGCAGCTTTGTGCTTGTGCACTGAACACAATGCAAATCATTAAACACATACAGATTGCTCAATCTGAGATAAATGTTGAAAATTAAGTGTTACAGAAACTGAGAAATTGCCTTTCTATTAATCAATGTTCCAGAACCTAGTTTTTTTCTTTATAAGTCATAGCAGTAGATATTCAATTTATACATTTAATAGGAGTGTTAGAAGTCATGTCACATTTGTAAACCAAAAAGGAACTATAGTGTATGTTATCTTAAATTAATATTCTTTTCAGAGAGCAATTCTTATCCATTACAAAAAAGTAGTATGTTTTAGAAACCAAAGAAACCAGATTTGAAATATATATCAATTATTCTGAAGTTTAATTACCATGTCATGTTCATATATGATTCACCAGCATTTATGGAGGCTTTTGTTTTGCTTCACAGGGTATTAACTAGATGCACTGGAATATTGCAAATATGCAGGGTTAGGCAGAGACAGATTTTATTCAAGACCTACTTTGAACACCAATGGCCAAAAGAGATGAATTTGAAATCAATATTTTCACCTTCCTGAGGGTGGTCTTAGAAAGTGTTTACTGCAGAGCAGCATTGGAAAATGGTGTTTTGTTGAGATCTGCTTATTGACTCCTCTAATCTGAAATTCTTAAGACATTCTAATACAATTTTTAGTTGTCATCAGATAAAATATGTGAGTAGTGAAACAAGAATTCTCTTTCATATGTAGCTGTTAGAAGTTATGGACACTGATAGAATGCACAGATGTGGGGATAAAATCTGCTTTATGTATAATGAACTGCAATCCTCCCCTGCAGAAATATCTGTGCTTAGAAAACTGATCACATACACTCAAGATAAGGTAGTACAAAAAAGAGTGTTGTACAGGATACCAGACAGTCTGGTCTTGAATAGTGCTAAGTCAACAAAGAAAAGCACTTTATAAACAATAGATGAAACATCTTCCTAACTTGTGCTAACTACTAGATAGCTCAGTAGTTATTAATAGGATACAAAATCTTTCAGCTCTGGAATATGTTTACAGAGCTGGCTCTGATATTTTCTTCCTTCTTCTGTTGAGTGTCCTGTTATTGTATTTGCTTCCTCCTTTGCATGTGTGAGATTTATGTTTTCATTTGACTTAGCAGTGCTAATGGGGAAGGATGATAAATACTCCCAACATTGTAAGGGCCAGATGTAATCCCTAAACCTTATTGGATTTTGCCTTGTTCAGCCAAACTGGTAAAAATGGTTCTACAAAGGTAAAACACATCCTTTGCATTAGCAGGAAGTGCAGGCAGCAGTCACCATGAAGGGAAGTGTCAAAAGACTGGATTGTGTTGCTGAAAGCTTGGGTGATGCTTTACTGTGGGCCACATCGAGGAGCTTTTCTGCTAGTAAGTGTCCATTAGGCAAGTTCTGCAAAAAACCACAAGGTTTTGAATAGCGTTTTGCAGGGAGTAGGTGCTTCAGGCCTGAAGTGAATGACTACTACTGAGCACAGTGCATTTCTTGGTAGTAGTACTTTGGTGGTAGTGGGAAGTGTTGCTGTCCTCTCTTCTACAGCCTGTCTTTGCGCAGGCAGGAGGGAGAAAGGCAAAGCTCCCTCAATTACTGCTGCCCAGAAACTCTGTTGGTGGAATTGTAAAAGTGAGCAGATGAGTACTCCCAAAACTGCCCCAATGATGATGACATACACATGCTGGAATTCAAGATATAATTGCATTATAGAGAAATTACATAATTTTCCAAAGTACTAGCTTTTCTTGGGCCTGGAGCTGGACAGTCGCAGTGTTGCTTTGCTTCTCTAAACTTGTCCTGCCTAAGAGAGCTGGCCAAGCAGAGCTGGCAGGTGTCTGTGCCTGTCACTGGGTGCAGGGCTCCCTGGAGAGCAGCAGGCAAACATGGAAATAAAATCCAGTGACCAAGGACTGATTTCAGGGAGGGAGCAGATTAAGGCTGTGCTTCTGTGTTATATCACTTTTCATGTCTTTGTTTTTATATGGGAGGATCTTGCTGAACTCTGTTTCTTGGAGTTCAAGGTACCGCACAGATGTGTTACGTTTAAGATAAGAGACTTCATTTGATTTCTTCCCTTTTACTCAATAAAAGCAATATGTAGAGAGTAGTGAAGTGGACTGTGAGTCTGCATCAGTTCAGGCTGAAAATTCTGCCACATCTGTAATGAGCTTTTAGCATTTCGGGGCATCTGATAGTTGTTTCTGTTAATAGCAGATTGGAATTGCTTTCTGTGAAAGCAGATTTGAAAACAGATCAATATTTTAAAGAACTATAAAAAGGAATGAACCTGATATGAAAGTTATGAATGGATGAATCTGTTCTGAGCTTCCTTTTTGTTTCCAAAGCCTTCCTGTATATTTAGCAAAGAAATAACAAACACTAAATTCTATGTTTTGAGTTTTTTTAAAACAAGCTGAGAAACTACAGATTCTTATTCCAAAAGCAAAACAAAGAAGTGATGGTCACTTACCCTTTATTAGAACCCTTTTTGGGGAAAAAATGAACAGTTTGTAATAGATTTCTCTTAAGTAGTTTACAAGTGTTATTGGAGGATTATTATCAGTAACCTTTGTCTTAAACTTAGCTGCTGGGTTTTGTGGTGCTTAAAATGAGTCATACATTGTACAATGGCTTAAAATCTTACTCTTTTGTAAGTAGATCTGTAATTCCAATCTTTTGAAGGAGTTTTAGTAACTGAATAATTGAGGTTAAAATGACATGTGTCCAAAACTGATGGTACACAAGTAATGGTTTATCTGTTGGTGTTGAGAGGGTTTAGATGTACATTTTTGTGTAGTTTATTTTTCTTCACTAGCTGCTTCTAGAATAGTGCTTATTGCATAATTGTTAGATGTTAATTTTACTATATGCTTGAAGGTCAGGAACGAGAAACAGGTTAAGTGTAAGAAAGAGTAAGATGGTAAACAAGAACACATAGATGAAGACAAAGGTAAACCAAGTCATCTGTGGAGGGTGGTTCTTAAATATATGTTGTGTGTGTTTGGTTTATAATTGTCTGTAAAATATTTTTTTCTGGGCATATCAGAAATAATATTTCAGTATCTTGCTCAGTAGCTTAATGAAGTAGCCTTATCACAGTGCAGTTGGTTTCCTGTTTTTCTGGCTTCTTGGTTTTGGGTTTAATTTTGGGTGCAAGTGTATATATGGGAGGAATTCTGACTGAAGTTGTTTGTTAAGGAGATGCACTATAATTTGAAGAACAACAAGTATTCTTAAATTAGACTTCTGTATTAAAAATTTATCTTGCAGAAGTTTTGTGCAAAAGAAAGGTGTTGCTTCTGATCATCAGGACAGGTAAAGATTCTGGCATTTTATTCACTGCAGATGAGTTACCTGTGCATTTCTTGATGCTTAATGCATGCATGATCTCCATGTGAAAGCATGTCCTCGTTCACATAGCTGGTAAAACACTGGTTAGTAAAACCAGCTGAAGTTAATCACAGCAGTTGTTGCAATTCAGTGCTTTGGAGATACCAGCCAGCAGAACCTGAAGCTGACTGAAATATCCAGAAAATATCTTCTGAGAGATGCTTAACTCTTCTTTCCAGATCTGTCAGTTTAAAATAGGTCTGATGTTGCTGCAAGGAGCTCAGTATGCAGTCTGTGGAAACAAGGCTTCCTGCTTGGAACAAAACACCTGAACCCTCAGTCTAAAACATGCACTATGTGAAACTTCTTTCCTGCTTGTATCTCAAAGCCTCCTTTTTGCATGTGTGAAAATGTTCTGTCCTTCCTCATTGTGACTGAAAGGGAATCAGTCTGGCTAGGGAAGAGCCTGGAGGGCTGCCCCTATCACCTGCTCCTTCCATTTGTGTCCCTAGTGAGACTCCATTCTTGTATTTACAACTGAAAGAAAAAATGGAAATAGTGTCAGAACTCAGATTCTAGCCTTCAAGGCAGAGAGGAAAAACGGGGAGGAGATTTTGCAGGAGTTCATTCCTCTGCCTATGGCAGCAGCTGGTGGTGCTGGGCATAGGCACAGTATGCCCTGTGTCACTGCCCAATAAACCACCTTGATGGATGTCACCATTGTCTCTCCTGCATGGGTACCCATGGTCACCCTGGGTTTGGAAGCTGGTGAAAGCAGATATTTTCTCTCAGGGAGAAATGTGGGCCCATCTTGTGCCAGCCAGTGGGGGTTTGAGCTCTCTTCCATACCCTTGGCCTTGGCAGCAATCTTGAGCAGTCCTGTTGGTGGCTGTGGTACAGAGTTTGTGAGCAGGTTCCTTCTCTTTGTTTTAAATATGCTACTGTTGATTCCCTTGGATCACAGTTTTTGTATTTTAAGAAATAGGGATTATTTATTTCCCTTTCTTCATTTGTCCCATAGATGATATTTTAACCAACCCCCTATCAGCTGTGTCTCTTGCCTAAACATGTGATTTATTGAACCTGCCTGTAAGTAGATGCTTTTCCATACCTAGGTTATATAATTTTATATTCTTCTCTCAATCTTTTTTTGGGTTTTGAGGAGAGGGTGGTCCAAGGTGGTGATGTACTGTGGATTCCTACAGAAGCTACAGGGAGAATTTCAAAATGTTCTGATTTTTAAGTCTCCCATGTTAATATTTCCTGTCCTGTCAGTAACCTGGTGTAGGGCTAAAATTAATAACCACAAGGAAATCAGTTATCAGGTTCTTGAATTAATACTCTGTATTTGTTACTTCTCAGACATTTTTTCTTTCTGAAATGAGTTTATGTATTTCCTCTCTGACAGGCCTACATATCTGTGAAAACGTGCATCTCGTTGAATCATTCTCAGTCAATAGCTTACTTGCATAAGTGAGCTCTTTGGTACCGTGAACAGGATTATAGTATTAGATCCTCTTTTTCTTCTGTGGCAGCTGCATCGTTTTGGGGGCCTGATTTGGGTTCCTGTGTATCCCTGGTCAGCTTCAGAGAGTGCAGACTCACCCCAAGAAGACCTTGTGTGAGGAAGGCAGATATCAGTGGGGCTGGAGGGAGAAGCAGATCTGCTCAGTGGTGCAGAAGGCAATCCTTTCCGATTTAAGTACAGTAAATGCTTGCATTGCTATTTTTCAGTATCACTTCTGGAGATTAGTGGTAATTTGATGGGGTTTAGACATGGTATCTCCCAGTAGTTCAGTAGAAGCCTGAGGGTGCTTGTGCTCAGTGGCAGTGCAGCAGGTGCTGCAGGCACCGACTCCAGTGTGCAGTGCATCTCTCCTTGGGAAACAGGCCAGGCAGTCTTGGGAAAGACCAGAGCCTAGAACATCAGAAGTTGACTTAAGTACTTTTATAGCTAGAGAGATTAATACCCAGCAGTCTCTAGGTTTGACAGCTATCCTGTGTGGGCTTTTTTTTTTTTTTTTTTTTTTTTAAGAGCATTACAAGAAGCATTAAGATACTTCCTAAGCATGACTGACCGGCGTGGCAGAGGGAGATGGTGGCATGTGCCTGATGTCTGATACTCCTGAAGACAGAAGGTTCTTATCTACTGATTTCTGCTTCTTTTGCAAATTCAACCTTGTTTGCCTGTTGAGAGAACTGAGGTTGTTTTAGGCCCTTCCTGGATTGTTGCATTTGTGTCCAGGCTCCCAAATCCTGTTACTTTTCTCACGCTGCTGCCATGACAGGGCACTGTGGGGTGCTGGTAAAGGATAAACGTTGTTGTTTTGTTTTGCCTGTTATGACAAGGATGATTTCACACTTTCTTGTTTCAGCACAAAACATACTTTAAAAAAAAACAAACAACCTCCCCAAAAAAAAAACCTAGCACACCCCCTCATGTTCCCCCAATCAATCAACCTATGCCAGACAGCAATTTGTTTGCCTCTTATTTTGAGACACTCTGGCTCTCTTTTCATAACAGATTGGGGAAATTGAGGAGAGAGATGCATTTCCTCAGCTGTGCCTTATTCAGCTAGCAAAGCCCAGGAAATTCTTTCCAAGTACACACTCAAAAGAGGCCATAAGAATTCCAAGAAGATGCAAGCATCAGTTTTTCTGCAATAATAAATTCTTTTCAGAGTTTCAAAATATATGATATGCTTATTCAAACATTAAAATATTGCTCAGATCTAGATTTTTTTTTTCCCCTGGACTACTTGTTTTGTGTTTTTTTTTTTTCTTCTCAAGATGAAAGAATACATTTTTGTTAATGTTAGTCCACTTCAATAAATTTTCCTGCTACTGTGGATTATTTATGCTACAGCAGTGCAGGTGTTGCAAAGAAACAAAATACAAGTCACTGCATTTTTTTTTTTTTTTGCTGGAAAATCCAATGGTTTGTTTGCACTGTAACTTTATCGATACCCTGTCTTACCTACTGTTTTCCTTACAGGTCTTGTTTCATACAGCAAGGCATAAAATACTCCTGTTGCCATTCTTCTTTTATTTGCTGAAGATGACTGGGGCAGCGGGCAGTAATGATGCTACACTTTAAATTAATTCTGGAAGATACAGTTATTTTTGTATGTCTTGAGTTTTACTTTAGTGTATCCATAGTGAGTATAAAATTAGACTGCAAATATCCAGAATACTGGGTGCTTAGGTATAATTTAATAATCTGTGTATTATTTTAAAGACACACATAAGCAATAGCTGCTTGCTTATAAAATGCATTTACTGACCCATGAGTTAATTGATCCCTATGACTATTTAAACCTCAGAGCTTTAAAAGTTTTTCTCTTATCTTTATGTTAAACAATGGAAAGTTTTACCGTATGTTCAAATAACGTCTTCATCAGGTTCACAACAGGATACCATAGTTAATTTTCAGTTGAGTGCTTTACAGGATTTTCTTTTTGCTGGCTGGTTGGGTGAAAGTCTAGACACTGAGAGACGAGGCGTTGGAGGGGCCTCACAATATAGTTATTGTGAATGGTAAGTAGGAGCAGCTTCCTCTGATGTACGGACTCTGTGCCCAGACCAGTGGTACAAAGGCATAGCTTTTGTTCAGGGGGATAGGGGCTAATCCGAATGCTGCACACTGTGAAAAACCTTTTATGGAAGGGGGAAAAACTTGCCTTGAAGGTGAGAGGTCAGCAGTTTAACCTCTGACTACAAAACAAGAGACCAGCGAAGAATGGGACGAACAAGGGGGAAAAATACTTCAAGTACTCCATTCTTTGTTTATCAGAAATGGGTCAAGCAAATGAGTGTCAGGAATGGTTACAGGAGTTCTGATGGGCTGCAAGGAAGTCTGAAGATGTGCTCTGGCTTAGTTGTGCATTGCTACAGAGTGTGGATCTTGCATAGCTCTCTTTTAAATGCTTGATAAAGAGATCCCCAAAACAAAATCAAATCTTTCAGCAGTCCTGAAAAGCACAGATACTGCTCTTTTCCTCCTCAGCCCATATGAGATTCTTTTGTCATTACAGTTTTTTATTCTAATTTTCCTTTGTGTAGATTAACATCATTTAGTATTTGGCCTTCTAACTCTTTGCACTGTTTCTGGACTGCATTTTAAAATTTGTAAAGAATCATCATAGTAATCACATACTCATGTGTTCAACAGGCAGTGAGATGGGTCTCTTAGCTAAAGCCATGGATCTTTGGGTGGTCAGTGCTATTGTACAACAGCAGGGGAGAGCTGTTTCCGATCTTTGTGCAAAGGGAATATGGAGGCTTTTGCCTCTGATCTCATTTTGGTATTATCAGTGCTGGGAATTTAGTCACAATCCAATTAGAAATGATGGAAGTTATGTTAACTAATAGTTAAGCCTCTCATATTCTCAGGTCCACCCGTTTGGACTAATGGGTTGTGCTACTCTTGGCTCAGGCTAGGAGAAGATACCAGCAGTGATTAATACACTTGGTGCACTAAAGCTCCCTGCTTGGCACACAACCATTTCTTGTGCTTCACTACGTCCAGCCCATGAGAAGCACTGCTCACCTCCCTCCTGGTCTCTCCCAGCATGCAAAAAAGCAAAGAAGACATAATGCCTTGCTTTTGCACCTCTGGAAATTTTATACTTCACTGGACATAGATGTATTGTGTGTATGAGGTAAATTCCTCTTCCTGCTTCACACAAAGGGATTAAAGCTAGGCTTTGTTGTTGACCCTCTTCACATGCCGCATCTTCAAACACTTGCTTATGACCTGGACAGCTTTAGGCCACTTGCATTCAGAGAAGTGATCGGGAACCAGCGGTGTTCCTCAGCAAGTCAGTGGCAGGGCCTCTCAGCACTCAGGGAAATATATTTTGGTACAGGTTTGATTTTATTTGTGCTTGGAAATAGCACAGCCTCAGACATTGTGCATCCTCTGACCCTTGACTGAGTTTAATCTTTTGTTTCTCAATTTCACAGACATCCCTCTTTCTTTTTAAATATTTTAGGAGTAAGCTCCTCAGAAAGGTGGTACTAAGTATACTTCCATGATCTGACACATCTTAAAATGAGAAAAAGAAAAAAGACTTCATTTTTCTTGAATTCTTTAGGAACTCTGTTGGGTGGACTGATTTTAAAATACATCATTTTAGTGGAGACCTTGTTAAACATGCAGAGTTGTTTAGAATTGTGGCGCTTGCTGGAATTACCTGAGCAGGTGGTTTCCACAGCTATTAAGTGAAAGTAAAATGAAGAACCCTTTATTGTCATCTTGCCTTGCTCCTGTTGGGTTAATTTTGCCACTTTATGGATTGCAATCTATTCAGCTTTTCAAATTTGATGGGATCAAATGGTGTTCTCAAGCTAAATGACTGACATTTTTGCCCTTGGGGAAGCACCAGAAGTTAAAATATTGATGTATTTTAGAGCAGGCACCTTTCATGATATTCTATAAAAGTTTGGAAAATAAGAAAGAGAGTTTTTTTTTTCCCCCCATAATTATTTCTTCTGCAATCTTGAAAAGGAATCTAAACCTCTTCTTTAATGGCTTTTAAGATCATTCAGTCCAACCCTTAACCCAGCACTGCCAACTCCACCACTAAACCATGTTCCAAAGGACATCTACACGTCTTTTAAATACCTCCAAGGATGGTGACCTCCTCACTTGACTGGGTAGCCTGTTCCAGTGCTTGACAACTTTTTCTATGAACAATTTTTCCCTAATATCCAATCAAAACCTCCCCTGGTACAACTTGAGGCTGTTCCTCTTTGTCCTGTCTCTTGTCACCTGGGAGGAGAGACTGACCCTGTACTTGCTACACCCTCCTGTCAGGCAGTTATAGAGATCTGTAAGGTCACCCCTGAGCATCCTTTTCTCTGGGCTAAACACCCCCAACTCCCTCATTTGCTTCTCGTCAGGCCTGTGCTCCAGACCCTTCCTCAGCTCCATTGCCCTTCTCTGGACACTCTCCAGACCCTCAATGTCCTTCCTGAAGTGAGTAGCCCAAATCCAAACACAAAGTTTGAGGTGCTGCCTCACCAGTGCCCAGTTCAGGGGGACGATCCCTGTCCTGGTCCTGCTGGCCACACTATTCCTGATCCAAGCAGGATGCCCTTGGCCTTCTTGGTCACCTGTGCCCATCTGGCTCTTGTTCAGCCACTGTCAGCCAGCACTCCCAAGTCCTTTTCCATCAGGCAGCTTTCCAATTGCTCTGCCCTCAGCCTGTAGCATTGCATGGAGTTATTGTGGCCAAAGTGCAGCACCTGGCACTTTGCTCTAATTGAACCCCTCAGCTGTTGGCCTCAGCCCATCAATGCAGCCTGCCCAGGTCCTTCCTGCCTTCCAGCAGATCAGCACTCCTGGCCAACGACGTTTCATCTTCAAACTTACTGAGGGTGGATGTGATCCCCTCATCCAAACCATTGATAAATATATTAAACAGAATTTGCCCTGAAGAAAGGAGGTGCACTTGATAGTTTTAGGCAGAATGATATTCTATGGAATTTACCTAATCCTCTGTGGGCTTGATAGGAATGAAGAATTTAAACAGTAATAAGTGATTTTGAATAACTTCTTAAAATTAAGATGTGATATTTGCACATCCATGATTCTTGAAGTCTGGTTTTAGTGTTTTCAGGAATTAGTCAATTTCCCTTGCTCTGGAAAGTTCAGGGATTTTGTTTTTCAGAGTGATGGAAGACTCAAGATAAGAGCGGAGTTATCTGAGTCATGCTTGAGAGAGAATGTATGTCATTGTGCTTGAAAAGTGCAGCAATATTTTTGTGTTCTGTGGGGTTTTTTTATTAATTATAAAAACAATGAATTAAAAAGATGATATAAGGAGATACCTTATTTTATGCAGACATAATTTACAAGTGCATTCTGTCCCACTGATTACGAAATTTTCAGCATGAGTGATTATGATTAGTCTTTATTAATAAAAAAAATTAGTTATCTTAAAGCAAAGCAACTTCTGATTTCCCTAGCTGCATATTGAGTTGTTCTTGATGAAAAGTGTATGTGCATGGGTAGTGATAAGTTTTTGCTGCAGCATAGTGTATTTTAATGCTGGAACTGGCTTGTCTGAAAACATTTTAATGTTTCCTCCAAATGTTCTTCTGCATCTCTAATGAAGATTGGTTGACACTGGTGATTAATTCTTAATGTTCTTATCCTTTTTTGTTTTCCTGTTAAATGATCAATGAGACAATGGTACTATTTTCTTAGGCTCATCCAGTCATGACTCTAACTTCCTTACTTCAGAAATCATTTTGCTTTCAGCTTTTAGCATTGATTCCAACTGTACAATGTGCTGGTCTAGGCTCTTACATACATTTATAGAGCTCAGCTGCACTTCAGGAGGCGAATGCCTTTCATTTTCAGAAACAAAGCAAGGAATAGAGAGAAAAGCTCCATGTGGTTACCAAGTTGTTACCAAACTGTACAGATCCATTGAGGTCTCCTCTTAAGCCTTCCAGTGGTGAACCTGCAGCCATGGCAGCACACTGTCTTATTGGTGGAGATGGAGATTGTGCAGGAGGACAGAGCATGGGTGTGAAATGGCTAGAAGTGATGTGGGGCTTGTAGGAAATCTGAGGTTTGTTTAATCATCTGCGTCAAGGAAGAAGCTGAAGTACCTAGAGAAGGGAAGCCAGAATAATTAACCCTTTCAATAGCATCAAACCCTTCTGTGCAACACTGAACATGGAGGAATTGGGCAGTGAGAGAAGAGCAGTGGTTAAGAGGAGAACTTTTAATGAAAAATTTCATACAGATTAATGTACTAGAGTGCATAATGTTACATGTAGTGCTGCATGTTTTTGCTCTCTGTGCATTCTGTGTGTAGACAGCTGTTACTGTTGTGCAGGTTTATAGGTGCATTCGGAAATATTAGCACCAGATTTATTTGCTAAATCAGTATTTTCGGATAAGACAACGTTAATTTATGCTGCTGTTGATTTATTAATAAGTGTTTCCTTGTTATTTCCTGTCACTAATAATATAATATTTTCACCTTGCTAATTTTTTTGACTGCTGTATGGTGCATACACAGGTGTTACTCATGCTTTCCCTAGCCTCATCTCACTTCTTTCTGCTGTAATAGTTTTAGGAAAATAAAATAAAGACCTTCATTACTTAAGGGGCAGAAATGTCCAGTTCAGACATGTGGATGGCCCATCATTCTGCAATGCTCCCTTCCTGTAGTTTTTATCTTCCCATCTGCACTGCTCTTCTAAGTGTGTACGGGTCTGTTTTCTTTCTCCTTTCTGCTCTGCATGGTATGAAGCACTCCCTGGGCTGCTGCTTTTGCTCTGTGAGGGGGTGATGGAGCAGCTGGAGCCTGCCATACCTGGCTGGAGTGTCCTGGCTTTCCAACCAGCAAAGCTGGCCTGGGCTGGGCTCCCACCCACCAGCGCAGCCGTGTTACCTTGCAGGGTGCCTTTGTTGGAGTAACTGCTTCTGACAAAAAAGTTCTTGTACTTTTCGAACAGCTAGTTTGAATGCAGACTGCTGAAATGGGAGAAGGCAGCTTCTGACCTTGCCTTCTGGAAAGGCTCAATTTACAAAGGATGTGTTGAGTTCTGACCCCTCATGGGCCATGCGAGTGCAGTGTGCTGTTTTGAACTCCAGCTTTTTCTATTAGAGTGAAATATATTGTCTGCTATTATCACACTGTTAAGTTAAATTTTCACTATTTTGTGCATGATTTATTTGAGATTTCACTGGACAAAGCAGGCATCAGGCACTGGAGGTTTTGTAAGATAAAACAGCATTGCACTTTAACCACATCACTTTACTTTGTAATGGGATGTAAAATAGTCGTGAATCTACATCACCCTTCTACTTTGCTATTCTGAATAAATAATATTCTGTTTATTCATTGAATTATGTGATACCAAGAACCATCTTGGAGAGTTTCCTAGTTGTTGTGCTTTGGGATTATTAACTCAGAACCCAGATCTCATGCTTCAAGGGCTGCAGGACACAAGGCCATTCTGGTACAGCCTCTTTATGGATTTCATGTTGCCGTTTACATCTTGGGTTTTGCTGACCCCTCTCCAACCCATAATTGGAAATTTTGACCTGGATAACTGTAAGCACCTGTGAGAAAACCCTTTAACTTGCCTTTACTAGTTTTACATGTTTGTGTGGCTTGCATGTTGAAATAACTGAACTTGGCTCCCATGGAAATACCCCTTTTTTAATGCCCTTTCTTCTGAATTAAAAAAATAAATCAAAGACCTCATGATGTTTGGGAACCTGAAATAACTGATTTATTTGAGGTCAGGCAGCAGGTAACTGGCAGGACTGAAAAAAATGTGCTTCTTCTAATTCCCAATGTGCTGTGCTGCTGGCTGGGTCTGTGTTCAACCTCTGCTGAAGGAGTGAAGGACCAATATTGCTAATGCATCTCAACAACAACAGATTTTCTGCCCTCTCTATCCACTTAGTGACTCTTCAGTCTTGAAAGAGGTGGAGAGAAGGGTGCAAAGAGTTGCAGCTGTGTCAGAGTTAATTTTAGTAAAAGATCAATCTATTTTTCAGTTAGAAAATGCCGAAGAAATAAATTGTATTAGCCTTCTGCCATGTGTGGGTGTTCCCTTTTAAAAGGCTCAGTAAGGCAAAAGTGTCCAGTTTGGGAACATCCCTGGAAGGGGTGTGACATACAGCCCCTTCTCCAGTTCTGGGAGGTCCTTGGTGGGGATCAGAATGATCTGTGTTCCCTGGGATGTCAGGTGTCAAAGGCAGGGTTGCTTTGCCTGAACCCCTGGGTCTCAGCATGCACTGTGTGTGGTTGCTGCCTCAGAAAAGTCTGGTAGACCTTTTCCTAATGTTTAGTTTGTTTTCTGTGGAAGAAACCCAAGGTTTGGTGGTTCTGTAAGGGTGGTTTGGTGAGTGACTGTTTTATCTTTATTAGCTGCAAAAATGAATCTTACAGGGGACTTGTAACATAAATTCAAGTGTAAAGGTTGTTTTCTGTAGCCTTGTTTCTGAGCATGGTGCTTGGATACTAAAGCATGAGTGCTTCATGACAGGGGAGATCTCAGCTGTTGCTGTAACACTGATCTTTCTGTAAGCAACCTCTTTTAACCTGCTCTTTGTGTTTTGTTCTTATCAAAAGTTTAGTGTTGACTTTTAAGGATTGGTATGGGAAAAATGTCAAAACACTGATTTTCAGCTGCATGCTGCCTGCCATAGACATACCAGGGTGGGTGCATGTGGGCCAGCCTCTAAAATATTTTGTTGCTGATTCTTTCTCACGTGGAGGGCCCTTGGGACAGATGGCCCCTCGCCGTTGATGGTTCGATTACAGCGATCACCCACAGCTTCTGAAGAGTGCGAAGAAAAGAAATTACTTTCTTTGTCAAGGTGTTTTCATTTCAATTCTCACCCATTAGCCCTGTTTGGTTAAGTTTTGAATTACTCCATAAGGTGACTGATGAGTTTTATTTTTCCCCCTGATGATATTAAAATAGATTTGGGGTAAGATGGAAAGGAAAGGCAAAAAAAGATTTGTGCTTATTGATCAGTGCTCCTTCATCTTTGTTCTGGCTTAATGTGTCATGAGCAGCAAAGGTTAAAATGAACACTGAATCAGAATATGCTAGAAAATACATACTTTAAAATGAAAGTCTGTGAACTGTGTACATACATGACAAACTACATATACGCTATGGTTACCCAACATGGTTGTTAGAATTCTGGAGCTTTGTGTAACTAAGGTTTGTGATTGTTTTAATTCACATATATAAAATTTTGAAATGTTGGTTTATATAATTATAGCTGTTGAAGTTGGATATGTTTCAGCTGTAGTGCTGGAGATACTCAGAGGAGTAGGAATCTTCCAGGCCAGGTGCTGGTTGCCAGTGCTGTTCTACTTCCATACTTTCCTAGCTCAGCCTGTAAGCAAAGTATAAATGGTTTTAATTTAATGTAGAAAATGCTGTTTCTAATTGGAGAATGAAAAAAGGATAAAGAATTTGAAACTGTGCTGTTATAATGTGCAATTATGTTCATTTTTCCTCACACATAAGCAGAAAATCATTGCAGAGTTCCTAGTCTTGTTTCACAGCATAATCATAGAGATGGGGTGAATACATGATAACAGTAGTTTCTGTATTAATTAGATAAAATAGCATAAATAATCTGAATGGAACAATGAAAAGAGAATCTAACTCCTTCTGCCTGTAGCTGTCCTTGGTTGTAAAGACAGTGGCAGTGGGATGGCTCTTCCAAGATAACGCCTTCCACTGTTGCTCTGGCCTTTAGGTAATTTGCTCCTGTGAGTTGTTGAGTAATAGGTAGTTACTTACCTGATAATTACTGAGTAATCACATTTTACTGCTGGTGCTAGTCCATATTTAAGGCAAGGGGCATAATTTAGTGGGAAGTTGTGCTGTTAAGTAGTAGCAGTTGGGCTGTGCCCAGGATGTGGTCCTCACCAATGGAAAGTGGAAGGAATGCTGCTGCACTGTTCAGGCAAGAAGTGATGTACATATGTAGTCATTATATCATCTTTGGCCAAGGGAGAGTTTCCCTGTAACACTCATTTTTTCTTGAAGTATCTAAAGACTGGACAAGCTTCTGCTTAGAGAGAAAAAAAAGAAAAACTTGCAGAAGGATTAAGCTTTTGGTTTATTTTCTTATTGCTTTAATTTATTTTTAAGGCATGTTAACTATTAATGTAAGATTTATTTCTGTATTGTTTTTGGAAAATGTCTGTCAAAAATGGCTTGGCTATCACTCTGTGTTTTCTGCAGTCAATCAGTTTTCTTTACGTATATCCTTGGTTTCATGTCCTAGCTGACACCAAATTTGTTTTTCTGGGAGAAAATCTGGAGGCAGTAACTCAGGTATCCATAATGTAGTGAGATGCAGTTCTTGTCATGTGCCAAAAGCTTTTTGATTTTTCTATATGCAGTGTGTCTGGGTTTCACAAAGCAAATGTAACAGTGTAGTCTGTGAGATAAAATGGTTGTCTCTGGTCAGACATCATTGACGTGGAAGAGCAAGTGATGGTTCATCCCTAGTGTACTTGGCAGGGCAGGAGTTTTGCTTCTTCATAATTTACTTAGTACATATTGCTTGGTAATGATGTACTTGAACTTTTCTAGATGTTTCGTCAAATGAATATTGCATATTTCCTAATATTGGAAAATTTCATGTAGCCCATAATATTTTTAAGGACTTTAACTCACATATCTTCATTTAAAAGGAAGAAACCTCTGCACAGTGTCTGTTTGTAAGTTACTTTTTCATTCTTATGGGGAAGGTGTAAAACTTGTGTTTGCTTGTGAAGGTGAATGCTCTTACTCTTTTCAGGTATTGTTCATTTTGGTAGATCACAGCACAGCCTGTCTCCTTTAAATTTCTTTGAACAAGAGACCCAGGGACAGCAAAAGTATTTGGTTTTGTAAACCCTCCTTAAACGTGATCAATGTCTGGAGACGTACGTGGTGCCCACTTGCTTCTTCTTCTGCTTCTTCAGTTCTTAGATCCTTGTTCTCATGATTACAACTTAGAAGTAGGAAAATTGGAGAGTAACACTGCTTTGAAGGGCATACAGTTGTTGCTGTACTTTGCAGGGTCATTCTAAAGACTTACCAGGTAAAAGAAACCCCTGCTTATCTTGTGAAGAGGCCAAATAAAGGCTGAACATACTCATTTTATCTGTGCACTATCTGTGCAATGAACTCTCACCCTGATTAAGGCTTTAGCTAGAAGCATGGCTAATAGCATTGCAGCCAAAAGGACCTTTTTTTTCTGTCTGTAGTAAGCTGAAAGACTTACTGCTCTGTCCTTCAGTGGAACAAATTCTTGGGCTAAAAGGGATTGACCTGTGGCTCTGAAGGAGATGTCAAGTTGTGGCTAGAACTTTTAACCATCTCCCTGCCTGTAAAAAGGGAAGAAGTACTTACTTCCTAGTTCAAGTGCCTTACAGATGGGGAAATCTGAAAGACTGAAGGAAGTTTCAGGTCCAAAACCTGATAAAGTTCTGCTTCTCTACAGTGTACTTGGCTGAACCTTGTATGTGATTAGTTGGGAGGTCAGTATTTGCACACTGTTCTCACATTTCTGAAAACCTTGAGGAACCTTTGTCACATAAGTTTTAAAAGTAGAAATATTTGAAAATAGTTGTGTGATAAACTGTACAGTCAGTGAATGCTGTGTGTGGCTTTGCAGTGCTGTGTAGACACATGAGATTGTCACACTTCAGTGTGGTTGGTGAGCTGTTAATGCCTCGGTGGGGCAGCAGTGGCCAGCACCTAAAAGCTGTGGAGTTGCTATGATGAGATGTGATGGGGCTGACTGAGCTGGACCCACTGACTGCAAATGTGAGTGGTTTTGGTGGGAAGTAGAGAAGATCACAGTGTGCGCGTGTGTGGTTTTTGTTAAGGGCTGAGCGAGTCTTAGAGATATAGATTGTACCTTTTTTTCCCATGTATTAGAAACAAAATTCTGGATTACCACAAACATGGCGTGAGCACTGGTATCCTGAAATCATTTGCTAAATATTATGTGTTTATAGGAAGATGTAATTAAATTCTGAGCGAATTGAAAAGTCCATGAGGAATATGTGCTACTTGTGACTGGGAGCATTTTTCAAGCAAACATCCTACAGAAATTACTTCAATTTCAGCTGTCATTATTACAGTTAAAACAGTTCCTTAGGAAAAGATTCCTCCCGGAAAGAAGATCTTTTTCATCTTGCCAGCAAGGTCTTTGTAATTATGTTTCTGAACCTGATAAAAAAAAAAAAAAGAACACATTTCTGATTGGCAAATGTGCGATTCCAAATACACACAGGTAACAGCTACAGTGACTGTAACTGAGGCTAGTAAGCTGTTATTTTCCATTTTCATTTCCCAAAGGTCAGCATTTAGCGTGTTTGTTGACTCTGTTGTCATTTAGTTCACACTTTGCTTTCTATGAGAAAAGTTGGAAGGAAAAACATCAATAGTCACACACTCCAAATATCACCTTGGATGCCAGTGTGAGATGGGTACCTTCAATAAGGTACCTAAATAATTTTTCAAAATGGGGCATAAGCTTTACAATCAGTTGAAGACAAGGCAGAGGCCGCTGGCATGGGTGAGGGAGAGGGGGCAGGGCTGCTGTGCTGTGGCCATGCTGTGGCTTATTTTGAAAGGCAAGTCTCACCTAGAGACCCTGAAGAGTCTCAGTGTATTAATATATAGGAAAAGCTGGCAAATATAATTACTGGAACTCGCTAACATTTTTCTGTAACTGATGTCAGTGATGTCATTCTTGTCTTGTTCCTTTGCTATTTGCTGAAGTAGGAACTGTTTGAAATTGTAGAGGCAATTAAGGAAGGCACACTTGTGAGTGAAGTGTGAGTAAAAGAGTTGAAAGTACTGGATCGTTAAGATTTGATATAACTTTGTAAATATGTTTTCTTTTGCTACATGATTTGTATAAGAGTGTACTTTAAGGTATTTTCTATAATGGCACCTTTGTTTGCATATTATCTTTAGTCTGACAGGTTTTTGGTGCCTGAGAAGTTAGTGACTGTTCTTTAGTTTCAGTTTTTTAAAATCGAATTGCTTCAATGTATTTTGTTCTTTTCTTTCTTTTGATTACTGATGCTTGGAAAATACTGTAACTCCTTTCTTCTCCCCTTTTCCATGGCATCCTGCTCTTCCTCCTGCCTCTCCCTTGTGCTCCACTTTTATCCCCCAAACCAGGGAGCTGAAGACCACTGCTGCACCCAGATCTTCTGGCAGCAGGGCCTCCTATTCTACTCCATTTTTGGCACTTCATGTATGAAACTGTTAACAGGCGGACTTTAAAATGACACACAGAAGTACTTTTTTTGCAAGAAGTTACTTTTTTATGTGAATGCTGTTTTTTTCATCAGATGATTTCATCTGTAAAAATCCTTGGCTTGCACATTATAGTTTATTTCTTATTTTGTTTCTGAATCACTGTTGTAGTGATTTGGTTGAGTATTAAGTACTATACTGATTAAAAAAAGTATCACTAGAATTACTGTTGAGTATTTCCAGAAAATTTTTTAAAGTATATGAGACCCTTGTTTTTGAGCAATAGAAGTATCATAAACTTAGATAACTAATTTTTTTATTGCTGAAAACTACTTAGTCTAACAAAATCCATTCTGCTTATTGCTTAAATGTGTGTTTAAAAGGCTTCTCCCTCAGATAATGATAGATAATTTCAGATTCATTAATTGCATTCTCATGTTCACGAAAGGAAAAAAAATGTTTTTTCCAGCCAAGAAAGAACAGTCTGCAATAAGCTTTGCTTTGCTACCTTTTCCTCATTATAATTCTTTCCCACCCCCTTAACTCCTGGCCCCAGTCTCTTCTTTCCCCTCTGCACTGACAGCTTTTTTCCAATGAAAATCTGTACAGCATCAGAGAAATATAACTGGAGGAATAGTGAACAATTATCTAGTCTGTTCCTCTGTCCCAAGCATGACAAACTCTGCTTGGCAGTCTTTTTGTCTGTTCTGCTCAGTACAACCAACAGGGATGAAGATTCCTCTTCTCTCCAAATCACAGGACTACTTAGTTTCATTTCACCTTAGCTGTGTTTTCCTGTCTGAAATTCTTTGTTGCTATCCAAGAGAATTGCCCGAGATGATGTTTCTCAGCATATGTTTGTAATTTCTGTTCCATTACCAAATTGAATGAGTGCTAATTACCTTATCCTACTGTATTTTTGTGTGGCATTTATAATCTGCAAGCTTGATGATTATGAAGAGTATTTTTAGAGCGTATTTGACTTGTCAGTTTTTGGGAAAGTTACAACTTGCAAAGCTTTCTCTTTTTATCTCAGTTTAGAATGTACTGCTTCTCTAATCTACTCTGTCATGAGAAATAGTACCTTTGTATTTTCTTTGATTTGTTACAGAAGCTAAACTGTGTTAGAAGTTGTTTTCCTGAAAATACAGATGACGTACTTTATGACCTTGCATCTACAGGAATAGATTTTTTGAGAGAAATTACCTTCAGGATCTGCATATGTTTTCCTTTTGTCTTAGTGGGTGTCATAGTTGCCTGCATTTGTCTTCTGGAGCAGTTCTAGATTATGATATCTTGAATTCTGTTTTTTTTAAGCATTGCATGTGACTCGCTTTTCTCTTTGTAATTGTACTGCACTCTTTTGGTACCTCAGCAAACCTTGCCATGACTGTCTCTCATCTGGCTCGTACCAAGGGAGATGTCCTTTCCAATGCTGTAGGATATTTAGTAAAGGAATTTTCAAGTGTTACTGGCAGGTGCTGAGATTTATGTCCTGGATGTGGTAGGCATAGGAAAAAGTGCTCTTTGTACATGGAAATACCCATTTACACATGCAACAGTATATATACATTTTTACATGTACCACACAAACTATGTTATGTGTGTGCTTGACAATTTCCTCTTACTACTACATTTACTTAGAATTGCTGTAAACCACTTGTCCTGAGAAGTCTGTTAGAAAAAGCGTATGAGGAGAAATTCAGTAGTTCCTCAGCTGACTATAACAACAGCTATTTCTGAGCAGTTCTCATCCTCTCACCCATAAAATCAGCATAAAATTGACCTAACATTGCCGGATCAGACAGGGCATCTGGAAAGTAATCCTCAGGGAAAAGAAAATTCAGTCTTTGTAAATCTGAAGATAGAGTGCATGAAGTTGCAGAATCAGATCGTACTTTCTCTTTTTATTTCAAAATTGGTATCCTTTTGTTTCTTCCTTTGCAGCCCTTTTGAGAAGTTGCACCAAAGATGTGTCAGATGCTGCCTGAACCTAGCTCCAAAAGCATAATATTTTGAAAAAAAAAAAAAAACAAAAAACCCCACCCAATTCCAGACTTGGGTAATTAGCATAAAATCCTGAGGCTTTTTATATGTGTTAGGGTTTGGTTTCAGAGAGTAAAGGCATAAAAAGAATATAGTAACTTTTTTTTGCAGGACAAGTCACATCAGAATTTCTTACTTAATAAATGTATGGCAAGTACCTACTAAAAGAAGCAGTTAAAAGCCAGTAATAACAGCTGCAAAACCCAGCTCAAAGCAATTGGACAAGTCTTGAAGGCATGTAATTTTTGCTGTGTAGCACCAAATGTTTTTATTGGATTGAGTTAGGAATATTTTTTTTAAATATTGGCTCTTTTTTGTTTGCATGATGGAGTATTAAAAGCATTGTTCTTCCTGTTTAGATCACATGACTTGAATTCTTCTCTCATTATATAAGTATTCTTTTGTGATATGAAAGTAAATGTTGTTAGGCCTGTAGTTGAGTGAACTGGAATTTACTTGAGATTTGTTTTTTCAATTTCAAGTGAGACTGGAGTAGTATTGGGAGTGCCTTAGTACAAAATGAAGATGGCAAGATGAGCAAGACACTAAATTAAAGTTTTGGGGTGTTTTTTGTCTATTGGGATATCAGGGCACCAAAAAAACTTACTGGAGCTGTTGATCTTGTAGATAAAGGGTGGCCCTGTGAAATGCTGTTAGCTCTGTTGCCACCTCATTGATGCTTAATTTTACGCATGTCTTGACCCCAAACTCAAAGTTTTACCTGATTCTGAGAGTGTACTTTGCTCATGACTGTGACCTTTTAAAAGAACACCTGGAGGTTTTGCTATTGCGATCTGCTTCCTATTTTGAAGCTGGGCAGTTACATTTGCACAAAGGAGAGCGAACGAAAGAAATTACATTTCTGTCTGATTTCAGAAAGGCCAGTGATTTTGTTACTGTGTTGCTGAAGCATTCACTGTGCTAAGTGTTTCTCGTGTAACTGTGCTTCACATCTGCCCAGAATCATCTGCCTGCCTTCATTGCTGGGAAGAGGCGATGCTGCCGAGCCCCTGGCTGGCGATGCTCCGGCAGCCTGGCCTCGCTGCAGAGCAGTCCCCTCACCTCCTCACAGGCCATAGTGCTTGGGTTTTGCAATAGGAGCGACTATAAATGGTAATGCAAGACTTGGGAAGTTGTGAACAAGAAATGGGTGATAAGAAACGGAACTAGAGGCAGCTGGTAACCAGCTTGTGTTGCACGAGCTGTAGCAAATACCTGATGCTGGAGAGCTGCTGCATGAAGCAGTCCTGCTTTCTTCTCACCACAACTCCCTATTCCTCAGTTTTTCTTCCTTTTTTTTCTGGTGCAAACCCAATGGTTTTGGGGAACTGATCAGAGAAGTTTCAGACAGTTGGTTTGATCTTGGTCAGTTCCCTCATCTGGCTCTGTGTAGCTGTGACTGTCTGCACCAGCAGGAGACAGGCAGTGCTACAGCTTGACCAAGTAGCTGGTGGGAGTGCAGAGTGCAGAGGGATTGCTCTTTCAAAGAAAAATTTATCCTTGAAATGTTTGTGGACATATGGCATTAGATTTACAAGTTCTGTTGAAGTATTTTTGGGATTCTGCAAGTTTTTAGTGCTTTTTAGCAAGTAATTTATGGATTACTTAACATCGAGTATTTGATATATTACCATACTTGCTACTCCTTGGATTTATCAGGGATCACTGTTGATATGTAATTCCTGTCTTGTTCATGATACTAATTTGGAACAAAAACAAGAGCTCCTTTACAGGACTGTCAAACTCCTCTTGTACGTGGTCATTATAGAGACATGTTTGCAATTTAAATGTGCACAAAATAGATCAGGAAAAAAAAGGTCTTTGTTGTAAGCAGCTGTATTTATTTGCTCTCATATTCTTAGAAATATAGCATCTTATCTCTTGTTTTGTACCTGCCTTCAAAAATTCTTGCTTCCTGTAGTAATGGAGGAAGACTTGTTGTGCAAAATACACACATTTTATTAAATAATAGGTGCAGAACCCTTCCTGAATGTTCTTAGGAGAAAAAACAAGCTTGTCCAACAAGTGGAGTCAAATGCCTCAATTTTTATTGAAGGTCTCACCTAGATTTGACTTGGATATAAGTTAGGTGTAAATTACCTTGAGTTGATCGACAAGTTGAATTTTGTAACACGGTTGAAATGTATGTGCTACTATTGGCTTAAGATCTGGCTCTGGATGAAGGGGGAGTGCTGACATTTCAGTCTCCAGCTCTTGGTGGCTGGGCCAGCAGCAAATGTACCTGTGCGACCGCTCCGTGCTGAGCAGTGGGACTTGAGATCAGCATCTGGGAATGACACCAGCAGCAGTGGCACTTCCCTTCTCATTAAATCTCCCGTTTGCACCAGCAAACACATGTGGGACCCAAAGAAGAGTAGAAACCTCCATGCTTTGCCAAAAGTGGGAACCCCTGTGCTTCTGATGTCAAACCTAGCAATGAGAAGGAAGTTTGAGTTATCACACAGTGCTGGTGTTAGAGCCCAAAGTGGAGATCTGAATAGTTTCCCAGACATTGGCTCCTTGGAAGATAGGGATGCAGCAGCTCCTGAAGCAGACAAGGGGCAGCAGTTCCCATCAGGCAGTGTCTCCTGGCACTTGCTGTAGTGTTTCTCCTTGGTTTTCCTGCCCTCAGGTACCCCGAGCTGCTGCTGGCCTCGTGTCAGTGGTGGGATCATCTGCCTGACCTTGGCTGGGACACCAGCAGAAACTGGAGAGGTCTGCCTCTGCTCCAGGCTCTGGCCCTGCCCTGGGTCTCCCTTGCAGGTGGACAATCTCACTTCTAGCAGGTGGACAAATGCTGCTGCTGCTGCTCTGTTGTTTAGAAGCCTGTGAGGCTTGGTGGGTGTTTGTGGCCATGTAACAGTAGCACCTTGGCAAGGGTTAGTATCAAACCACATGAACAGCCTTGGGGGGCAGGAGGAGGGTCATCATTTGTGGCTTTGTTGAAAGGTTATGGTTCCAATCATTGTGATGGAGGCTTTCAAAACAATATTGAAGTGGAGACTATTATGTAGCCTAAATAACAGTGATTACTTTCATAATTAGCATTTTACAAGACTGTAATGAAAGCTTCAAGGTATTGCTGAAATGCTGGTTTTAAATGGCTCTGAACAGAAAATACTGAAACATGCTAGCTCTTCTAAACTCTTCCTTGAGAATGTTGGTGACATTGGTACTGTCATTAAAATCACAAAGGATGTTTTCCTGTACTTTTAAAAAGGCCTTTTTTTCACCTTATAATTTTCTGTTCTTTTCCCCTAGGATGAAAAGAGGTTTTCTATCTCTTTATTTCTTAATTGAATTAAAAAGTGAAAATTAAATGTGCTTTAAGAATGAGGTATTCCAGGAATAAAGGTTTGAATATGAAAAGACTTTGGTACATTGCAACCTGCTGCCATATGTGAAACAATAAACATAGAGTTTCATAAATATGAAATAAGTCTTTTTAATAATCCAGTATCTTCCTTAGTTTTCAGATATATTTTTTGCACTTGCCTCAAAGCTTGACGCTAAGCTGACCCTCTCTTTAATATTAATGTACTCTGACTGTAATACTCTGTTCCTTTGCCTCTGATTAATGCTGTCTGTCAATTATTTACAGATCCAGTGGTACTGTGGAAGTTCCCAGAGGACTTTGGAGACCAGGTTGGAAACATGAGATTGAACTTTTTTTCATGTTAGAATAATAATAAAAAAAGCTCTTCTATTCAACTGTGGAGAGGCAGATGCTAATGATAGCAGGGTGGAAGTCTTCACCCAACTGGTGGCTTGGTGATTAGATTGCCTCTGTGACAGGAATATGCAATAGCAGTTGTAGAGCACAAAATTCGTGCTAATTCTCTGCATCACCATAGTTTTGATATAGAGTATTTTATCAGGTGGTCCTCTTGGACATGTTGGGTTTTTGTCTGTTTTGGGATTGAAAATGTGGAAAAAAAAAGATGAATAAAACTT
This sequence comes from Cinclus cinclus, assembly GCF_963662255.1. Classification (NCBI taxonomy): domain Eukaryota; kingdom Metazoa; phylum Chordata; class Aves; order Passeriformes; family Cinclidae; genus Cinclus; species Cinclus cinclus. The sequence continues at coordinate 8,711,113 of NC_085053.1, read as the reverse complement.
TGCCAAATATTGATGTTATAAAAAAACACAGAACAAAAAAGTTGAAGAGCTACCCGTGTATGTCCTCTTAATGTCAGAATGTATACATTCCATTCCTTTAATCCTTTTCAGTGCATGATTTTTGGTAATTATTTAATATTTTAGAGATACCCTAGTTATTTGCATGGGGAAAAAACATCCTCAGACCCTTATAAGAGACTGATCTAAAGTTACTGATTCTGAAAGTGTGAAAATCCTATGTTCTATCTATAATTAATCCTCAAAGACAAGTTTATACATACAGGACTGATGGATTATTTCACTGTTTGTAGTGACAGCAAGCTATTAATTAGTGTGTTGGGTTTTTTGCCCCATGACTATTTTATGAAAGTTACTAATCTTAAACTTTAATGAAATTACTAAACTTTATTATTTCAGCAACTTTACAAGAGTTTCTCACATAGAAATATTTTTATTTTCATAAAAACACATAAAGCAGCTAAATAGAATTAATATCTCTGTCTCAATAGCTTCTCTGCCTCTTGTTTTTATACTGATATTGAGCCAAACACATTCTTCATTGCTAATATCACCACAGTGGATCATCTGGAAGTGTTGTTGTACAGTAGATGTTGATAAATACTTGATTTTTGTTTTGGTTTTTTTTTTTTTTTGTAAATCAGTAGTACAAGATTCTATAAAGACAGCTATAAGGTGATTCATGATGAAAAGAATAAATATACAAACATAGAAAGTAGGATGTCTGGTTAGGGAATAGCATCAGTCAGAAATGTGCAGCCTGTAAAACAGTGACAAATGAGCAAAGTGTGCTGTTACATGTTCTCAGCTAGGCATTCAGCAAGTTTTGAGTTTTGATAATTATCCTGGCTGCAGAATTATCATCTTCATTGTAATTTAAATTATTTTTTCTAGTTTTTGTTATTTTTCTCCAATAAAGCCTTGCTCTTAAAAAAGAAAAAAAAAAAGAGAGAGAGAGAAATTATGTATGATGAAAAATGGGAGCTTATTCAGGAAGTTGAAGGTTATTCAAAGAACAGCTGGTGTAGAAAAATGATTAGAAGATGAATCCCACTAAAGACTGGAGGGGCATCATACAAAGATGCAATAGACATCCCTAATCTATAAACACCAGAGGCCTCAGGCAGCACTTTGCCTTTGGGCTCTGAAAAACCCATGTCTGCACATTGTGCCTCAGCTGTGTGGGGAATCTGGCCTTTCAGGTAAATTGCCTGTGTTCCTGGAAAACAGGATATTTTAATCCTTCTCCTTGTAAGGGAGGTTTTCCTATTAGAACCACTGGATTTAAACAGAGTATATAGCAGCTTTTAAAGCAAACCCATGAACCAAGTCATGAAGTGAAATCAGCAGAAGTCTTCTCTGCACATGTGTATGTACATGTTGAACTGGGTAGGTTTGCATTGGAGACCTGAGTACCCACCAGATTTAATTTCTTTAAAAACCAAAAACTCACTAAAACTATCAGGGCTAATTTCCATGAAAGTTTGTGTGGAGAATGTTAAAAAATTTTAAAAAAAAATTCTCTGTCCTTTTTTTCAGTCATTTCTATTTTAAATGTAAAATGTGTGAGTTAGTTTTTGGATGTATCCCAAAGAATCATCTTTCCTAAAATTGAAGGGCTGTCTGTTTGCACAGTGATATGATAACAGTGGGCAAAATATTTTCCTCTCTTCCTGAATTTTTCTACAGTTTATCATGTCACCTTTTTATTGCTTTCATAATGCAAAGACAACTTGCCTGAGCCATTTTGACATTTTCTTCCTCTTTCTCACATTTGTTCTCTAAGTATGTCTGAACTTCCCAGTGCTTACTCATCTTAATCTTCTGTTTTTACTCTGCCCTGCCATTTTCTTTGATGCTGGTCAATATTCTTTTGGTGTACTTTTTTCTTAAATATTGACTTTCCAAATTAATGTTTTGCAAAACATCCCATCTGTTGTGGATGGGATATAGGAACTGTAGAGTTGATCAGGAGGAAGACAAGACCAGGGATTTGTCATAATTACTTACTTGAAGACTTGCAGTCTGTCAAATAAAGGAAATATTAAGGCAAGGTTTTGGTACCTCAGAAGAATTTGCAAGATTCATTGTTGATTTCTTTATCTGCTAAGACTGCAAAAAAACCACTTATTTTCTCTCTGCATTCTCGGATGCCAGAATAAGAAGGAAAAGAGAAAAACATAGAATGGGGAAGGAAAAAAAAAATAATGCTTCGAGGCAGGAAATGAAAAATACTTCTCTTTGCCAGGAGTGTTTCAGAAACTGTTTTTGCCTTTTTTTTTTCATTTTACTTTTTGAGGTGGGAGTAATTCCATTTTTAGTAACTCTCAAAACTATCAACGAAAAAATGAGCTCATGCTGGTTAGAATTCAAAGTACAAAGAACCACACTATCATTTCAAAGCAAGTATTATTAAAAAGTGGCTCAAAAGCCAGAACAACTAATCTGTTTGAGATATCATAGAGTTATAAGTCACTGTTGAACTGGCATTAGTGCTATAAAGATGAGTTGGACAATGTTGAAAAAGTTGTGAATAATCTCAGCACTGTAGAAAAAGTGTGAAGAGTTCTGATTTGAGCGTATATAGGTCTTGTTTGATTATCCTCCCATGCTCAAATTTGGATGAATATTGAGTTGTAGCCATTTAATGAGCTATTTTTTTTGTTGTTGTTTAAAATGTAATTTGAATGTATATTCCTAGAGGCACTGTCCTCTAGCATGTTCAAATATCCCCTTTATGCAAAAACTCCCATGATAAAAGATATATATGTTTTTAATCTTGAAATTGCTGTTTTGTTTATTCAGACGGGTGAAACTAGAGTTCCATTTCGGTCTTACAAGCCCATTTTTTGATGGAAGTCTGGAGAAAAAATATTAACGCTATGATACCTGGAAGAAAAAATTCTACTCATTTTTAAGAATAAAGTAGTTTTAAGGGCTTTAGAAAAGCAACCCAAATGAAAACAGCACCTTGGCTTCCAAACTGGAGTATTTGATGGCTATTGAAGAGGAAAATGCACATTTCCGCAGAAGTCAGTGTCGCCCGGCAGAGCTGCGACCTGCTGGCACTGGCTTGTGTCCTCGTGGCAGTGCCTAGCCCTGGTCATGTCACATGTGCCCAGATGTCTCCACTAGGGCTCTGTTCATGTCTGTTCAGTAAATAAAAACACTGATGCTCCCACCAATTTCACTGGGTCGGAAGATTCCTGGGAAAAGAGTGGTGTTAGCACAAGCAAGGAGGAGAGCACCGTGCTGATAGCACCAGTAGCAGGTAGTGCCTGTGCGAGGGCCAGTGCTGCTTCCTGTGTTGTCTTAACCTATGGGGCTTTTTTATTCTTATTAGCATTTCTTATTAATTTAAGCATCTCAATATTTCTTAATAATTTAGTAATTACAGGTAGGTTGGATATTATTTTTAGCTGCGTAAGAATTTAGTAGTGTTTTAATCTGACCGCCTGTTGACCTAAAGAGATTTCTACCTGTAGCATGTGGTGTCCATTAAATAGTTCTCATTCTTTGCTCTTGTAATCATACAGTGTTTTCTAGTTTCATCCCATAACTCCTCTGCTGGTGAAAAACATCTCACCAGGAAGATGACACAAATAGCTAGTATCAGGAGATGGTCTTACCAGAAGCCACTTCAGTAATAAATGACAAGGGGTTATTAACTGAAGATGTGGGTGAAGAAGGAATTCAGACTCTGCATTGGACTGTTGGATGTGTTGCAGATTTCATCCTGTCTCCTCTTGCTTTCTAAGACAAGCAGTCTAAATCTGCTTTCCCATGTCAGGCTCTTCTCAAACCCTGCAGATGAGTAATGAGTAAGGGATATGGCATCCCATGTGAGGAATATCTGCAGCTTTCTCTGGAGTTAGGGTAATACTCTTTGTTATTATCTCGTATTTTACAGAACATCAGGGGTTTGGTTTTACTGTATCGCATTGTGCAGAAGTCGCTGCTGAATTGTAAGCTTTGTATCCTGTAGTGACCCAAACTATAGTCTAATACTAAACATGTAAATCTACCCAGTTCATGTGAAAATATTTGTATATATAAAGATATATAGGTGCATGTGCAGTTGTTTCAAGAACAAATCTTCAGAAATACCAATGTGTTGGTCTTCCTGCAGCAAAGCACCAATCACACACTTAAATGCCAATGTATGTTTTAACTACTGAAAGTTAAGCCTGGCTTAAATGAGCGTGTGATTGGAGACAAAAGGCTCAGTTTCTTTCAGGGTGGAATATTTAATTGCATGGATCGTGGCAGCAAATACATAAATGAGGTCACCATGAAAAAGATTATATTCTTTTTATAAAGATTTAAATACCACAAGTTGGTTTTTTTTGGGGTTTGTTGGTTTGTTTTTATATTCTGAAGAAGCAAGCTAAAATCTGTTCCCCGGGTCAAGCTAATGTGTGGAAGCCAGCAGTGAGATTTTGTGTTCCTCTGTGCTCTCTCTTAAGAGAGCAGCAGGAACCCAGGAGGTCCGAGGCTGTTTACACTCCCTCCAAGGCTGCAGGCGTGCTGTTAGGGGATACATCTCACCAGCTTTCTGCATGAGATGGCTTTGTTCTTGTACTCTGATGAGGCACTGAATGCATGCTTCAAATGTTTATGCTAACTAGATAGGTGTTTGCTTTTTGGGATTGTTTTTATCAGGAAATCTTACAAAGGGTTTGTTGATTTTATTGTCTGTGTATTAATAAGTATGATTAATATTTGGTTTCATTGGTATGAGAAAGGAGGAATAAATCTAATAGGATTACTAATTTTCAGTAGTGTTTTTGTCTAAATGGTGCACGTTATATTTAGTTAAGTGATTATTTTCAAACTTGAATCTTTGTGGGAAGCAATTAGCCCTGCTGAGATGATGGCAACGTGGCAATTTTGTACATTGCAAGGGAACTTTATCTGATTAAGATAAAGTGATTTTCTTACTCTGTGTCTGGAAGACATGCTGTTTAAATAATAACAATTATTGGAAAATACTACATGTGTAAGGCAGCAATGCTTTTTGTCTATGCAAATCCTAGCTGATGGATAATTAGCAGGAAAACATTCAGAGGTGTATTTCTAGTTTGTAACTGCACTGTGTGAACAGAAAAGATCTGTTCAGACCTGATAGTGGAACAATTACCCACATAGACATTCTGGGAACACCCAGAATCACCAAGACCCTTACATCATTCAAGATGTGAATATTCCAAGATGCTTTCTCAACCTTTTCTTTGAATTAATCCCAATAGAGACAGAATAAATCTTGGAGACTTTTATTTTTTAAATTTTAAAATTATAGAAGGCCAATACCTAAAACTTGGTATTTCCTTGGAATTTTGAGGACAGGTGGCAACATGAAGTATGTTGTTCTCAGAATTGTGGGAGTTTTGTTTTATAGAGCTTTTAAGTTAAAAATGTTGAACTTGATCAGCATATGGTACTGGCTAACCTCATCTCTACCAGCTCTTTTGTTATCTTGTTATTGTTACAGGTCTTAATGACAGTTGTAAGCCATAGTTCTGGATGCAGGGGTTAGTCCACCCTGGGGAGGAGAGAGGGAAACAGCAGTGTGGATTATGGAAATATGAATTGATCTAAAAAGCAGCTCTCTTGTAACAGAATGGGACTCAAAGAAAGACTGGGGAGAAGCTGGTGAAAAGACGATGGACTATGATGTGAAAATGATCATTTGAATGCTTTTCTTTTCATTCCCAGCTGCTGTGTTCTGGTGAAAAGACACACATTTGTATATCTTAAGGCTGGGTGAAAAAGGGCCAGATGAATGGAATTACTTGTTAGATATGTTTTCATTTTGAATCAAATAAATTATGTGCATTTTAATAGACTGTCTGCATATGTTAGCCATTTTTTAAAATCATACAGCTGTGATATGGGGGGGCTACATTTTGTAGAAGTATTTTTTTTCTCTGTTTGCTCAAATAAGTACAGAATTAATATTTGACTGTCCTTCAGATATTTTGTATCAGCCTATTGAAAATAACTGTTACTGATTTGGCTTATTTCAAAGCCAAATCAGATTCCAGCCTACAGTGATGTGCCAAACCAAAGGAGAAAAAAATAACTGATGTCTGAAGTAGTGATGACAATCATTTGGAACATCTTCCAGGAAGACTGCCAAATTGTCATGTGTGATGTCGCTGTTGATTGACCTCAGCTGCCCTCAGAATATTGCAGTCGAATGTCCCCTAATTCCTTTTTCTGGGATACCTTATACTTTCTCATCTGCTTCCTTAATACCCTCCTTCCATTTCAGTCTTCCATTTGTTGCCTCTGTTTTACCTTCAGCAATGTTTTTGTGTCTGAGGCTTACTCTGCTGCACTTTTAGGAATATCCTATCCTTTTTATATCAGTACTGGATGTAATATTCCAGAACCCTGTGCATGGTTCTTGGCTCTTCTTCTGCCTTTCTTGATGGTAGTTTTCTGCAGAACTGGGAGAGTGTTTGAGGTACATTAATTCACTGTTACTGCTACAGGTATTTGAAGTGTCGCTTCAAATAGTTTGCTGATAGTTTGTTCAATGCTCTTCTGCATATTGCCTATGTTAGCAAATGGTTTGGGGTCAAAGTGCATAATCCACAAGTGATGAAATCAAGGAACCAGGCCAAGAACAAGCCTTGATGGGACTAAAATCAGGAACAGGAGCAGCAATGCAAGGGTGATTATTGGGCTGCAGCTGGAGGGGTCCAGGCTACTTGGTCTGGGATCTTGGACCAGGAATAAGAGAAGGCCTAGCAGTTCCAGGCAGGTCATAAGGAAGGGAAATACGTTGTTCTATCAGAATATAACTATTTCTGGTGCTCATTTCTTCTGTATAAGTTTCCAAGGCACTGTGAACTACCTGGCTGGTAGTTCTACCTTCTCCCCTAAGCAGAGGTGTTGAGTCTGTGGCTTTTGTGTGTTTTTGTGTGCAATCATTAATGAATGTACACTTGGTAATGAGAGATCCACATATGAGAAATCATCTGTCTCTGAGGGTACAGTGCACACTTATCTCTGCCCTTTATCCTTCACTAGGCACTAATGACAGTGATGAGAGAAAATATATTGGGCCAGTGAACACTCACTGCCCCCATTCCTGAATTTCAAATTAAATTTTGGAAGAGGGAAGACTTACTTCAATTGATACAGAAATCCTACTGTAGGAACAGGATTTCTGGTAATTTTTCAGTAAGTGTCATGAATGCTAGGTTTAGATTTATGAGTGTTTTCCCTGAGCATTGGCAGTTTCATTCTTCTGATCAAAGTCAAGGAGCTGAAAATCTTCTTGGCTGTAGCTGCTTGTGCTTGCCGGTGAAAGCTGCCTCCCTCTTGTCTTAGCTGCTTAGTGTTGGCTTATGCTGTATCAGAGGTTGAAGCTAAGATGATTGACTGGGTGCTGAGGTGGCTGACTGATGCTCACATGCAGCAACACCAGCCTGCAATTGTTGCAGGGTAATTGCTGGCAATAAAGCTGCCAGAGGTCTTGAGCAGGGAGCCAGAAGGTCTGGACAGGTTCAGCTATAGGTAAAGTGAATGTACATTGCATATCTTCTAGGGAGAAAGACACCCAGTTGTACGTCCACTGCACTTTATTTTTGGGATGAGCATCTGTCTGCATCAGGTAACACTAGGGGCAAGTGAACACTTTAAATTTATTCTTGTTTGCTTCTTCTCTCTCCCTCTTTTGTCTTCATCTGGAGTTGTTTCATCTTCCTTCCGTTTTTCAACACACTTGATAACATCTGAATTTAGTACTGAAGAACTATTACTGCAAGCAGTTCTTACTGAGCTGCATTGTGATGAAGCTTAGAATGTAACCTCTGCTGAGTCTAAAACATGAAATAAGTGTTTCCTTTATAAAAGCATCATGAATAATTTTTTTTTAAGGGAATTATAATCCTATCTGGTTCCTTAGAAGCTGATTTTCTTTCTTGGTTCCTTTTCTTTTGACTGTGGATTCTTGAAGCCCAAGAAGCTCAGCTGTCACATCATCAGTTTCATTACCCTGTCCAAGGTGGTGTGGTTCCCTGACTTCCCCAGCTGCTGACCCAGCCATGGGAGCCAGCGTGGTCCCACAGGGCTGCACGTGTAGGCACGGGTGAGCCCAGACAAGGGTTTGGCTTTTGGACTACCTCACCTTGTTTATCTGCATAAATCACTCTCTGCTACAGATGCTTTCTCTAAGCGTGGCACTCAAGTTGCTCAAGTTGTTCCTTAATTTATTTACATGATGTTCAAATTTCTGACTACTTCTGAGTTTCTGAATTGCTAGTGAAATCAGAATTCCTTCATGGCCTTTATTCTGTGCAGTCATTTTATGAAATAACCAGTGGGAAGTTGTGATTCTGGGAGAGCATCACCTGGTGTTAAAAGGGAGGTTTGGTGCCCAGTCTGAGTAGGAGCAGTCTGCAGAGCTGGTGCTGGCCTCTCTGTGTACACCAGTACTGGGTATTTACTGGGCAGGCGAGTTGTTCACTAAAAGCGTTGTAGACAAGGGATGGCATCCTACTATTTACAGACAATCTCTGTTTCTGGACTTGTCTTTTAAGTAACTAATGCCATACTTAGTGAGGGAAAAAATACTTGGAATATATTTGGAACAAAATATGCTTGGAATTAAAATTAGTTTGAAATGTATCAAGTTGCATCCGGAGTAGAGTTTGTCATGCTTGAAACGTTACGATTTGTACAGTGTATTTCATTTTCATGCAGATGCAGGTATTCATTATCTGTAGTGTTATTTTTTAGTTAATTTTCCTTTTATAAATAGCCTTTCTTGGTGGCTGAGAAGGAGATCTTGCAAATTAGGAGCCTTTTGACCAGAGTTTCAACTACACTCTACTCATGATATTCAGTGATACTGTTTTGCAGACATTTCTGAGACTGCAGTCTTCACTTTAAAGCAATATATTGAATAGGTAGAGTTTGGTTTATTGCCAGTAGGCTAAGTTCTGTCCCTTGCTATAAGAATTTTCAAAGGTGGAATGAAAAAATAATAGGTAAAACAAACAATTATGAACCATTTTTTCAATTTGCAATTTCTTTGACAGTAATTGTATTTTGACCAGTGAACAAGCAGCATCTGAACAGGATGTGCAGGAGGTTCTCAGCACTGCTGCCAGAGTTGCATCTTAACTGCTGTTGTAAGCAGGGGGAGGTCTGAAGAGGTCTTGAGTAAAACAAGTATTGCTGCCCCCTTAGCTGTGCAGGATGACTCAGGGATTTTAACACAACCTTCAGAGACTTACATATTTGGATTTAGAAAATGATATCTCCTGTAATTCTAGATAAGAGAACTTCTGAGTTGAATTCTCAGATAGTGTTAGAGACATGGAAAGCATTTATTAATAAAAAACTACTTTTCCCCTGCTGCATAGTGATGGAAAGTTGTGTGCCATACATCGGTGCCCTTTCTTCCTTTTTTTTCCTACAAAATGTAATTAATTTTCTTAAAGGTAGTAAATACTTTACCACCTTAAAAGTTAAATATTGCTTACATAGTGATCTCAAGAGTGGAGATAAAAAGGCATATTTCCTGTTTTTCCCAACTCTCTAGTATTGCCTAGGGAATGGCTGAGGGAAAACTATTTTTGTTGTGTGGCATGCTAATATTACACGCATGCTAGAGATATGTGGTGAAGTAATATTTATCTTGTTTTTGTTTGCCTTTCCAGTGGTAGAGGTAGATGGTAACTTTTGAATCTAAATCTATTCTAAGGGAAACTCCCTTTGGGAAGAAGAGCATTGTCAATTTTTATGTTTTTATTATGAGTTCCAGGAAATTAGAAGAGTTTTTCGTTAAGGAGGAAATTTGCAAATGTGTGAACCTTATGTTGGTTTTATTCTGCTATTTGTAACTGAGCTTATTTTAATTGATTCTCTGTATGCTATGCTGAACGCAACTGTCTGAAATAAGCTTAATTTTTGTCTTGTTACATGATGAGATTCAGGAGCAATTAGGCAAATAGAGACTCCAAGAATTTATAATTTAGTAAAATCTTTGAATTTTAAAGCTTGCTCTGTGGTTGTTTAGAAAGTCTTATTCCTCAGTTTTATAGGGCAGTGAGATTAGTCATGCAGGATTAGCTTTCCTTCTTGTGAAGTGCCTTTGAAAGCTGCTGTGAAAGTAGTAAAAAGTGTGCTGCCTGGGCCACCAGCCTTAGTCTGCTCTGCAGGGCAAGAGCATCCTGTAGCATATCTCCAGTTGGAGTGCACCACACCCTGGTCCTTCACTGTTCCGCTCCTTAAGTCTTTTTAAATTCCTTTTGTGTGTATTTAATATGCTGTTGGTCCCAAGTGATGCAGCAACAATCACCTCCACGGTCAGTCACAGGTACAGCTGGGCCTCCACTGCCACCTCCACAAGAGTCACTTGTTGATGTTATTTTTGCTTCTCTTAAGATCTCAAGTTCCTCCCTTTACCTTGTTTAAAGTCTTCCTGTCCTGCTGCCTCATCTATCTGTGCCCTTACCTGTGCCCTTGTTGCTGTGTAGAGCACAAAGTCCCCAGACTAAGCTACTAAAATCTTCAGCTGCCTGTCTGGCATCTTTTCCTGAGGTGAGTAACTGAATGGTGGCCAGGTGGAGGGGACAGGAAGCAGGAACAGGCTGATCTAACTGAAATTCTGTAAGTGATCTCATCCTCCTTTGCAGGTATTCAGCTCCTCATTCATTTTAGACAATGAATGTTTCTCTGAATAAGGTTTTGAAAGATGTAAACACCTTTTAGAGAGCAAAATGTGCTTAAGCATTACTAGCAACTCGGTTCCCCTGAATGTCAGTCATTAGGCTGTAGGGCCTTTCCAGTTGTGGTGTACACGTTAGCCAACAAAATGAGAGTACAAATGGTTCTCAGCAGTGGAGTGGAATTTGTTCTGTGGGTCAAAACAATCTGCGGTTGTAGAAATGTACACGTAGCTCAGTTGAGTGGAATTTTAATCTTGCTTGAATCCATTAGTGACAATTTCTGCTACGTGGTCCAGAATCGCCTTCCTCTTTGCATGTTTGTCAGGGATGTATGAAGTGTTATGTGGCAGCTGTATTGGGATAGAAAGAGCACAGCACTATCTGCAAGTTAGTCTGAAAATTGTTAGCTGAAAAGAGCAGGCCTATTTTTAGGGAGCTGCGATTGCAAAATTTTCTATCTTCTGTGAACAGAAGTGTTGCAGCAGGTGGAGCTTAGAGGACACATCTATGGCTCTGTGTTTTGCCCCCGATGTCACGCAGTTGTGTTGCACCCAGCCTGTGGTGTCACACTGCAAATGGCATGGTGCGATGTGCACGGGACTTTTGTGGGACTGTTCCGTGCATGTGACTAGCAAGCCAATTAGTAATTGCTGTTAGGTAGCAATTTTTCTGTAAAACAGTTTCAGGGAATTCTTCATAATTTGTCTTTAGACCTAGAGGAAAATCGGAAATACCCGAAGGTGAAACTGCTGGAAGTTAACTACTGACTGTGTTTCTTTCCAGACTACCAAGTTATCAGGACATTTTTTCCCACAAAGCTGGCATTTATGAATTCAGAAGCATTTTCTACCACTGTTTACATTGCTTTATAAAACGCTGATGCGCAGAATTAGCTGAGTGGGTACCAAGACAAGCAAGGAACACTAAATAATTCTTACCTTTCAGGCTTCTGTAATATCCTCCCATTGTAGAACCAGTAAGCATGAGCAGACCAAGCTGGAGTTGGACAGTGCAACTGATGAGAAGGAATTAATAAACCATTGCACCATGAGCCTGTGAGATTGCAGGGTTCTGCTGTGCTGTAGGTATAAGTGAAATATTTTTGTAAATACCATTTCTGTCTTTGTTTAAGCTTTTTTCAAGAGAAACAGCATGTCACAGTTTACATAATATTAATTTTATGATCATCTTCTTTCTCTTGGAGTTTGCGTGAGGAATGAAATAGTTATCCTTTAACTTAGCAATTAAACACAATTTTGTATGCACCTGTAGATATTTAGGCAGTGTTTGAAAGCAAATAGATAATACTTTACTTCTGTGAGTTTTTATATTTTTTTTACGTCATCATCATCATCTTTGACCTGTATACACCTTGTTTATGACACAAGGACCATTTCTTAGAGCACTAATACTTTGAGAGCCAGTGGAGAAAATAATCACGGGACATGTGAATCAAACCAGTTCGCTTTCTGAAGACCTGTACAACCTTTTGCCTTCAGAAATAGGTACATCATTTTATCAAGTCGTGAATCTAAAAGACAATGAATAATGTTATTCTTTTTCTGAGAGTGTGTATGTTCGCTCAGGAGGAAGTCCTGGCTGGTTAGGGAACCTTGGAAATGATGACCCATTAGGAGACAGCGCTCCAGTTTTTCCCAGTAGAGAGATTGCTGCAAGTATCAGCTGTAATTGTACACAAATATGTACACAAATGTGAATGTCTGTATAATATAATTTGCATTTTAAATTCATCTTGGAGTATCTTGGGGGCATCTTGTTTTCTTCCATTTTAAAAATCTGAATAGCACCTGTAATTAAGGGAGAAGACTGAGCCCTGGAAGCTAGGTAGGACTTCCATCTATTGATCTGTGTAAACCCAGCTTACGCTGTCAGGGGAGAAGCACTCAACTGCTGAGCTGCTTTGTCGCTGACATAAGCTGAGAGAAGATTTTGAGTGTGTGTGTCTATACTGTTTATACAGCAGTCTATAGACCTGCTGGCTGGTTGAATGTTAAAGAGTGCGGGGGTTTAAAGCTGCGTCCCCCGAGGGATGCCGCTGCCAGTTGGGAAGCGGACGGAGGCCGCTCCGCGGGAGCTGGGCACACGTGTGTGTGCGCGGGGAGGGAGTGCTGGCCTGTCGCTCGGCCCGGGAAACGCTGCAAACACACCCCTCATTTCCAGCTTCTGGAGTCAAAATATTGAACTGATACCTTTGGTTTTTCTTGTTTTTGTTTTCTTTTCCTCGTGCGATAATTTATTCTGGGAGAATACAATGGGGAACGTAAATGAATACATTTCCATGCTCAATTCTGAGTCAGTGCTAAGCTCGCTAGGCAGCAATTAAAATCCTTGTTAGTGAGGAGAAAAATTACTTCCTGTAGTGTGAGAATAGGTGGAGATTTAGAAAAAATAAAATACTATTTATTTGTAACAGGAAAAACAAGCTTTATGAGCATGAAGTGAGAGACTATTTGGAAAGGTTTAGAAAATTTCTGAGTTAAAAGTTTTGCTTAGCCTGTTCTGTTTGCTCTCTTTTGTTTGAGTTTATTATTGTTACTACTTGCATTGTGTGTGCTTGTTCCTGACTGCAGAAATCAAATGCTTACCTGCATTGTTTATATTTTGCTTCTCACTCTTCTGCAGTGGGCACTCAGGGCAGGCAGGATGGTGCTCGAGCAGTTCCTTTTGAAGAGTATTCTATGTACTCCTGTTGTTCTTAATGTTCTTAATAACCTTTCCCAAAACACAGCTGTGGCTCTCATACACTGTGCTAACAAAGTAAAAGTTCTAGTGATTTCTTGAAATCTCTTGTATGACTTGGAAATTTTAAAAACATTGACTTCCTGATTTTGTATCACATGAAGATTTACTGAGGCATATCATATACCCTTAAAATGTTGCAGCCAACATAAGCATGTTGTAGTTACAGGCATTTTTTTCCTGAACTGTTCCTCTCTTGCCGATTAACTTGTGTGAGCTCTTTATATTGTACACTATCCACTGAGCCTGGTGAATGTTTGAAGTAAATAGTCATTGTAGTGTGTAGGAATTTAAATACCCAGTTTCCCCTAATGGGAGTTGACTGTCCAACATGCAGTAAATAGGGTGTTCAGGCTGTAGAGTGCTAACACCTTAAATCAGCTCCTTAAACCCTCATGTGCAGCCCTGGAAATTTGTAATCAGTGTGCTCTTTTCTGAAAACAAATCTTGTGGGCCAGCTTGAAGTACAGGTCTGTTGGGCTGCTACAAAAAAGGAATTCTGCAGCTTTGACTAAATGTGTTGATGTTAACTGTCTCTTCTTGCTGAAGCATTTCACAGGGGGTTTGTTTTCCCAGTTGGGAGCAAGGAAATAAAACCTATTTTCTAGGCTCTTGTAAAGTCGTTGTTTAATATTTGCTGCTAAATGATCTGATAATTCACTTTTTTTTTTTTTTAGAAAAACGTTAACTAGTTTGAGAGCATTTTTATATTTTAATTAACACATTTTATTTGCCACTAAACAGCTTCTTAAATAAAATTCTGCACAAAAGAGAGACATTATCCTTTCATACTGTGGTATGAATGTAGATCTGGTAGATTTTTACCCCTCTCCCTCCCCCTTCCTTTATTAATAGCAAAGCTTGCTTGTGAAACCCAAAGGGTTAATCATATAAATTTCTGCATTGGACCAGTAGGTGATTTCCAGCATTTTCAGAATTTGACTATGGAACATATATGGAGTTGTTATACCTCTCTGTAATTCATTCTGCTGCCAACTTCATTCCCTTTTCTCTGCCTGCATTTTAATTGAAACAACATTTGTATTTTTGAGCCAGGATCTGTCAGAAGTCCCTGTGGCTAGTCTGTGGTACAAGTAGCAGCAGACGTGGCTTACCCATATGGTGTGGTGCTTCTTGTAAAATCCATATGGCCTTGTTGAAGGGAATCCCAGCGGGGATGTGAAGGGTGTTAATACCCTTCAGGCCAGGCCTTTCCCTCCTGGGGCTTCTATGGCATTGTCTTTGCAATCTGCCAAAGCACAAACCTAATTCCTTTTTAATAATCAATTATTTCAGTCCAGGAACGTGTGCTGTATTTTTTGTAATCATATATTCCTTGAACTTACTATTTGTAATGAGTATTTTTGGCCCTTTTTTTTTTTTTAAAAAAGCAAGCCTTTCAAATGCCTTTTCAAAAAACCCCTAAATTCATTTCTTTTGCTTGCATTTTCAGGAAGTGCTGAACAGTGTTCCAAAGTTCTGCTTTCCTTTTGACGTTGAAAGGTATGTGCTGCAGTAATAATTTATTTAAAAATGTTGCATATAAAATTATTTTAGCATAATTACGGGCAAGGATTTAAAGATAAGACAAATGTAATGTGCTCTCTAAACTTGCACCTGCAGATGAGAAAACGTACCCCTTGTTGAAGTGAGAATGAAGTCACTAGTGGAAACTATCACAGCAAAACGTAATCCTTACAGAATTTTAGGAATATCTCTGTCCAGGTAGAGCTGCATTCCAGCTCCCAGTTTTGTCCATTGTAGTTGTGAACACCATCTGTGTTAGTATAAGGATATAACACAGTTTCCTTCCAGCAGCAAGCTTCATTAAAAATGTTACGGTGCACCAGGATATAAAAACTCACCAAGCAGTACAGAAAACGTGTTGTTAAGAGTTCAAAGAAATTAAGACTTTAATTACATGGAAGTAGCTGAATATGCAATTGATTTTTCTCAGAGAAGAATCAAGACCATTATTTATAATTAATTAGTCCTTACCTTTCTCGTATCAGTTATAGTCTGGCTTTCATATAATGCTGCCAGTCATTTAAGCTGTTCATGTAAAATGTTTTTATTAATGAAAATATTTATTTGGGCTTGTCAAAATGATTAATGGTAATTTATTTGATAGATTGAACTCACTCGGTTTGGAAAACCCATATTGTCCAAATTGGCAAAGATTGAATTAAAAGCTTGATTTGCATAATTAATGAAAGATACACCCAGGTAATGTGCAGGCTGAGCCAATTTCAGAACAACATGGGCATCAGTTGTAGATGGTGAGTTGGAGATGAGAAGCATCTATCAGATGCAAGAAGCTGCTGTCAGTAGAGGAAAAGCTGGTGTGTGTAGAGAGGATATAAGAGTCAATGTAACAAAAAGCACTGGCAGAATAAAGATCTTTATAAATACAGTTTCCTTGAAGTAAACTAGGCTTATTTAGTCTTTTATAGCTGAATTTAATTAAGTTGTTTGGGTTTTGAACTGGTTAAGCTCACTGTCCTTTAAGCTGTTTTAATGACTTAACTAATGTGGTTGTCAGTGCTGGCTTTAAAGCATTAAAGTCTTTAATGTGCTTAAGATATGTACAGAATTCCCTTAAAATTGGCAATGAAGATGAATAATGGAAATAAAATTTGAGGATAACAGAAAAAGGTGAGGTTCTGTTGCTGCCATCCAGTGGCAAGAAGATAATCAGTGGCAGTGAATAATTATTTTCAAGTAAGTTCTTACCTTAACTATTTCTCTTGAACCATTCAGAAGGCACTTAGCTGCTTGTATGAGGAGGATGAACTTAATAAACTGTGGGAATACTTGAATTTATAGCATAGCTAAGTATGTATTTTAGCTGATTATCTGAAGGGGTAAAAAACAAAAGAAAAAGGGACAAAAAAGGAAAAAGTTAAATGAAGTCTGTTGTTTGTTAACACCCCCTGTGCCCTCTCCCCAGAGATGCCTTTTGCCTCACGCTTGACTGTAAAGCATAGTTCTCAAAGATGCAAAATTTCTACAAATTCCACAGAACTTGTCAGCTGGACAGGGTTCCTGGGAGGTGGGGTTGTGCTGGGAGGAGTGAGGCTGCTCAGTCTGGGCTGCAGACTGCTCAGGCAGCGCCGCTGTGTCTCTAGAACAGCCCCCAGCTCTGGGGGATTGGAGGGAGCCAAAGGCAAGGTGGGACCATGGGGGTGTGACAGCACAGACAGGAGGGCACAGCTATTGTGGAGCAAAGGACACATATGCTGGGAGCTCATTCAGGAGAGTGGGCACTGTTACTGGTGAATTATTTGTGTCAACAACTTACTGGCTGCATGATGTATGTGCTTGCCGTTTTCTACTCAGCTCAAGCATTTTCTGTAGTGAGCGACACACCTTACCAGTTGTTTTAAACAAAACCAGTTTTGTTCTGCTTTCTCAGTTGAATTATTTTTAGTTTGAAATTTGGAGGGCTTTTATAAGGCTTTTGGAGGCTCTTTTTATAGGGCTTTCTTCCACTGGACATTTAAGCTCTTACAATCATTTTAGTGCTTTCCCTTGTCTGATGGAGATATATATATATATATGAATATAGTTTCCCCCTTGTATATAGGATCATGATAGATGGTACACCTAATACTCCCAAGTATTTTACAAGCAGTTTCAGTGACAATTTCTGTACAGAAACAATTTGAACTGAAATAGAAAACATCTATTTCATTCATTGAGCATATTGTACAGCAGAGAGCATGGCTTCTCAGCCTTTAGTATATGTATGTTTATAGACATACATGTAGTATGGATATATTTATGTATATTAAATACTTCAAGCATTGTCTGAGCCTATTAAGAGCTTGAAATTACTAGTGTAAAAGTAACAACTTTCACTGATTCTCCTGACCAAGATACTTAAAAAATGTGACTGTTCTATAGATTGCTTCTGGGTTTCTACTAAACAGCAGAGTTATAGATAATGGAATATTAATTCTGTTATCTAGCTGAACAAAACTAAACAAAGTAGGAAATCTATGTTCTTCAAATTATGGAGAAATGAAAGTTAAAGGACCAGTAGATCATTGTCATCTGTTTTCTTTCAAGTCACCTTTATTAATTACTTAAGGAATTGAAAAAGGAAAAAAATGAGAAATGAGAACATGTATTTGATTTTCTTTTATCCCCTATTCTGCAATAATCCTAGAGATCCAGATTTGGTTCTGACTATTTGGTGCTGCTTGTATCATCTCACCAAGCATACTTTATGCAGATGTCATAAATAACTGTACACTCTGCACTCTAATTATCAAAAGTATGTACTGTGAATGGTAGTTAAAAATCGAGAGGTAAGTCCCATTAAATTATAACTGAAAGTCAGGCCAAAAGAGGCACAATGGTGTTAAAAAAAAAATAATTCTTAGACTGTGACTTAAACTTTGAGTTTTATAGAAATTTTTTTATGGAAAACAAACAAATAATTTTGTTATTTCTAGTTATGGCTTACATTTTATTTTAAGGGATTAAGAGGTTAATTACATCATAGAAGTTCTTGAGCATTTGCTCCAAGTACCTATGTCTCTTTATGTGAATAAATTATTTTATATTTAATAATGGCACAATTGTATAGCATTCTAACAGTTTGCATGTATGTATTTACAAAGAAAGACCCTTTTCTTTGGTAGTCAGTTTGCTTCTTTTTGTACAGTCTAGGAAGATTTAACAGTTGAGGACAGAGATTTTTGACTTCTTTTAACATTTGCTAGAGTAATATTAACGCTTCAGACAAAACCATTTTGTCCTCTCTGGTTGCTTCCTCTGTGCAAATCCTGCATGGCTTGCTTCATCTTTCTTTCTCCAGCAGTCTTTTGTATTTTCCCTCTCAGCCCAGAGCTCAGGTGTAGCTTTGCAGGGTCCCTACCTCAATCTCCACGTCCATCATGTAGCTGGGTGATGACTAGTGAGGATGCAGCTTCTCTTGTTCCTCTGGAGCCATTTCAGGTTCAGTCTGAAGTTGTGTTACGTCACTGCTTGACCCTTCATTTTTATCTGTGCTTTGAGTCTCTGCCATTTCTCTCCACCATAAGCACTTCCCTTGCTCCTTTCATTCTTCAGTCTTTTCCCTTTCAGGATGCACTTCTCCTGCTGATTGTGAAGCACACAAGCCTCTTTTAGATGCTCTTTAGGCAACTGCCTGTAGGATCAGCATGGAGACAGTGATGTGTACCTCATTAATTCCCCCACGGTGCTCACCCAGTCCCTGGGAACTGTTGGATTTTGGAGAATAATCAATGGTACTGCTGCTGCTGTAGAGGATTTCTCCTTAGCAGCAGAATGTCACTCAAGTATGGGAATTACCATGCAGGTTATTTAACTCATCATCTTTTAGGTTGAGTGAGTAATGATGGCAGGATTGACATCACTGTCACTCTCCTGCTTGTGGCTAATGCTGTTTCTGTTGGTATTTGTGCTAAAAGTCTGTGCAGAAACACACATATCATGAAGCAAAGTGCAAAGCAATGCCTTGAAATCACTGGATTTGCAGATCTTGTGAAAGGCAGTTGTAAAAATTGCTCAAAAATTTTGCCTTCATAGTAAATAGTTGAAAATGAAAAGTAAATGATCATGAAAGTATTTCAAGCTGTACAGGTGAAGATAAATAAACTGTAGCATTTCGTGTACCCTTCAGGCACTGCAGTCAGTTTGCAAGGGGGGTTGCAAACTCAGAAATGTAGCAACATTTCTGGGAAACTGAGTTCTTTGCATCTTGTGATCTCACTGCATTGTGGCACATGTTTGTGTAATAGTGAATGTGTGTGTGAGAGACAGTGTAAGGACAGGCTGCAGTGTGTGTTGTGAGGAGTGTAACTGTTGATTTCAAACAGGGTTTGTTTGGTTTCTCTGTGTGTGCGGAAGTGCACCTGTCTGAGAGGAAACCTGGGAATGCCAAGGGAGCTGCCGTGTGCTCCCATAGACCCTTGGCCAGGTGTGCTGGTCAGGGCCCTGAGACAGAGCTTCTAGACAGGCTTCTGCTGCAACTGAAATATTCCCAGTGAGACTCTTTACTCAGTGGTTGTGGTTTCTTTTAATGCTTTTGTTGTTTTGAAAATGTAACCCCATTAATAAGCTAACTGTGCTTTTTATTTGTGGGGACTTTCTTACTTCATGGTGGCGTTGTCCATTTTCATATCTTCTGCAGCTTTTGTCCTGTTGGGAGGCAGAGCTCAAAGCAGATAGCTTGGTTGGAACAGAGGAGCTCTCCACACAGGGAGCCTGAGCTGTGGACTTGTGGATCCCAGAATGGGCCTGGAAGTGAAGAAAGTAGTTCCTGAAGCTTAGATTAGGGGTTAGCAATTAGCTGAAGGAGAATACCCAACCTAGCGTTACTGTCTCTCCATCAGCTTGTACCACCAACTTAACATCTGGTTTTCAAATTCCTGCTTGAAACAGTTTCTATTCTGTTCCTTGATTAGGGGGAAATTAGGGTGACTGGTGGGTTTGGTTTTCCCTATCATTTTGGGAGTTGTAATACATGTGAAACTTCCAGGTTTAAGTAGCAGCCACCAAAGCTTCAGTCACAACTGTGTATATTAGTTACATTGGTCAAGGGCATGTACGTGATATTTTATAAGTAACTATGACATTATGATGTGTTTTTAAAAGAAACTAGAAATCTCTGTGCTCATCTATAATGTTTTAAATCTTTTGAAACTCTTCAAAAATTTCCAAAATTTGAAGAAAAAAATAATATCGAACATCTGCTCTATCCTAACAAAATAATTTGGAAGAAGAGCTGTTTTTATGGAGAGCAAAGGTAGATATGCTGTTTTTTGTTTGAAGGAGAGATTCGGTTCCTGCCTTAATCAACTCTCTCAAGGCTCCCTTAAAATGAGGCCTGAGCAATGGCCATAGTGTAAACAAAAATCTTGAAAATTGCTCTTTATCTACTCCATGGGTACTAAAGAGCCTTTTCTGTATTGTGTAGGTACACAGAAAATTTTAAAACCTATTTTTATTTCTGTAGTGAACTGTAATAACCCTGAAAGAGCCCATTGTAGTCTGCAGGGTTAATAAGAATTTACACACATTCTTCATTATTAGTGATTTATTGTTGTTGAACTAACATTAAAAGTAAGCATGCAGGGCAAGAGTTGAAAGTGAGTCAAAAGCAAGGCAGAGGAATGAGTGAGGAGAATGTCAGCACTGGTTGGGAACGATTTGTGCCTGCTCTCCCCTTGCAAGTGAGCAGATCATGCTCTCTCCAAACTGCCCACTAGACCAGCATTCTGCAGAAAGGCTTTGCAGCTGGGTTACTTGATCTTGTGCTCCAGTAAAAAGTCTGGATAACATTTTGTTGAGGAATTTCTGGTAAATAATAATTTCATTTTATCTGTGCTGATTTTCATGCTAAGAAAAAGCTTGAGAGGCATCAACGCTCTGGTCCAGGTAGCAAGGCCAGGAGCTGCTGCCTGGTTCTGGAGGGGAGACTTGATTTCTGAACAAACTGAATGTGCTGCAGTGAAACAGAGAGGCACAAACCCCAAGTCACTTGGCCAGTATTTGTCTGCATGATGGAGCATGCCACGTGTTGAAACTGTAATGCTAGCACTTGTGGAATGTTTGATGTATCTGGTTTATACATTGTGGTCATCTATCGATTGAAATCCCCAATTATCATTTGTGTTCCATGGTAAGGCTTACATATAGTCAGTTTTAATTCTGCTGAAGAGGAGTGGAAAAACAGGCATCCTTGCTGCCCCCACATCTTAAATGGAGCTCCCAAATTAGAAACCCAGAATTAATTCAGTATTTTAAACTGAAAAGAAAATGTAGTCCAGATGGATGGTCGGTCACTGGCTTCTGTTAGCTGTTCTTTTGAAGCAAACGGGACCAAATGCAAACTTTTGGATTCTTGTGGAAATTCAGTTTTAGCCTTGGAGTGTTTCTCATATTAAAAATCTGGGACTTGCTGCTCACATCTCTTCCTAAACTGTGTGAGAAGCAGTTTTCAAGCTGGGCCACTTTTACACTGAATGTCAAAACATGGAGTTGCCTCTCTTAAAGAAGCAAGGGTAAGATTGCAATTTGGAGGTGGTGAGATGGCATTGGGAATGCTTCCCACCTAGTTCATAACTTGGCTGGGCTATTTTTTATAGAAAATATCAGAATTTAAATCTCATTTTTAAAGTGACCCTGTGTGTACAGACATTTTGCCTGACATAGTTGTCCACAGTAGATTAAAACCAGTTTGGATTAACGTAGTTGTGCACAGAGCCTCCAGCCTGACCCTGGTGTAAGGAGAAGCCAGGCCTGGCTGCTGGGAGCTCCAAGCCTTGGAGTGGGACATGGCCGAGCAGAGACTGGGGCAGAGGCAGCCGAGGTCCCTGCTCGGAGCATTTCCAGTGCTCCCACTGAGAGATGCTGCTGGGTTCCTGTGAGAGCCCAGGGCGAGCCGGGGTGCTGGAACCACACACTCTTTTCATGGCAGTCTGTCTCTGCAGAAAGGGCAGACTGCAGAGAAAACTGCAGGGTTGGCAGGGAAGCAGTGGGGCCTGGTTTTTGATGGCTCTGTGATGCAGTGTGTAGCATCCCAGCTACCCAGAACCTGAGCAAGCAGGGACTGAGAACAAGCCATTGAGTATTCACAGTGTTTAAAGAGAGCATGGGTTGTTCCAGGCTGTTGAAGGCAACCAAGGAAAGTGCTTGTTTTAATGATTTGAGTTTAATTACCTAATGAAAGAAAGTCCCATTAATTATGGGTGATTATATTGGGCTAAGTGTATCTTCTAGTGTTGTATGGTCAGCACAGGCTTTTGGATCATCCTAGTCACTTTATATTCATGAGGAGCTAAACCAAACTGGAAAGAGTGGGAGGCTCTACAGGCTGGTTAGTGGTACCACTCAGCTAATCTTTAAACCTTTGTCATGCACGTGTTAAACAATATAAAATCCCTGTGTCCTATGTAGCTTCTCTTGTCCTTTGATCGACTGCTACTTTCTTTTTCCCTAGGAGGGATATTTTCTAGATGTTATTTTGCTGGAGATTTAAAAAACCCAAACACACCAGCAAAACCACAACCCCCCGCCCCATATTGCAAGGGATAAATTAAAAAAAAATAAATTTGTGCTCTCTGACAGGTAGACTGAGGTCTGTGATGATTTTCAGCTTCTTTGGGAATTAATTTTCAGCATGGTCATCTAAGATTGAACCAGAAATGGCAGGCATTGATCATTACTAGCAGGTTCTTAGGTATTCTGCTGTAGAAGATTGTGTAAGAATTGGAAAAGAACAGCGGACTATAGAATCGTGTTGAGGATTATAGTGAGGATTGAGCATGAAAATACTTGAGACCAGTGGCTTAAATGCTCATGCTTTATGTGATTTAATGTTTTATGCTCTGTATCTGTTTTTTTCAGGGTGTCCCAAAACCAAGTAGGACAGCATTTCACCTTTGTGCTCACCGACATTGAAAGTAAGCAAAGGTTTGGATTCTGCCGTTTGACGTCCGGAGGCAAGGTCTGCCTCTGTATTCTAAGGTAAGGTGGTACAAGAAAAATTGAGTCAATGAGTGAATATAAAAGATACAAGTAAAAAATATCTTTTACAAAGTCTCTGCTAATGTGGTTAACTTAATCAGATATTGCTTTTCTATGGGAGTGTTACCGTTGCTTGCACATAAAAAGTGGCCCCATATGATGGTATTCTGTGAAGCAAAGTAATTTTATTTAAATAACATGAAATATCTCCTTAAAAGCAGAGAAAAGTACATTACAGCCTTAGAGGGCTTGGACTGTTATGTGGATATTTTTACTTTCTAATCTGATCTTTGACAAGCACTCTGTCAATTCAACAATAAAGTGCATTGTTCTGTATTTCTTGGAATACAGTCCTTTGAAAGGAGATTTTTGGGTGTCTCTCCCAAGTTCTTTGCCTAGACTGTATCGAGTATAAAAAACACCAGATCCAGAGAATTCACAAGGTAAGAGTATGTTGTTTTGTTGCAGAGGAGATGCTGATGTTGGGGAGAGTGACCCCAAAAATACTTTGTTTCTCCCTATGCTTTTTCTTTCTTCTCTCTTAAGATAATTGTTTTGGTAACAAAAAAATTGTCTAGCTGTACTAAAGCAATTTTAATGAAATTAAAGGCAGAGTGATCTCATTAAAAGACAAATTTGTAACTTCGATTAAGAGCCTAGCAGCCTGCAAGCTCCATAGTGGAAATGTTAATATCCAGTTCAGTAGCAAATAGAACAAAATTGAATTTAAATTGCTTTTAAAGCAAGAATATGGACAAACACAAGAGAGGAGGAGCCAAATGCATTGGCAGCAAAGGGGAAAGAGAGAATTTTGGAGACTAGGGTAGGAAGAATATGGAGAAAAGCTGGTTCTCATGTATTTGGACAACATAGAAATCAGGTAGTCCTGAGGGGGTGTCATTAGGATAGAACATGTGAGTTAGGGAGAAAAAACCAACATCAGCTTGTAAAGGATTATCAGTAAAAGGACACAGGTGAAAAAATGACCAGCCAATATAGAGACTTGTAGATCAGTGCTTAATATTATTGGAAAGAGCACATAAAGATTGTAATGAACTTTTAAACAGATGCCAAGCTGATGTTGAGAGCCAGTACACTGGATGTTTTTTGGCAAGTAATTTTAAAAGAAATGTTTGCTCTAAATACTGCAAAGAAAAAATGCTACCATACAATGAAAGTAGCAAAAAGGAAATATTTTATTCTGGAAATTAATTTACTTTCTGGGATCTTTCAAATATGTCTTCAGTATTACTTCAGAAGGATTTAAGTCTTAGGCTTTTGGAATGTATAATATTTCACCATTTTCTCTGTGATACCTTTTTTAATGTAACCTCTTAAAGCCCAGAGTGAGAATATATGTATATGCTTTTAGCTATTTTCTCTGAGTTAATCTTCCCTCATCAAGCTAGAAACAATTTTTTTGCATTGTTTGTGTGGCTGTAACAACATTAATCAGGTATGCACACTCAAGTACATTTACGTACTGAATGGAGTGCTGCAAAGCAAAGGATGTAAATTCTCAGCTGGTGTAAACTGGGTATTTCTTTTAACATTTCCCCATGGACGTGAATCAGCTAAAGATTAGTCAATGGTCTGTTACTTGGTAGAAATAAGTAGGAAAATGAAAAGTGGCAAGCTATAATTTTTCACTGAACCATATCCAAAGCATTGCTTTTATTGCTTTTATTGTGACAATTTCAAATTTACGATGCACAGCTGAATGCATAACAGCAATAACTTCATAGCATTGTACTTGTAGCTGGGTAGTTTGCTTATCTCCAGACTGTGTGTGTGTGCTGTGTTGTGTTTAACTCAGGTGGAAGGAATGCATCACTATTTCCATCTGATGTGTTCTAGTAGCCAGCCTGGTTTTTGCTCTGAATCCCGAGATTCATTAGAAGTGACCAAGTGAAAGAAGACTCACTAAGCAGATTTCTTTGGGCATTTTATTTATCTTTCCTTTGCATGTGCTTTATCTTATATTAGCCAAAATGAATAAAAATGAGAATGCTGTCTTTATATTTAAAGAATGTATATGCGTGTTGAACCTCACTTTTGTCCGTGTATCAAAATGAAACCTAAAATGATATTTGCTGTGTGTATACACATGATGGCTGATGTATGGGCAGTTCAGACTACTTGTTCATCATGTGTGTGCAAAATAGCCATGGACTTTTACATAAACACACAGGTGTACAGAAATGCCGTGTCAAACTGCCATCTCCATGTGCACGTGGATGTAGCCCCTCAGACAAGAGGACTATAATAAAATTGCTGACTGAGGCTTTTACAATGGCAATTACAGATAGTCAAAGGCAGAAAACCTAGTTGAATTGTCATAAATAACTGAAATGTAACTAAAAATCTCTACAGAGCAGGAACAAGCCAGTGTAAGTGATTGGAAGGAAATACTGTAGAGATTTGGGTAGGCTGATGAGTGGGGAGCAGGACACAGCTTTTCCCTTGTGCATGTTGTTTGTGGATAGTACCAAGCCACGTGTTAACCTGTGCCAGGGCTTCTAAAGAGAGAGAATTTCAACTGCTGAGTAGGATTCTTAACTGAAAGCTGAAGTAAAGGCTGCTTGTCCTCAGGTTTTACATCAGCAACTTAAAGCTGCATGTGAGATTAAAGTCTTGTCTATGGGACTTCGCTCTATAATTCATTCTTCATCTGAAACATTAATTAAAGGAGATTATCTCTGAATTTGCAGCCACATGGTCCTACTTTAAACTGGATAGTTTGAAGCAGAAAATATACTCGTACATATAAAATTCCACTGTAAGTTTTATGGAGTTTTTTTGCGGTTTGTATACACGTGTATGAATTGTGTAAATAGGATTTTCTTCCAAATCAGAATGTATTGTTCAAATGCTTTCTGTGTTTATAAAATGAAATAAAAGTGTCCCAAGGTAGCTTTCTCAGGCATTTTTGTTCAAAGAACTTAATTGTGGTATTGTATTGCCTGGAATGAATGTGCAGAGTATGACTGCAGTTGCCAAATTCAAAGTGCTAAACCATAGTAAGATGAGAAATAACTCTTGGTAGATTCGCCAGAAATGCTGTTTGATTCCTTTGCAAGTTTTTTTTAATTTAGTGCTTTTCATTAAGCTGCATGGCTACTTCGTGAAGCCCTCGGTGTGAATCCTGCTGTGTCACCTCCTCCCTCTCCACCAACTGTTGAGCTAATGCAGCCGTGTAAGACAAGGGATGCACAGCAGGCATATTGTAAACCACCTTATTGAGTTCATATCCTATACTGGATCTTTTCTCCTAGTTTTACTTTTCCTATTTTTGGGTAATAGTTTTGCTAGTTGAGGTTTGAAGTAGCACAGTAGAAACTTCAGTGTCTGCTTTTGAATAATAGTAGCAGATTTAATTCTTCTGGGTTTTGTTTCTAAGGATCACTGCTGCTTGCAGTGGAAATAATAGTCTCTGGGTTTACACGAAATTGATTTTGAATTACCTGAACGGTTTTAGTACAAAGTACAAATAATTTGAAACTTTTGATGGACTCTGAGGTTGACCTTAGGTATGTAAAGGAACACAAAATGCATCATTAAAATGCTTAGTCTTAGTTTTCATTAATTTTATGACTGTAAAATTGTCACCTGCATTTCCAAATGAAATGCTCTAATAAGGAAGACAGGTTTATGTGGTAAGGCTTTGTAGTTCTTCAGTTCAGACCATGCTTGAAAGTTTTTCACTCTTCCTTTAGGCAAATCCCTTAGAAGCAGAATGTTTCAATTTTACACATTTTGTGTCAATTTTCCAGACAGAAAAGTGGCCCCTAGACATTAGACATTTAGCTACGGAAAGGCAGTTTCCTTAGTTTTATTTGATTACTAAAAGTTAGATTCCTGCTGATAGTTCAAGACTGTTAGTGGTTACCTGACTATTTGACAGAAAACATTTCCTCTCCTTTGTGTAACCTTTGACTCATGAATGTAAAAGTTTTATCAGAGCTGTAGTAGAAGCACTAGTGAGGTGGAAGTCTACTTATGGCAACAAGGGTTGTGCGTGACTTTGAATAAAAGTCTGAACTCCTGCCTTGTGGCTCATTTGGATTAAGAGAAAATGCTAAGTATGTTTTTAATTAGCCATGAAGTATCTTGGTCTCTTGCTTTTGTGACAGACAGGGGCTGTACTTTTGAATAAAGACCCCTATCTCCATCAGGTAATATGTATCTATTAATATTGTCTGTTTTTATGTTTCTCGTATTTATGGAAGAAAGATTTAGAGAAATCATTGTATGATTTTGGATGTTGTTCTATGTTTGTCTTACATGTTTGCTTTTCAAACAGTTATTGATTGTAAATTGAGGAATGAAAGGACAATGGCTACAATTAAAGAAAAATAAGAGACCAGTAACGATTTCATAAATTAAGAACTGAAATTAATTTAGGCTTCCAAATACATTAAAATTGAACATTATAGGCCTGATTTTCCTCTACTTTCTCTACTGTGAAGGGACTTCATTGATAACCTTCAGATGTTTTCATAAGACAGCTAATTAATTATGAAATATACTGACTGTTCATAAATAATATTATGAATACAGATATGGTGGTGAGGTTTCTCTGGTAATGGACTTTATTTTTTTTTTTTTTTTTTTTTGTTATTAAGGTACATACCAGTGTGTACCATAACACATGAAGGTACACATTAGTAAGGTACATATCAGTGTGCCAGATCTGAGTTAGGAAGAGTAATATATTACTTGTCTCCTCTGTTAAATTCAGCCACTTAAAAACTATGTGTTTCAGATAATGCAATTCTGTACTGACTTGCAAAAAAAAAAAATAATTGCCCAACTAACAGATGTTCATGGGCATTGTGTGCTGGATTAATTTTCTGTTCATAGACTAGTTCTACTCTGCTAGCAAAGATTAAATAATTTTGCAAGATTTGTTAACAGGACAAACTAAGAAGATCCTTTGACACAAAATGCTTGTGGATTTTAGCTGTCATACAAACAAATGCCAAGCAAGTGAATGAGGCCAAGTGTCCAAGGGTGCTGTCCTTGTGTCACAACGGCCCCATGCAGTATTCCAGGCTGGGCAGAGCGATTGGAAAGCTGCCTGATGGAAAAGGACTTGGGAGTGCTGGCTGACAGTGGCTGAACAAGAGCCAGATGGGCACAGGTGGCCGAGAAGGCCAAGGGCATCCTGCTTGGATCAGGAATAGTGTGGCCAGCAGGACCAGGACAGGGATCGTCCCCCTGAACTGGGCACTGGTGAGGCAGCACCTCAAACTTTGTGTTTGGATTTGGGCTACTCACTTCAGGAAGGACATTGAGGGTCTGGAGAGTGTCCAGAGAAGGGCAATGGAGCTGAGGAAGGGTCTGGAGCACAGGCCTGACGAGAAGCAAATGAGGGAGTTGGGGGTGTTTAGCCCAGAGAAAAGGATGCTCAGGGGTGACCTTAGGGCTTTTCGTAACCACCTGACAGGAGGGTGTAGCAAGTGGGTGTTGGGATCTCTGCTGGGTAATAAGTCATGGGACGAGAGGAAATGGCCTCGAGTTGTACCAGGGGAGGTTTAGATTGGATATTAGGAAAAGTTTTTTCATGGGAAGGGTTGTTGAGCACTGGAACAGGCTGCTCAGGGAGGTGGTAGATTCACCATCCCTGGAGGGATTTAAAAGGCAGGTAGATGTGGTGTGTGGGACATGGTTTGCTGGTAGATTTGGCAACGCTGAGTTCATTGTTTGACTCAATGGTCTTGCAGTATTTTCCAACCTACAGGATTGTATGATTCCATATACAATTCTTTGTCCAATATGATATACTGGATAAAGATGTAAAGCCTATATCATCCAGTGTTTATCTATGAATAATTCTGTTTACTGGAGTAGTCCAAATCAAATAGGATTATTGTAATTCCAAAATTAGACTATGATAAAAGAGGACAAAGGTGTTACTTGACAGCCTTGAGGATTTAACAAATTGTAAAGAGCTTGTACTTGGTCTTTGAGTTGAGAATCTAAAAAAACCACCTGATGGTGCCTTTATGATGAGCAAACACAACTGTGTTCACTTATGAATGCAGAGATGCATTGTATATGCATACATGCAAATGCACTCTTCATTGTTTATGAAAAAAACAGATATTATCATTCTTTATTATGCTGAATTAATTACAATTAGCAAATACATAAAAGAAAAATATAAAGGGAACTTTTTTGCTTTTCAGTAAGTATTTGTAATGTTTTGTTGAAGAACGTGATAATTAGAAATATCAACAAAAGCTTTTGTAATTAGGATGTACTACTGAAAAACTGAAGATTATGTAGAAAAAAAGCAGAGGACAGGTTCTGGCAGCCTTTGGTTTCATGCCATATAATGTAATGGAGTACTTGTTTTGATTTCCTTAATTTTTCAGGTTTAAGAGGCACATGGAAATTATATTAACCTTGTGTCTATGGTTATAAGGCTTAAAGCAATTCTTTCCCCATTCTTTCAGCTCATAAAGGAAACTGACTTTCTTAAACTATGGTCAAGTAGGATGTTTTTCTTAGTGGTTTTGTTACACAAAAACATGGAAATGTATCATCAACCTGATGTTGCTATGGGAAGAAATTTCTATGCAAGTACTCTGGTCAACATGCCTGGTGAGCTGTATGAAATAAAAATCTCCCTTGGCTTTCTGTTAGGGTTCATTAATTTCAAATAATTAATTTGACCTTTTTAAATGCTTAAAAATTGCATTTAATTTTTCTTTTCTCAGTAATAGGGGAGCTGAAATCATGCATATAGGAAAGAAGTATGGTTAATGTTTTATTGAAGCAGAAGAACTTTTATAGAATGCTATTCATAAATGTTCATTATCAAAAATAGATAATCAGATGAGATTTTCCAGTATTCTACAGTAAAATGTGCTGGGGTCATGTATACTGTTAACACAGAGGTGATAGCAAGATACTGGAAAGCATTTAGGTAGTCTTACCCCTTTGTGTGTGCAGTGTTATAAGAATACTTTATGATTTATGCCTACCTTGTGCCTTGACTTTTACAAAATGCTAGGACAGTGTTCCAGTCCCTGCTGTAATTCTGGGTTGTGAAGCTGTTCCACAGCTCTGACATTTGCAGAAACTCTGAACACTGCAGTGAACAATTAATTCTGTTTGCCTCTCCGTGCTGTGTTTCAGTGATGTGTAAAACCAGGTTAGCATGATTTGAGTAGATAATAGAACAGGAGTCCAAGATGAAAGAATGCTCAAAGATCAGATGTTTTAGGTGCTGGTATGGTGGGTGTTTTTATGAGGGCATGGAATGTTCACACCTGTAAGCAGTGAGTGGCCTTACAAAGTAAGGTAAACTCACTAAAGTAAGTTGTATTAAATATATTGAAAAACAAATGTAGTAATGTCACACCTTAACCACTGTCAGCAATCCCAAGCATTAAAAACGTCTGTGAGCATTAAGAGGTTGATCTTGTTTTGATTAATAGCCAGCACAATGTATGGCAAAGTGTAATTAAAGAAATTTAATATGGTGGATTTAAAGGAAATCATTAAATCATTGCCTCTGTCTCTTTGACTTGGCACAAGTAAATTCATTATGGATTTTTGTGGTTTATTTTTTTGTTTGCTTGTTTGGGTTTTGTTTTGTTTTTTCAGGAACCAGTAGTTAAGCATTTATAAAGACAGCAAAGATTGCTAGAAAACGCATTAACTATAACTGTGTTCACATTTCTGCTGTCCTTTTTCTTTACCCTAAGAATCAGGATCTGTTTCTAAAGCCTTGCCAGCTGCGTACTGAGAACAGAGGTGTTACAAAGAAAACATAACCCTTCCCTGGACTCACTGCACAAAGGACTACTTGGCTTCTCTACCAACCAGGGTTTTCCCCTGACTGCTTTCCTTTTCCTATTAGGGAAAACATTTTGGTTCTGCATACTGGGTTTTGCAGTTGCAGTTAGCATATTTCCTGGAATATACACATTTGAAATTTAAGGTCTGTCTGCAGCATGCACTAAAACCTTTAAGAAATGCATGTCTGTGGATTTACACTGCATTGAAGAAGGAAGTCTGTAGCAGTGTTATATATGGGTATGAAATGTTCTGAAAACCTTTCAGGCACTATTTCCTTTCCAGCTCCCCCTTCTACTCTCAAACAACTAATGTGAACTATAGTATTACCTATTCTGTAATGTTTGTGATAAAATTCTAACAGAAACGAGAAGGTTTGTAACTTGTAAATAAGGCATAACTTATATAGTTATTATTTAGTTTATCAGACTTAATATCTTAAATATTGATGGTGGAAAGTTCTGTAGTGTGTGGTCACTGATGATATCACTGTTAAATATAACTTCTATAAGTAGAAGGCAAATTGGAACTCATACCACTATGTTTGAGTTTCTTTTCTTATACTCTTCAGTTGTGTCTTGCCTTGGATTCTGTTTAGCTCAGTGAGAGTATTGTGCTCATGGGCTGCAGACTTGTATTAAAAGTCTCTTAAGTGTAGATGTATTGATGTGTTGGTGTTCACAATATTGGTGAATATTTTTATTTTTGGAAGTTCATTTTATCTATAGGAATGACTTTATAGGGAGACCAATATTCTTGCCTATAATGTGACATCTCTACTATTGCACAGCAGTGTACCACTTGTCAAATACGAGGTACCTGGTCTGCCCAAACAAAGTTGTTTTTCATTCTCCAGGGAAGCAGCAGGTCTGTCAGTCCACAGGGTATAGGAAGAAGTAGAATTTCAAAATTGCAAATAATTACTGAAACCTGTAAAAATGAGTGATAGTGGGAATGAGATTAGAAAATGTTTCAAATTTTTTTTGGTGCCCTGAAAATACTAAGAAGTCTAAGTATTATGAGTTAATCTGTGCTTGATGGAACTTCATGTAAGTATCCAGCATAAAGAAACCATCTGTCTATACTGTCCATCAGTGACGTGCTCTTGAATTTCTGGGGAAAAGTTCAATACACTTTTTATTTACATATAGAGGTGTTTTAAAAATGTGCAAGTCAGATCAATCATCATAGTGTTTTATAAGCATTGGAAAAATACATTGATATTTTAATTAACTACTTTTTTCCTCCTGTTTTAGCTACCTACCATGGTTTGAGGTATACTACAAGCTCCTAAATACCCTGGCAGATTATTTGGTTAAAGAACAGGTAATTTTACATATTCTAGTTATTTGTGTAAAATATTTTCCTTGAACTATTAGTCACCATTTTAAATACTGTAACGGGATTCCATACTATTTATAAGTCTAAGGTTTTAGTAGGATTTAGTAGCAAGTTTTATTCCTCTTACTGAAATTCGAAGGATCTGAACATACAGCTTCCACAGTCACTTGAATCCACATTGTTCTGAAAAAGCTGCTGAATATATACCTTTATAACTTGTCAGTCTCAGCATAAGCAGGTCCTGTGTGAAGTGTGAGAGGTGTCACCTCACTGGAGAGCTGTGTGACGTATTGACTGTAAACTGTTGCTCTCTGGAACTGTCTGATTATCAGCTGCAAACACTTTTATTCAGAACTGTATAGAATATGATGTACTGTTTCACCCTTCATATTAACTAAAAACTACCGCTCATAATTCTGACATCTTAAATAGCAAGACAAAATTACTTGCAGCATTTGGTGGAGAATCATGATAGTTTAGTTTGCATATTCATGAGCAATTAGATGTATTCCAAGATTACACAGCAAAGGAGGTACTGGCATCTGTCTTTACTGAGAACATTAAGGCTATACCTTTCTGCTTTATATGAGCGTATTAGATTTCAGTTTTTAAAAAAAGCATCAGTATTTAGCTATATGCTGTAGACTGGAAAAGCTGACATTTCAAAAATGTATGAAGTATAGAATAAGCAATAATTTTGCATTATAGTAAATAGACTATAGTGAATGATGATATTTTATGTAAAAAGATAAATAGGAAAGTTTGGTGTTAGCTGTGTGAAACAATTAAGTGGAATATATATAAGTCTAACAAATGCTATAATTAGGCCTTGGTTTTGGTCCCTATTTCACTGTCAGAGGAACAACTGTTATGAAGATTATATTTGAGAAAAGGGGATAGGGATTTTCTTGATCACCAGAGATCGCTGCAGTTACTTCAAGTAATTTAGGTAGCTGGGTTTGTTGTTTCATGTGCTGAGGCAACTACTTTGCTTGTAGCAGTGCATGGAAGCAGTTTGTTGCATTGCCTGCAGCCATACCTGTTGCTGGGGAGGGTGTGGGAGGATGCTGCTCCCTCCTGGCCCAGGCACTGTTCATATGACCGAGAGCTAGACCCAAAGCCTTGTTCACTGGTGTGAGGTCCAGTAGCATCCTCTTCTTACAGGGAGAGGCAGAAGCTTCCTATAAACTCAAAACAATGTGTTCAGAAGCTGGCCCTGGCTTGTCACTGATACTTTTGGTTTTACTTTGGCAACATAAAGAATTTAATCTCCGTGAACAAAACTCCTAAACTGAATGCAAACCCTAAACCAGCAAAAGCTCCAATCACTTCTCTTTCCCAAGTAAATATTACTTCTAGAGACCAAAGTGACAGACCCCAGTTAAGCCAGGTCGCTGCGAGTTCATTTTAGTAAAACTTATTAACTGTTTTATGTGTTTTGATGAGACATATTTAATAAATTTTAAAATAAACCTGCATCATGGCTAACAGTTTTAGAAAGATGATGTCCAGGATATACAGACCAGTGAGACATGGAATCCCAGTTTTCATTTGCAGATGATGTGGGTCCCTTAAGAGTGAGTGGGCAACCATGTAAGAGATTGGTTTAATTTGCAAATGCAATCATTTTATGAGATGCAAAACTGGCCTGAATTTTAAACTTAGTATTTAAATACTTCACTATGAAATACAACTGTTTTGATTATTAAATATTTATATCTCTTTGTCAGTATGTAGTTTGATGTATAATAATAGTAATTAATTTTTATATGATAACTAATTACATCTAAAATGCATTCCCTATAGGAAAATGACTCAAATGATTTGCTGAAATCATTGTATAGCCATCCTGTGCCAAAGGCGAATGCTTTAGTCAGTTTAAGTGTGGTAAGTATTTTTTCTGTTTTATTCCTACTGACTATGAAATAGTAAGTAAAGTTGAAAGAAAAAGAAACCTCAACCCTTTGAAAGAGTTAAGTTTGTGTTGCTTCCCGTCATTAACTGGCTTGGACAACCTTTTTTTTTTTTTTGCTCTGTGCAGGGTAGAGTCTGTCTCTGTCTCATGTTGTTTTCTAAAAGTAGTAGTCATAAAGAAGCAGAAATTTGAATTTTGCTCTATGGATGAGAAAGTAAACTGCAGTGAGATCTGACAGTGCTAGAACTACTTTTTTGTGCTTCCAGCTGTTTCATGTAGACAATTTTGGTTTTTCCTGCTGTGCATCAGGAGACACTAACTCAGTTTTATTGCCTCTCATGTCTGAGTAGGTACAGTTTCAGGATTGGTCAAAAGTCTGTGGAAGCTGGCTGTTTTCCCATTTTTCTTCCCCTTCTTCCTAGTTTTGCTTAATCATACAAAAATGCTGTAGGAAAAACAGTAGAAGTACACTCTTATGTGAGACTTCTAGCACATCTCAGTGAAATAACATGTTCAGGCCTCCTTTGCTTTTGTGCTCCAACTTTTTGTGATGTGGGATGGGATGGTGACAGTGGGGCAAGATGGTGTTTCTGCAGAAGCATCAAAAAGTGGGTCTGTCATTGTTACAGTTCCTGAATTTCTAACCAGAATTACCTTGTGGGTGCATGTGTAAACACTCCTGTAGAGCTTGTGTGAATTATAAAGCCAGTACAGAGCCTCTGCTGTCTCTGAGCCACTGTGCATGTTCAGAGCATCTCTACAGTTACTGCACTTGCCACAAACACTCTGCAAATAACTGGGTCTTGGTCGAATCATCACATATTGCAGGACACAGAAAGAAGTGACTTTGTAAAGGCTTTGCTTCCACACGTACTGAAATATCATTAGATTATTTATCTTGACCTTATTTGTGTGGTTTCTTGTGACTTTAAGCTCATGTATTTTAGAAATAACCTCTGTACTTCATTTTAAGTAAGCATGATTCTGAAAAAGCATCTGGCCCTATAATGAAGGCAGGAAAAATGGAATCTGCCATTTCTGTTCCAGCAGTTACTGAACCTTGCTGCTTAGCATAATGCTACCTTTATTTTACTTAAATTTTTCATGTTTCAGATTCCTTGTTTTTTTCACTAGGCTATAGAGATCTAATATTTTCCCACCTTGTACAGTGCTAATTGATTGTATTTGAAAGTCCTTCCAGTCTTGCGTGTTGTTGTTCACCAGAACAAGGAACTGGATTTGAGGCTGCAGTTGGAATTGTTCCTGTTGATACATTTTTTCTTTCTGTTGTCAGTGTAATGTTTCAGTTCCTAGCACCTTTGCCAAAAATACTTCTTTATCTCAAATAATATTTTGCTATCATTAATTGTAGTATTACAATGAATTATATAATTTGACAACTCTAAAATGCTTTATAAAATGTCCTCCAAAACTCTCATGCTTCAGAGGGACATAAAGAAGTTTTAAATATATTTTCCCCTTTATTTCTTGCAAAGTTCATCTTGTCCATAACTTGCCCACCTCCAAATGAGTGTTGTGGGGAATTGTGGACGTGGCTGTCTTGGTGGATACAGCTGGCTACACTGGAACAGCAGATTGCTTGCTATAAAGTCAGTACTTGGTTTTATTTCAATGTTGTCTGACTTTGGAATTGTTTTTTCTTGATTATGCCTTGTTCCCAGTTATACTAAAGAGTTTTGTAATCTTTCTTGCTGAACAATGGCTATTGAAATGCAAACCTCTATCCAGATTCTTGGCTGCAGGGATAGTTGAGCAAATACTGTGGGTTCAGATAGGGCAGAGCAGGGAGGCATGGGTCAGCTGAAATCCCAGTGCTTGTTGGATCTAAAGGCATCTCTGTTTTTGTAATGCTGCAGGGAGCAGGGAAATATTTATTGCCAGTTTCAGTTCTGGTCTTTTGTATTGATGTTTCTTTCTTGGTCCTCAGATATTGTAAAAGAGCTACAAAGGAACCATCAGTAGTAATAGACTTAAAAAGAGATTGCAGTCTGAAAAATAATTGTAGAAATGACATCCTTAGGTGGATTTTCCTTGTGCCAGCATCTGTCTGGTTCAGATTTCATCACACAGATGTGCTGCAGGGTGAAGGCTTAAGGATGCACCATGTTTGGGTGGCAGACAACAGTGGTCCTTAGGGCTGTGTGTGCATAACCATGCATAAATTACATCCAATATCTGGATATGTGGTGTTTCCTAGCAGTCTTTGGTCAGGAGATGTGAAAATGCCTTTGTCCAGTTAGGGACCAAGCTCTACTCTCACTTGTAGTACTCTGCAGCTTGAATTTGAGGTGGTCATTTGTTCTGTGAAACCTGAGCCTAAAACTAATTTAGGTCACTTTTTGTGGTTTTAATTTTTTAAAAAAATGTTATTGGGAAGGCCAGCTAAGTCTGAATTCAAACGGGGGAGGAATAAAACTTTCAGCCAGTATTTTAAACATGGGATATTAGAAGCAATGGAGCTAGTTTTGGCTTTTCTTGTTGGAAAACTCAAAAGTCAACTGTTCAATCTTTCTTTCATCTTGCATAAGAACCAAGAGATGATTTTTGCAAGTGAGCAAGTTTTGAAAAAACAGCCTTGTCTTGTATCGGTGAGTTTAAAAGGCACTGACTATCTAAAGCCTATCATAATTAAAGAAATAATCACTTACTATAGGACATCTCTGTTGATTTGAGGCTTAATTGTACCTGTCCTTTGGGGAATTCTGCTGCTCTCTTTGGCCTAAAAGAATCATCTAATATTAACGTACCTTTTCTGTTTAAATCCAGCTTCAGAACTGTGTGTGTGCATCATAATCCTTTTGTAAAAATTGCTACAAAAATCAAACCCTTGAACTGATGAGCAAAACTTGCATTTTCCATTGTCCTTTTTAGAGAAAACTTCACACAGGACAGCAACTATTAATTTAGTGTCTCTTCCAAGGTCATTCATCTTCCTAAAGGAGTTCACAAAGATGTGCAAGGACTCCATACCACAGTATTTTTGCTACTTCATGACTCTTAATGACTGCAGTAATGGCTTTTGCTTCTCATAGTTCTGGCTTCCTTTTCTGTTTAATGAGTGAAATATTATTACTTTGTTAATTAGAAATAATTACTTCTCTAAGTTAATAACTTCATTACTTAGAAATCTTTTGATAAATATTCAGTGACCTTACTACATATAAGGAATAATTTTCTGTTCTCAGTGTACTTCTGAAGAATGCAAGCATTCTGTCTGAATCTAATCTGAATATTTTCCTCTTCTTGAGCAGAGAAAAAAATACTTTTTTCTGTGTTGATGTGAAACAATACCTGTGATATTTATTGTGCAAGTGGTATGATGTTTATGGGATTCCTTTTTAAAGCCAATTTTTTCCTTACATTCTAACTGTTGCCAAATGACCTAATTTGTGGGGAAAATTTTCTATTAAATGTATCAAGCTGGTTTAATAAGTCTCTTACACAGACTTAATGGTATTAATTATTTTTTCTTGAATGCAAGACACATTTAAGTCTTGTAGACTTTGTTTTGGTATATCTTTTTCTAGTTTGACTTGAGTACAAGCTATGTCTTTGTGTTGCTATTTGTAACTGTAAAAATATACTGTAAAAACAAAATGTCTGAAAAAAAATCAAAGTTCTGTAAAAAATAAATAAAAACTAAAAAAAAATATTATTTACTTAACATGCACTCATTATTTTTTGCCTTCAAAATTTAGACTAACATACAAAATGCCTTAAAATTACTAAACCCATATCTCATAACTAGTACGAGCATTGGATTAATGAGAGTTAATTTACACTACATCTGGTTTTAGTTTAATCCATTTTTTATTTACATCCTAGATGGCCTCAAACTAAGATGCATAAAATCGTTAATGTATTTCATAAATGATTGCAGAATCTCAGGCTTCAGATCTTGCATTTCTGTTACCACGTTTCTGATTCAAAGATGTTTGGAAAGAGAATTTATATCAAGTAATAATATTTCTATTCAAAATATTTTTCTCATGTGAATGTATCTTCTTTTTTATTCTAAATTTACATTTTGTCCTTTAGCTTTTTTTTTTGTTGCAATTTTTAATTCAGTACTTAATTTAATCAGTGCTGCTCTCAGGCTCATGACAACATTTAAAGCTGGCTTAATTTCAATGCTATTTCAAAACTGCAGCCCAGCATTTTGTTCCCTTGGTTTTGTGCTGTGCAGAACCAGAGCTTGTCATTTCATGTCGTGATCTGCTTAATTCTTTGTCTAGCAGCAGTAAGAATGTTATTAGAAAAATGGCTCTTTGCTTAAACACAGACGGGGTTGGAAATTCTAAATGCTGGGTTCTTATGGAAAGAACTCTTTTTTCCTGTGTGCTTAAATTATCAATTATTTTTTCCCCATCGATTAGCACTCATATTTCATTACTCCTGATGTAACTGGATTGCCAACTATCCCTGAAAGTGTAAGTATTCCATTTCTTATTTAACCTCATTCTGGGCTAGGCTGAACTTCTGCTTTTATCAAGAGGA
The DNA here is from genome assembly GCF_963662255.1 of Cinclus cinclus. NCBI lineage: Eukaryota > Metazoa > Chordata > Aves > Passeriformes > Cinclidae > Cinclus > Cinclus cinclus. The sequence goes on along the minus strand of NC_085053.1, from coordinate 8,672,563 downwards.
AATTTTTTTTTTCTAAGACTGTTTTTAGAAATGATTGATGTCTGTTATTGCAACTGTTAGCTGGTAGTTACTGTTGTGTTCATTAAACTATTTCAGAGCATTAACAGGGCGTTTCTGACCACTGCTATACCCACCCTTTGCTCATCCCTACTTGGCTTCTTTGCATTTACTAGGATTACTTACATATTCTACTTCTGCACCTCGTGTTTTGTTGAATACTTTCCCTTTAAACACTGCATTGCTAAGCTGCAAATTCAGCCATCAAGACATGCAGTCATTTTTCGTGCAAGAAGGCATTATTTCAGGCTTTTTGAAAACATGCCTACCCTTGGATGCTAACCAAGCACCAGGATCAGGGGCTTCAGGGCTTTTTCTGGTTGTGTGTGGTGTGGATTTATTATTATTATTATTTTAAATTTTCTTTATGAAGACTTGCATTCTGTAGATGCTAAATCCTGCGTAGTGTTGTGAGTAAATTGCACATGAGAAATCTCAGATCACGTTCTCCATGATGTGTTTAGCTAGGTAACATCTCATAGAGGAGCTTTGAAGGGTCCTTTTTTCCCCCTCCAGCCTCTAAATGTGGAACTGTGTATGGCTGTATAGGTGTGTATTTTTACACTTTCAAACAGTGACTTCTGGGTGTGGGGCAGTGCCCCAGAGCTCGTTCCTGGTGGATGCTGATGTTGGGGCAGCAGGGATGCAGGGTGGGATGGGCCAGGGAAGGACACAGAGCTGGAAACACCGGTGGAGAGGAGCCAGGAGGGTGCTGGTAGCAGAGAAGAGGCCTGAGGGTACATCTGTGCTGGTGGGAAGGACTCTGAGGAGGTGGCATGGACCATGTTGCAACTCAGGAAAACAAGGAAAGTTGCTGGATGGAGGGATAAAAGAGAGGACACGTGTTGCTAGGGCTCATTGGGCAGGACAGGGCTTAGTTTTTAAATGTATATTTTCATCTTTTTCACCTTATGTTTTGAATGCGTCTGTTTTTAAGAAGTGTCTTAAGTTATTATTTGGTGTTCTAATAAAGTACAGTTTTGGAGGCTAGAAGGTGTGTTAAATTGAAGAAAATATGGCAAAGTATCTACCTGTGTGTGTGGCTGATGAAGGATCGGCAATGATGCCAATGTAGATTTATTTTTCTGTTTTGAGAAAAGTAAAAAAAAAAAAAGGTGCCTTTCCATAATTATTTTTTAGTCCATTAATAAAAGTCTAATTATTTCAGTATGAATCAAAATAGTAAGGTACTAATGGAGAGTTAGAACATGCAAGGAGTGAAGAGATGAAGTTATTACAGTAACTTAGCAACAAAATGAATTTTTCTTACCTTTTGTTGTAAAATTCATGTGTTTCAGGGGCAGTAACTTTTCAGCTATAACAAAGAAATAACAGTGACTGTCTCCCAAAGATAAATTGGTCTGTGCAAGATTGTGAACTGTTTTTTAACACAGCTTTCTTAAAACAGAATCAGCACACCATTATCAACTGCAGTGTTAGAGGGTGTCCAGGGTAAATTGGACTGAGATTCTCTTGGTGCATCAACCTCTGACAACCCCTTAAAAGAACATTTGGAAGACCAGAGTTTTTTTTCCTAAAACTGAGTGTTTGTAGCCCTAAATCTCTGGTTTTTATCTCTTCCAAAATTCTATGCAGCATGGAACAAGAATAACTCTAATACTCCGTGTCTTGAAATTAATAATGGGTTTATGAATTTGCATGAAACTGGATTGACCACTGGACCATTGTTTGTCTTTTCAATTGTTTTTTGTTTAACATTGCAACATATCCAAAAAGGAAGTCTCCCCACTCCGAAGCTTTTCCTACTCATCTTGCCCTGGCTGTTTTTTTCATGGCTGGATGGCCTTGCTGCTGTGTGTTGGCCCCATCCAGGATGGAATGTTAGTGTGAAATTCCACTATTGAGTCTGTCCTGCTGGGGCCTGTCCTTGATAGACTTCCTACATGTACATTCAGTAACAGTGTTGTTCCTGGGAAGAGATGAATAGCAGTTCTGGTTGCAGATATGATAATGAACGTGTGGAATTAAATATTTTGCATATTGAGGGCTGTATTAGTATATTTTCATACACATTCTCTGGTGTTTACAGAAATTTGCTGTTTTCCCAGGCAATTTTGCTGGTAGCTATTTTGGCTTATTCAGAACTTGTGTGTCTCTGGCGCTGTGCCTGCAGCAATAACTGTTACATTCAGCTGGAGCACAGAGATCCCCCCTACCTTTATTCTCTTTTTCCCCCCACTTTTCTGATGTCTGAACTATTAACGGGAGGTGCTGGTGCCTTTGCCTCTGATTAAACTGCACCGTGGGATTCTTAGCAGGGGTGAAAAGGGTGGCTGCAGGAAGAACCTGGTACCTTCCACCAGTTCTGCAGGATGTTTGATGTCCTGGCACACACAGCTCAAGCAAAAGCTGGGTGTTATTCAACAAGCTGTTTTGCTGCACTTGAAACGGAATAAAATGTGTTGACTTTGGGAGACCCTGGCTAAGTAGCAGTTTTATTACTGTAACTGTGACAGAACAGTTATCACCGTGGTGGAAGATCTGTTCCTGGGTTGGAAGTAATGGTCACCTTAAAAGCATATGGTGATATTGATATAATAGCCAATCTCGTATTTTTTTGAATTTGAAAATACAAAAGGGCAAATCTAAGTCACAAGTATAATGAAATGAGCAAAATATTAATAACTTAGTCCACTGTTAACTTTTCATTTGCTTTAAAACCTAATTAACTTTTTTAAAGCACACAAATTTTAGTGCAAAGGGATTTCTCTAATAGTTTGGGGTTGTTGTTTTTTTTTTTCCCACCTACTAATTAGACAAACATGTTCACAAGTAATATATATCAAATATTGCACTTTGCTGCTACTGCTGCTATTTTGTTAACTTTTTTTTTTATTTAAACAGAGAAACCTCACTGAATATTTTGTTGCTGTGGATGTGAACAACATGCTGCAACTTTATGCCAGTATGTTGCATGAGAGAAGAATCATTATTACCTCCAGCAAACTAAGCACTGTAAGTACTTCACACATCTCCTTTTAAGTAGGGTATATTGAACATTTCACAAAATGACCTGCAGACCTTTGTGGTTTCAGATATGTTCCATGTGTACTTATAAGACAATATCTACATACTCTTCTAATATATGGTTTTAGTCTGGCTCTTGAAGTACAAAAGTCTGATTTATGTAAGACCTACTCAGATACATTAAGTCAGGTTAATTATTTTTCTTATCAGGAGATGAGAGTTCTTTAACTCTCCCGAGTTCATTTCTGTGCCTTCTAACCTAAAAAGAATTCTTAAGAGCTATTATAAGATCTTTATTATTCACTTGTGGCTTATTCCATTGGAGCTACTTGAAAGAAATCAAGGGTCCCTAATAATAGCTGCTATCCTAACCTGGTAATAGGTAGATTCATCTTTGTTAGAGTGGTCTGGGATTGCACACTGTAATATCTCTGATTTGGAGCAGCTCTTCAGACTGTCAGTAACGTACAACCTAAAGTAGCAGGGTTTTAATTAGAGGTTTTGAGCTACTGCCCACATTAAAATGTTTCTTTTCCCTCCTTATGCCTGCTTAGGCTGCTTAATAAAAGAATGTTGCATTTCATTTGGAAAGTATACCTAAATATTAAGATGCCATTTTATTTTACTCTTCACAGAATCTTACAGATTTTTATAATCCCCTATATTTTGAAAATACTCCCAAGTCACTTTATAACCAAGTTTTAATCAGCGATTATAATTCTTACACAGAATCTTTAGTCTATTAAGCACTGTTACCTGAATTTTTTTGAAGAATGCTGCATAAAACATTTAGTTGCATACACTCTCTCTGGTGGAAAATCAATTCTGTATTTCTGAGCACTGCTAATTGCGCTACCAAATAAATGAACACATGGGTAAAAGGTTGGATATGATACTAAAAATTACTATTTTCAAAGACTTGCAGGTGCTGTAAGGAGTGAGAATTCTTTTGATTATAAGTAGTAGATCAAAGTCCTTTCAATTTTTTTGAGTCAGAAGTAAATTGAAGATAGAGAAAGTTCCGAATTGCCGTAAAAGGCTGACAGGTTTAACAATTTTAGGTGCAGTAGCAATTATTTAATTGCAGTATTTTTTTTGACAGCACAGTATTGGGTCCCTGAATCTGTGACCAGCACTGCAGTTAGGGCAGTGCACAAAGGCAGCACTTCCCCAGTGCTCTGCAGGGTGTGGAGCTAAGTCAGTCCTGGCAGCTGGAGTGAAGCAAACATGAGGTCATATAAGCAGAATTAAAAACCAACAAAATATTTAGCAATCTTCACATTGCTAGTCTATGATATATTTTTTTAACCACCAGAGATGTTACTTTTTCTTAGGAAATTTCTGTATTTTATTACAAGTTGTGGGTTTGTTTGTTTTTTTTTTTTTTTTTTTTTTTTTTTGTTTGGGTTTTTTTTTCCTCTCCATGCTCCCCCCCCACTTCCTGGAATGGATAGGGACAGAATTGTGCATTACGACATAGTAATAAGATCTGAATGGGCAAATAGATTTTGAAGGGAAAACCCTTTAAAAGAACCTGCCTTAGCAGAAGCTCGCATGATGTAGCAAAACTGTGGAAACAGAATATTTTTTCACTTTGCCATTCTGAGACACACCTTGCTATATATAAAGGGGAAAAAAAAATAAAGGGAAGAAAAAAAGAGAAATACACCATTTAAAAAACTCAGCTCCAATGATGCCCCAGTCAGCCCTATTTTACTGCTCCAGTAGAGAGGAGATAGGAATCATGATGGCAGCTCTGAGTTTGTGGAAGATTCATTCTGCAGGTGAGCACGTGTCTGTCTGCTTGACACAATTTAGAATTGTACTCTCACCCTACATTTGGATCTGCTTAGGACTTGTTTTTGTTAGGCTGAACATCTCAGCTAGTCTCTGTTGCTATGATGTGACAAGTGTAGAGGAAGTACCAGAATTAGACTGTGCTGATCTAGATGACCTCACTGAAATGATCAGATTTCTATTTGAAAGTCATTGCACGACAACAGAATATTCTGGTTATGAGAAACTTCCACTTTGTTTACATTTTGTCTGTTTATTCCTAAACTTTTAATGAATTAACAGCCATCTTGCTGGTATCTTGCAAATAATTGATATCATTTTCCAGACACTTGTAGTGGTGTTTAGTCCTAGAGAGTGTCCCCAAGCTGTGAATGTAAATAGTAGCTTGCAGGTCAAATCCAAAAGAGGAGAGCCCATCAGCTTCACTTCTTTTCTGGTTGCTTTTTCAGCCTACTAGCATTACTTAAGTCATAGCTAAGCAAAATTACTGTCACATCATGATGGATTCACTTTTGATAGAGGATTGGTTAATTTTCACTTGCACTAGTGAGTTCTGATAAAACAGAAAAGTATACCTGGCTTATTAAGAGCTTCAGTTCACAGAAGTGCTGCTTGCTCATCTCTGAACAGAACAGGGATGATGTATGGCTTGCTTCTTTACAGAGAAATATAGTTTAAAAAGTTAATGAAACACTTTCCAGTATTGCCTATAAGAATTTAATTGAATTAAGAATGATTAAATGTGTTTTTGGCAAAAAATATTTCTTCTTTAACATGGGGATTGATGTAATACAGTAAGCAAATGAATTGTATTTGGACATCAACTTTTGCAAGCTTTGGGCTGTTTTACAAAGCACAGCAGACTGGTACTTTCTGTTGCAAAGTTCCTGTTTTAATATTCCTAAATTACAGCTTGATACCAGAAAATACTATTTGTTCAAAGATAGTGCAGTCAAGCACAACTTTCTGTTAAGGGAGTTGTGTCTTATCTTTGGGGTTAACAGAATATCAAGTGTTTATGTCAGTTCATGAAGACTGGGTTGTGATGTCACCTTCAAGTTATCAGCTCTGTTTTGGTTCACTATCTCAGGGCAGTGACTGATAACAAAAGGCATTATTCAAGGCCTTGCTCACTTTCTCCTTGCCCTTCTTGTGGGGGCAGAAATGGCAAACTGCACTTATGTTCAGGAATTCCTTTGTCCACTGTTTCTGCCCTATTAATTTTATACTGTAATTATGTTCAAGCAAAGGATCAGTGTTAGTATGGAAAAAAGGGGGCAAAAATGATACTGTATTTAGAAAGGTGTATTGTAGAGGAGAAAAACAAAAGAAAAGAGGGTTGCCTATTTTAAGTTGCTAAGTAGAGTTTTTTAATTAAAAAAAAGAAACAAAAAACACCAGAAAAAAATAACCATCTTGAGAGGGTTTCACCTTATGTTTTATTTCAGTCAAGCAGGCTTTGTTTTTTGTGCATCTTCAGAATTTTGCAGTTGTTTTGCTTTCTTTGTGTCTTCCCTTAAATTGATTTTCTGTGGGTTTATCCCCTTTAAAAATTCCTTCAGTGTAGATATTCGTCTTCTGGTCCTTCCAATTACTGCCAAGGTACAAGTGGAAACTTCCCACCGCTCCATTCTGTTGTAGGGTCATTATTTGCCCTAACTGTTGATACTTTTATTAGCTTTACTTTCCAATCACTTTAATAATGTGATTATCACTAACCTCACAGCTTGCTTCAGGCCTAGTGGCAGAGCAAGACGGATTCAGCTAGCCTGGGGATTATGCTCTGTAAGATCTGTTTGCAGCAAAAATTATAATTTCTGGCTTTTGAGCAGTAAACTGTGAAAGAGAAGCAAATTACGTGGTTTTGGATTAAGCAAAAGGATGAATGAAACAAAGGGATTGATCTATTCACAGAGGTGGCTGTTAGTTATTTCACTTTAGCAGCAAAAGAAAGACCTTTCCTAAACGTCAGGCTGTATGTTCTTTCACAACCCTGGTTCCTCACACGTCACTGCATCTGCATGTATTCTTATTAGTTGCATGGAGCTGTATGAGTTTCAGTACAAAGAATTTTTTAATTCAGTCTTTCTATAAATTATTAAAGTGCTGGGGTTGGCTTTTCCAGGAAGGCTGAGCTACAGCATTGATTTTATGCATGCTGGAGGCAGGCCCTAGATGTTTTGGCCCCAAGTGCACCTGCTGTGGTAGTCTACCAGAACATCATACCACACTCTCATGTATTCAAAGCAAAGGAATAAATCATGATTTTACAACAGTGCATCAGTTGACTTATTGCTGTTTTGTGACCGGAGGTAGGAAGGATTGCTGTTTAAAGCCATGTCATCGGTTCTCAAGTCACTGGAGCATGAAAGCTTGTCATATGCCTCTGTAATTGTACCTCTGCAGTCTCTGCCTAACTAGTCAGCTGGGGCTGTGTGCTCTGTCTCCAGCACCCGGCTGGCCAGTGTCTGACAGGAGCTTTCTCATCAGCCTGTCAGGAGTATGCTAACTAGATTGGATCTTCTGCGGCCGGCACTGGCACGTGGAAGGGATGCTACACTTTAAAGCAAATGTCTGAACGTTATCTCCACTTTGACCGGTATTTGTTTCGGGTAATACAAGCCTGACGTGTCTCAGAGCACAGTGCTTACAGCTTCTGCTTGGCGCTGGCTCTGGGTTTTTTGGTAGCCCTAAAGAAACAGACATAAATATCAATAAAAGATAACAGGTTTATTTGGTTTGTTGGTGAAGGAGCACTGAATATAAATTTACACACGTGCATTTCTGGAATCACTTCTACCGTTGCTTCCGTGTGAAGAGAGCTTTCTGCAGTTGCCCCCAGCTGCCCTCAGTGAATTGGACTGAGTGTTGGCTTTATTCTCTTTGTCTCATTAGGCTTGTTCAGTTCTTGTCACACTATCCATAGTTGCTCAGGAAGAAGTACTACAGATTTAAAATTTAATTCATATCTCAAATTCATGTGACCTGGAAGTGTTCGAGGGCTAAATTTAGTTCTTAAAAGTCAAGAGATGGATGGGAGTTTATCATTAACTTGCAAGGCAGAACAGATATTCTGCTGATACTGTGCTCCCAGAAGCATAATTAGAATTAATTTTGGAATATAATCTCAGTTGGGCCATTTGTTCTGGAAGTAAATGACAGTGGCATTTAATATATATATTTATATATATATATTTTTTTTTTTAATAGTTCATGTGTAGGCAGTCTAAGATAAACAGGGCAGGAGTGTAAACTGTTGTAGGTGCAGTTAGGTTCCAATTGGAGCATCTGTAGGGAGAACATTTCCAGCAATGAGGCTACGGGATGTCAATATGGAAAAAAATGAGGTTAGAATATACAGCTGGATCTGCAAAGATGTCTCAGTCTTGAAGTTTAGAATAGTTTTCTCATTGCCACAGCATAATATTAGGAGAAATAATTGCTGAAAGAATTTGTGAAAAGAAATTAAAATGTGTGGTTAAAAAAAAAAACTTTTAATGAGAGTGGGAGGGGAAAAAAACCCAGTAAATAGTTGGAAATTGCTATTACCTGCTGTCTATGTAAAACAGATTAAGAAGTTCATTGTGGGTTCTTATGAGAGAAAAAAACCTGAAAAGAATCCCAAACCTCAAAAATCCACACTGCAAAAAGAAAAGGCATGTAGACAGACAGATATACAAATCAGCTCCAGAATTTAAGTTTTCCATTACTAACCCTTGCAGGAAAAAGAAAGCTTCAAGACTGAGTCAATCTAGGACGAAGTTTTTTTCTTCTTTCTATGACGTTTTTCAATTCAGTAGAAACTGAGGGAACTGAATGCTGCATAGAGCCAGTGTGGGCACTGCTGTGGCACTCTGAGAGAAACCTTTAGGAGCTGAGTCCTTTGTGGCTGGGCTGAAGGGGAACTGAAAGGGAAAGAGTCCCTCTTCTGTTGTGCAGAGCTGTCTCACCCCCTACAGAGAGTACCACTGAATTCATTTGGTGGTGGTGTGAAGCAGAAGAAGAGTTGCTGAAGGGTGAATGAGTGTAATACCAGTCCTTGTTCTGGTGTGCTGGTATGGAAAGTTTTACCCTTTTCATACTTGATACTGCTTTGTCACCCTTTTTTTCCTGAATTCACCAATGAGAAGATGAGCTATAGCATCATTGGTGCTTATATCTACTCTTGCTACTGTTGTTTTAAGTAAGCCATTCACAAGGAAGTTTGTCCCTTCTGCTTCTTCATTAGCATATGGCAGAAGAGCATGCCATGGTGTGCCTTTGGATGAGGAAATGTTAATAAAAGTGACTTCTGGAAGCACTCCTTTCAGAGGTCAGAAACACTTCCAGAAACTTCTCCTTTTATAGGAGAGTAGCTCTTCCTCCATGGAGATGGGTCATAAAATAAAGGAAGAAGGAAAGGAGGGATCAAGAAGATGGCCACGAAAAGGGACACAAATGTATATATTTCTGGTGTTCTGTGTTTTTGTGAGTCATGAAGAGATAAAGAAGTTAGGGAATAAATTAATATCAAAATGGCCATAAACAAATCAAGAACATAGAGAGATGAAATTAAGAAATGTGAGGAAACTGCAATTTTTGAATAGATGATATAAAGAAGCATAGTTAGTTTATTATAGAATACATTAATATCATAAGAGACATGTTATTAACCCAATCTGTAACGTGTTAGGGATAAAACCTGATGATTAACTTCCAAGAGTTTCATTTTCAACCTATGAAAAATACAAAAAAACCTTTTTGGTATGAAAATACTGAGTAACTGAATGAAGTTACATGTTTTTTTCTCAGCACCCACACCTACTTTGTATATAGATACCTTTGATTATCTGTATAAGCGCCTGTGGGTCCCTGGTGTAGGCACAGTATGTCAGTGGTATTCCTGGCTGAGCAGTCACCTGTCTACTACCACTTCAATTCTATTTCCTGCTCAGCTTCCATTACTGGGGAACATGTCACTCCTGGAGCCATAGGCAAGGAACAAGCCGTGTCTTCAGTCTTCTCTTTTCTCTTCCAAACTAATGCACAAGAATGATGCCATAATGCTGCTTTGTGAATCAAGAACTGCAAGAAAAGAATGAAATTGATTGTATATGAAGTGCTGTCAAAATCATGAATAACACTCATCTCTTCCCTTTCCTTCCCCCAGAAAGAAAGATAAAAGGAAGTGAATAACCCTAAAAAATCCAACAGCAATTCCAGGGGTTTTTTTTGTTTTTTTAAAAATTTTATTTTATATAAGTGCTTTATTTTACATCTTTAATTTTTAGAAGGAGAAAAAGTTAAAATTTTCATCTGGGAACTGGAAATATATTTCCCTTTCTCTCTCCCTTCTGTGAGAGAGGAGAGCTGCGTTTTCATCTTACCCACAGGAGGAAAATGCATTATGGCTCATTTAAGGTCCTCCCTATTTTTCTTCCTAAAGATTATGGGGATGGCAGATGGAAAATGATTAGCCAGGAGCTAAATTAAAGAATTGCATAGAAGTGACTTTGCATATCATGGCTTGGACAATATATTCTGTTCTCTTTTGTTGCTAATTTTTTTTTCCTCGCTGATTTCTCACCAGTGCCAGCAGAATGAGCTAAGTTCATCATTTAGTGTGGCTGTTTAATCTTTAGAGTTGGGAATAGATTTATGCTCTCTTGTAAACTGGCAGAAGCCAGAGCTCCCTTCCCACTTTTACTCCCCAGCAGTTACTCCCCCTGCCCTGCCCCCCATTCAAGAAGTGGATGGAAAGGTAGGTCTCCACAATTGTTAAGCATCTCTTATGGGTTTGGGATCTGATCTCATTCTCAATCAAATAGGATTTTAGTTTGCTCCTCTGAAATAATGTTAGTTGTCTTATGAGCTGTAATAATGTAGAGGAGAGGATTCCTTTCACCTGTGCAGCTGTTCCCCTTTCAGGGAGCAGAGTGTTTCCCAGTAATTCTTGTGGACTGGGAGTATTGGGGAAGGAGCCACAAGGGTTGGTCCAGGCTGATGGGTGACTGCTGTAATTATGGTAAAACAGTGACCCATCCCCTACAGTTTATTGCTATAGGTATTAATGAGTAGATGAGATAACTAAACTAAACAGAATCTTGGGCATCTTTCAACATATGGGTGGTCAAGGCAGTGGGAGGGAAGCAGTGCTTTGGCCCATTGGGACTGTGAGGGAGGAGGGAGAGAGCACACCAGTACCCATTTCTGGACATGGTGTTGACAGAGATTGACAGTGTTTGATGATTTTTCAGGAAATGCTTTTATCACAGTAGTTCTTTAGTTGCTTACAGTAGATTTTGAAAGGTTATATAGTATCACAGGTTAATTTTACTTTAGCATTTGTTTAACTTCTGTTGCTGTTTTTGGCTTTCTGACAAGATTCTGCTAATCAGTTTCTGTCTTTCTAGTTTGTGCATTGCAATGTGTGCAAATCTTGCCACCTATGCTCTTCTTCTCTTTTTACCTTTGATAATAGAAAAGACTTTGAAGAAAGTAATTTATATAGATAGAAAGAAACTGCCAGGTACCTTTTGTGAAGGATACAGGTCTTTTTATGTTACTCATTGAAATTATGTGAATAATAGGTATCAAATGTGCATTATCTGTGAGTGTGCAGAAAATGTTTCAGCTGAAATTGTGTGGCTCCAGATATGTCGCAGTGTTTTAGCCAGACTTAAATGAGGAAAGGAAAAAAAAATCAGCAGAAAAAGGGACCAGTCCCTTTGAAATACAGAGCAGAAAGATTCACTTGGTAGAAGTGAGCAATGGGGTAGCAGATACACACATCAGAATTGCTGCACCCACATGAGGGAGGGGAGAAGCTGCGCTCTTTGTGTTCCCAGGAGCAGGTAAACCTGCTTTGATCTACTCTTGAACTAAAATTTCCTGGCTGCTCATGTTCATCACTGCATAGATGTTGAACAACAGCCTTCCCAATTGTCTTCTTATTGCCATAAGGTAGACAGTAACTCAGCATTCTCTAGAATTTGGACATTGTTTCAGTCTTGTTGGTAGTAATCAATTTTGTGTCACCCAATAACGAATTTTGCTAACAAACTCTGTGATGCAGTCTCCCACTATTTGGAGAGACTGTATTTTCACCACGCATGTGGTTTCAGTTTTTTTTTTTTTCAGGGGCAAAGATAAAAATTATTTTACTAGAATCACTGGAATACTCTGGAGAAAACAGCAGATACTTTCTTTGCAGGATATGAAGGCTCACATGTTGATTCTGGCTGCAGCATCTTACCAGGAGAGATCTGAAACAGAATGAAACTTTCAGTTATACTCAGTACTGTTACTGATGGAATAAGACATAAAGCTTCTTAGGCCCAGTGCAAATGTTAAGAGATTTCAAATTAGTTTATTTGGTAAAGGGTGGAAAATTAAATTTTTGCTTTTAACTATTTCAAATCATTTGACTCTTGCTGTTCATGTAGTTTAAAACCACATTATTTAAACCAATTTTAAAAAGATAATGAGATTTCTTTTTTAAAGTAAAAAGGTTTTTTTTTTACTAAAAGACATTATTTTGAAAGGGAGATAAACAGTCTAAAAATCAAAATTGATGGAAGCAAAAATATTAGAAGTTCTGATCAGTGTTGGAAAATGAGTTTCAGCTGATAAAAACTTTACTTAAAAGCTGTCTGTCCATTTTTTAACAGATAGAAACACAGCTCTAGTAGATCTTGTGTAATGCAGTGAACCTATAGGAGGATGTCTCAACATCATTTGTTGACTCAAACCAGGTAATAAATTAGGAGATTTGCAGAAACTAGGTTCTGCAGCACTCGACTGCTGTAATTTAAGATTTTTCACCAAACTGTGGTTGTACAATGATATATGTGTGTGTATACATAAACGTGCAGCAAATTTTATTGGACAGAGGCTTTTGCCTTTAATATAAAACCTACCTGTAATAGGAATCACAGTTAACTGGATATAAACATCCACTGTCATCAGTGGAAAAATAGGTAGGATTGTACACAGCCGTGAGGACAACTTCAAGATAGTTGGGGAGAAGTCTACTGAAGGCTACTTCAAGATAATTTAGGAGAAGGTGTACCTGTTGTGATTTTTATGATCTATGACATGTCTTTTCAAGGTAGTTCTTGATAATTCCTTTTGGAATAGATACCAGTCAACTGACAGACTCCAGAGAGATGCCTTTGTGCCTATATAGTGTAAGGAGCTGTTTTCTGCACAAGATATCCCCACTCAGTCAAGCAGCAGACTCTCATATCTTTGCCTGGGAGCTTGTGCTGGGTGCTCTGTTTGAGGATCCCCTCCTGCAGCCTTTGACATGTGCCTGCTGGGCTCTTCTCCCGTGCACAGATGCTGTTGGACACCCCCAAATCCAGTGTCACCTTTGTAGAGTTCTGAGGTAAATGGTTGAGTTCTCCCTGGTACCTGTTTTTCAGATCTCTTGAACTGTCTGGTTCCTTAAGATGTGCAGCATTATTCCAAGGTTCACAGCAGTTCCCATTCCATGGAGTGGCTGTGTCAGTTAAAGAGGAAGGTTATTTAAATAACTAGTGCATTTGAGAAATACAGTCATCGTTGAAACAAGCAAAAAAAAGCAAAAAAGATATTTTTTTTTTTACACCAAGTATGCAAATTTTAATATTAAATCCATAATTATCTTATCAGTATATGCTTAAAGGCAGAGTTGGCAGAATAATAAAATGTGACAGCATTTGAAGAGCAGCACAATCCCATAGCTGCTTGTGTTACAGGCTGTATACAACAGGAAACTATAAAACATATTCATGGCATACTAAAATGTTTGGAAACCTACTGCAGCAGCATAGAGGAAAATGTTTAAATAAGATCTTACATTAAGAAAGTATTAAATAGCAAAGCAAGGAACAGTACAACAAAAGCTTGATGTGTAAGCAATCAAGTAAGTACCTTTCCTGCTAGAAATAATAAAATATAGTAGATTAAAAAATTACAAATATTAAATAGATTTTAGTGTGAATACCACACTAAAAAGGGGGTTATAAAACAAGTTAATAAAACTTGATATGTTTTTAAGGAATTGCATACTTCCTCTGTTAAAGTGAGAATTAAAATATAACAGACATGCATAGGATAGTGAAGTTTCTTCATGTAAATAGTATAGTCTTCTTAATTCATAATTTAAGAATGCCTATTAAGAGGAGGAGGAGGCAACTGTATACATCAGGGGATATCCTTTGTAATTGTACGCTCAGCTTTATTTCAGCCTCTGACTGAAATACATGAAATGGTAATTTTTATATTGGTTGTTGTAGTTTGAAATTTATATACTGTGTTCAAAAGTATGTGGACATAATAGTAATGCCATATCCATTCTGAGTGAAAGAGCAAAAAACGATGCTGAGCTGGACTGTGCTAATCAGTAACGTTAGTTCAACTACACAGAGAGATAATAAGGAAATAAACCTCATAAATCCCACTGTGTAGGAGAGGGAGAAGGTACTCATTTATTTCTTCCCCCAAATAAATTCTTAGTAACAACCCAATAATTATTAAAATACCCATTATTATAAGTCCAAAACGAGAGTAATTGCGGAGGTGTGGTGTGAAGCTAAGAAAGGAGATGTTAATGTGTGAAGAAGAGTTTAAATAGGGAATTATGATATCCTTGGCTTTCTGCTGTGTAGCTGTCAGGCTCGGGCAGCTCGCTGGTCAATAGTGACATTCTGTGTGTCAGTGAGCAGAGTCTCCTGATACCTTAACCTGCAGTTCACACATTACTGAAGCTCCAACTGTCGAACATCCAAGTCCCTTGGTACCACTGCAGCTTCCAGACTCTCCTGACTGGCTCATGTTTCATTCTTTGGCAATTTGCCCTAATGATATCCCTCAGGAGCTTTCAGACCCTCTTCTTTTCCATATTTAATCGTGTTATATTAATCTGAGTGCTGAGCAAACCAGGCTGCACAAATTGTAATTGTCTCTGATTCCTGCTGCAATGGTCTTATAACTGCTTTTCTTCATTTTTAGTGTAAAAATACGTGTACAAAATTGTAGTGCAATTTTTTATTTACAAGTCTAAATGTCCAAGACAGGCAGGGTGTGAACGCTTTAACTGCTGATCTGTTCCACAAAGAGGGTTGTTTTTTTTCCCTGTAAAATCCACAATGCTTCAGCACTTGCTGTATGGGCAGGATTTACATTTTATTTTTTTGCTCTTTGCTTTGTTACTGTGAAAGTTCATGGCTAATAAACAGTGCTCTTATCAAGTTAAACTCAGGTACTAATTTTGTTGTGGCATAAAACCTAAGGACAGCCTTGTTTTTTCCATCAGTTTGGTAACTTCTATGTGGGGCATTATCTTAAAGTTTTTTCCCCTTTTTTTATGAGGTTTGTAGTGCTACATGGGATGGATATAGGCTACCTTGTTTTTAACGGTCTTGATTTTTTTCTCATTCTGTTGTAACTCTGTGCCTGTATAATAATGAAATTTGAGAGACTCCCCGATAGCAAAGATAGATAAAATTTGAATTCCTTACATATTGCAAAATTATTTTGTTCACTTGTGGAACCAACTTGCCCCATTTCTAATGAATTTTATAGTTGTTTGTTTGTTTGTTTTGGGGGTAGAGTGGTGGTATGGTGGTTTTTTGTTTGTTTTAGAAAACCAGAGATGTCCATGGTAAGCAGTTTGTAGCACTTCTTTCTTGGTCAAGGAGTCCTTCATTTTCCATGATCCTTGTGCCAGGCTTGGAAGTCTCTGCTTTGGGAAGGGAGTTTTGGAAAATTGTGATTAAGTTGCTTTTCTGTTACAGGGAATATTCACTTCAGGTTTGTGGTTTTGTTGTTGTTGTTGTTGTTTTTTTTTAAGATAGTTTGGAAATTAAGATAGTACACAAACAGGAGTTAATCCTGCTTCTGAGTTTAGTGCTGTTCTGTGGCTTCATGCAGCTTCAGATCAATTCCAGTTAAAAATAGCAGAAATGGGACCAGAAAAACTCCCCTGAGTCTTTCCCACTCAGTGGAGCCGAGTGAAACTGGAGTGCACTTCAGTCCTGTGTGTTCATGGCAGTACTCATGTTTGACCATGGCTGCATCAAGTAATTTGTGATTATTTCCCTTTTTCCGAGGGAATAGCTGAGCAGGGAGGGCTAACTTGACTTGTTAGCCTGACTTCTTGTGGATGTTGTGCTTGTATACATACATCAGAGTTCTTTTTGGATGTGTTTTGGCAATTCACAGTAATTTACAAAATTATGTAGCAGGTGGTTTGGGGAGGTTAAGATTCTTGCATGTCTAAAGTTAATTTAAGATTCTGTATTTTCTTTTTATTCATGTTTTTTTTGTTGCCAATTCTGTGTGTGTATTTTTTATTTTTAGTTAACTGCTTGTGTTCATGCGTCAGCTGCATTGTTATATCCAATGTATTGGCAACATATTTACATCCCAGTGCTTCCTCCACATCTTCTGGACTACTGCTGGTAAGACAGCTAACCTGTTATCCCCATTTCTGACATTCTTACCTGTCTTAAAATTCTGAGAAACTGATGAAAACACTGATTCTATTGTGACTGAACATACAGGATCCAGTTTATGAAAGGACTTATTAGGCCAATGCCTAAATGAGGACTTGAATAGGGATATTCCAGCATGCATGTGGTGTTTGAATCGGGATCTTGAATTACAGTGCTGATTACTATTAGTGCAGCATTTAGAATCCTGTTTGTAAGAACTGTTTCTGTTTTATTGGTAAGAGAATTCATTCAATAATTTAAATGCAAATGTGTTACAGTTTACTTTTATTTGGCTTTTATTTTAAGTTGAAAATACATTTTACTTATAAAAGCATGCAAAAATCCCTGATCATTTTTTCCAGAATCAGATGGTAGTATTCATCAGTGATTTACTATTTGTATTTTAACTCAGCCAGGCTCAGGATTCTAGCCAGCACCTTCCCAAAAGAGCTTGAAAACTCCTTTTGGGACTCCAAATTTTTTTCTAATAAGAATTCTGCTTCTCCTGATGTGTTTTTGTTCACATGACAGACTTTGTGGTTTTGGCATATTTTTAAGTTGAACAAGAATCACTTTTTGATTCACTTCTGATCCTTCCAGGGGATGATGTTTCCACATGCCTGTGTTTCACAATTTCAGGCTAACACTAGCTTTTATTCAGACTAGTGGCAGAGATAACAAATGAGCATTTCCATTTTCCTTTTAAGCAGGAATATTCATCCCTGGAGATTTTCACTTTACCTAGAGCCTCTGGGTCTGTTATGGAAAAATGAACCATTTCAAGCTGTTCTAGAGATTGGGAATTATTATTATTATTATTATTATTATTATTATATATCAAAATTGAGACCCAGCCAGATACTTACCAAGCTAAGTCTATGTTTTCTTCATAGAAATAAAATATGCTTATATGTTTGCTGGGCTTTGTATTGTTGGTTTTGGTTTGGGTTTTTTCCCCCTTAGATCTATGAATGTATTACTGTTCTACTGAACTCCATCCATTCTACTGAACTTCTGTTTTCAAACAAATTCTCACTATGTTTCCTTAAGTATCTTTGATAGTTTTCCCTGAAGTTCACAGTATTTGTCCATGGTATATATTTTTTCTGGGTTAGTTCTTACCATTCATGTGTATATTATTTGTTGTTTTTAAAAAGTAAACAAATGCTCTTATCCAACTCCTCCCTTTACTTACAAGTATAGCTTTCTTCTTTAATGATAGTTTTCTTTTGAAGAAACTCTATCCTAATTGTCTTTCCTCCTGCCTTTGATAAAATAAATCAAGATGGGGTAGAACTTGGGGGTTTTTTAGTTTTTGTATTGCTTGAGCTTATGGCCAGAACCTTTGTAATTTTTCAGGTCATCCATAAATGCTGTTCTCAGAAGGCAGATCAACACCTTTATTCAAGCTGTACCCTGTAGAGTGCATCCTGAATATGAGTTTTTTATTTCCCCTTCTAAGCCCAGATAATGTTCCAGAAATAACAGTGTTAGATACTATACACAGCTCCATGCAATGATTATAATAGTTGGGATTTCTAGGTCACCGTGGTGTGACCTGAGAATTTTTTTTACTCATTAAAAAGAAGCATGGAGTTTCTTAAACTTGTAAAATTCATTTATATCCCATTTTCTTTTTCACAGTAGTACAATAGAGGGGAGAAAAAGGTTCCCCTGTTTTAGAGATGTTCAAAGGCAAACAAAGCTCATGAAAAGAAATGCATAAATGATGAATTTATCACAGTAACTGTAATTCAGTTTGACTCAGATTTTTGTGCATTTACATTTCTCTTTCTGATCATCTGAATGGTTCTTTTGTGAGACGGGTTGGAAAAGTGTAATAAAAACACATAAATTACTTAAGTTTCTTCATGTTCTGCTGTATTAACAGTAAATAAATGTTCTCATCATAGGTATATAATATATCAAGTTAAAAAACCTTGATGAATTCATAAGGTCAAAGTTTATAGTAGGCCTGACTTAGTTTGCAGTCTAACAGGATCGTGCCAATTTAAAAATAATAAAATAATTACAAAGTTATTTTGTATACTTCTATTTTAATGCCATTTTGATGCAAAGTTCTTTTTATAATAGTGCCACTTTTTCTTTTAGCTCAACATGCATTTCATACCTGGAAATTTCATTGTCACTGTTTCACTTGGACTTGTTGGGCTGTCTCCCATGAACTCTCATTTTCTTAGTGTTGTTCTGAAATGGTATTCAAGTACATGATGAAGGGAATATCAGTTGGATAATTTGTTCATTCTGTGGTAGTAAGGCTTTTTACAAACAAAGATAAAACACATTTAAATCTATTAATTTAAAGATAGGCCTGATTCTGTACCTTCTTTTTGCACATCAATAATATAGCATATTTTGTGAGAAACCCACGTTTTTT
Organism: Cinclus cinclus; assembly: GCF_963662255.1. Lineage (NCBI taxonomy): Eukaryota > Metazoa > Chordata > Aves > Passeriformes > Cinclidae > Cinclus > Cinclus cinclus. The sequence goes on along the minus strand of NC_085053.1, from coordinate 8,653,864 downwards.
TTCTTAGTTGGACTAAGAATCTTAATAATATCATAAAGATCAAGGATGCAATCTGTGGGAGTTAGACTTTGATAAATTACGTAAAATGCCTAGCTGGTACATTTTGTAAGCATGAAAAAAGAAAAATGTATCTTTGAGCAAAACAAGGCTATATTAAAATTATTTCTGTTTTTCCACTTGCCTTTTTAATAAAAAAAAAAAATCTGTTAATTTTTCTCCTGCTGCTTGATTTATAGGCTGGATTTAGACCTAATATAACAGATGATGCTGGAGTATCCCAAACCTAGAGGGTCAGTGTGGACTGCAACATCCTCAGCACTGGCCAGGCTGTGAGTGCCAAGCTCCAGGCTGTGAACAGAGGTTCTGTTTATCAACTTCAGGAGGATTTTAACCCCACACACCTTATCTTGGCCTTGAATGCCATTATGGGAGCTCCTGTGTGAGAACTGGAGTTACCATCCAAAAAAGAAGACATAATAAATACCTTTTTCTAAAAGATATAGGCTGAGAAAGTAGTACTTACAGTAGATGCAGCAGAAAAAAAAAAAAAAACTACCACACAGTTAATAAACAAATGAGTTTTATAATGTTTTTTAATGTTATAAAAAATTGATTTCTCTTCTACATTTAAGTGAAAGGAGAATATTATACTCAGTGGAATGGGTGACTTGCTTTCAAGAAAACTCTTATAAAAAATAAGTTTGAACATCAATGCAGTAATTATATATGAATAAAATGAATTTTTGTAAAGGAGAAATCTAATTCAATGAAATTTCTGTGTAATATCTTGGCAAACTAAATCACCGATATTTGAATATATGCCAGTTTTGTCTGTGGATTACAAAGCATCTGTTCTACTCGTGGTCTGTTGAGAATATAATGTAATCAGAAAATTCAAGTTACAACTGCAATAGGTATGAGATTTGGTCTCTTCTGAATTAGGATGCACATACGCCTGCTTTTGTTAGAATGGGACAATTATTTTCCAATTAACTTGGATGTTTTCATAACATAGTAATTATTTTGGGCAGTGATACCACAGATTGATATTTTTGGTGATAACATGCATAAGCAAGAGTAAAACTCCGTAGCAGCTCCCAGTAGTATCATAGTAAGCCATGCACGTTTTTATGTACATATTACCAACCTCTGCTGTTAAGACTTCAGAATCCAGCAGTAATAAAATTCAGTTAATGCTGAAAACAATTAAATTGACTTTCCATACCTGCAGTTTTTATTTCATCCGTTTTCAAGATGTGCTTTGTACCTTTATTCTGTTAACTTCAGAATTCCAATGTTGCTTTGTTCTGTAGAGAAAAGATCTACATGCTTCCCCTTTTAATGACAGATTTATTAATGGAGCAAATCATCATCAGCTATCTTAAGTCAGCACAGGCTGCTGTATGATTGTATCTCATACAATTGATGTAGGAGTAAACAAGTGTGCATAAAATCCATACATGACACAGCACTTGGTTTCACTATAGTTTTGCCTGTTCCTGTTATTTGTAACACTGAGATATCCTGATATGAGGATATGAGGATCTGTTTTGCAGCACATTCTGCCACAGAACTCTCAGTTACATGTCAGCCTTGGTTAAATATGTTACATAGTACAAAGCATTCTTAAAATTATAGAGTGGTTTAAAGCTGTTTAAATCCTCTCTGAATATATATTGGTGTCTGCTCTGGAGTGACACTCGTTTACAGGTCCATGTAATTTGTGAACTACAAAGACATAAGTATTACCCTAGATTAAGTCATCAGGAAGTGCTAAAATTTGTCACTATTGAGCTAAGAAAAAGATGCATGGAAAAATAGAGGCCTCTTTTCCTTTTTGGAAGCCCCATTGCCTAGAAACCTTAAGCCATGGCAGTTTACAATTTCAGCAAACCTATATCTTTCATAGACACCGTGAAATCTTGTTTGGGCCTCAGTCAGGCTGGGTTTTTGGTTTTGTTTGTTGTTTTTTGTTTGTATTTTTTTTTTGCATTGATCCTTTCCTGTGGGACATTGTTAATGAGAGCAATTGGCTAATCCATAGGATGTACAGATTTTGCTAAAATGGGCTGTAGTCATAGGCAGGTGAGAATTGCTTTTTCTAGTCCCAGAGGTGGGACCAAATGGATGAGACCACGTGAACTGTTGCAATGAAACCTTGTCCCATCCTTGGGAAGTCAATCACCAATCAGTCAGTGCCACTGGCTCAGATCTGTGATCAAATTATTGCCATGAGAGAAATTACTGTGTGTGAGCTGTGTACCTTTGTATGTCATCTTGCCTTCTGTTATTTTTCAGAGATTATTTTTATTTAGGTTTTTTTTTTTTCTGTTGTCTATTAGTGATTCATTTCCCATTGAGTTGCCTGAACTAGCCTGTCAATTGCTCACTTCTCTGGAGAGAACATTGTCAGTAATCTCACAGTACCCAGAAATCTCATGGTGGTGGTTGAAGGCTTTTTCCTGGACACCGAGTATATTCTTGGTCAGATGTTGCCAGAACAGGAGATTGTAGGAAACCATGATAAATTAGCCTAATTCAGTTTCTTGCTTGCATACTGCAGTGGCTTTGTGTGGAAATTTGTTCTGTTTGGAGAAAATAGTTCCTTGTCTTGTGGAAATTGGAAAAGAGAAGTTTATTACCTTGAGTTAAATAGGACATTATACAGCTTCCAAAGGCTTGCCAAGGAAAGGTTTCAGAACCAAAACTGGTGACAGTGCTGTTCGTGTTGCACTGTGGTGACGGTAACGGGGACCATGTCCTCCAGTTGGTGTTTTAACACCAGACCACTTTGGGAACATCTGCTGGGTTAGCTCATTGTGGTCAGTTATTGGCTAGGTCTGGATGAAAAGCTGTGGAGCCTCCTTGCCTCACAGTTTGCAGCAGCATCCTTTATTTTATATGTGATCATCTTTACTGCGGAGTAAAACAAAATTTTCCTTGTGTAGTAAACATTCATGTAGCAACTGTGTTCATTTAATACTGTCTTAAACAGTGACTTTCTACTAGGGCTTTATATACCAAGATTTAAAATATTCCGTTAGTGTTGTACTTAATACTTGATGTTTTCCACTTTTTTCCTTCAGTGCACCGATGCCTTATCTAATTGGTGTCCACTTAAGCTTGATAGAGGTAAGTTTACTGTACACTTCAGTGTCCTGAGAAGGATGAAGTGTGTGTGCCATAAAAAAATTTAATGGAAATGCTTCAGAAAAAATCCCTATATTTTAGCATGCAGAATTACAAAATTTAAGCTTCATATGCTTTACTAAGTAAAAAAGTCTCTCTTTGAAATCTTATTTTTGAAGTGTTTTATGAAGACATGTAGCTCTACTTCATGATTTGTTTCTCTGTCTAATTAATAGCTCAGTGGTAGTTATTTTCTTGCCTTTTAGTACTTATGCAACAGATTTTCCCAATAATGAGGAAAAACTTATTTTTCAGGAACGGGTAAAATTTATTTTGGAGTCACCATCACTGAGATTTCAGCATTATTGTGATTTCCCAGATAAATTATGTTCCTCTTCCTCTGAAAACTTGAATCTAACCTCCATCCCATAACATTTCTGTTAATTTAGAAATTAGCGTGCTTTTTTGGCAAAAAACAAGAGGTGGCTTTTACAGGTTTGAACATAAAGCAACACAATAGGACTCACCTGACTGATGCATAATAGCAGGGTATGAAATAGTTTTGCCTTTCTCCATAACCATTTGATTATGCTGTGAAGCCTACATGTGCCATCTGATTATCATGCAGAGTAGATAATTGATTTGGGAACATTATTTGATTTACACTTCTGCTAAAGCAGTTTCTAAGGATCAATTCACATCTGCTAAGCTCATGGGGTGGGTTCTTCCCCGAGCCACCAGCACTTTTTTTTTTCCAAAAACAGGCCTTCTATATCATCTACACTTCTCAACTCCAGGCACAGCCTTCTGTGCTCCCAAATCAGGTTCATAAGACCTGCATGCATCATTCATAATATCTTGATTAGGATGCTTTTTCTTATTCAGTAAGGAAATAATGGAACTGAAAGATTTGCCCTGAAATAAAGAAGTCAGTTCATTCAGGAATTATTTCCTGCACTGCATTATTATATATTATTGTAGGACCATATAGAAAAGAGTTCTATCCCCTTTTCCTGAAAGGAACAAATGGTTTCATTCTTAGCTGCTAGCCAGGTATACTGATGAAAAAGCATTTTATCCATTCTTCTGTGGTAATAGTAGGCATCACATGCTTGGTACTTACATAAATCTGCAAATAATTGTACTTTTTCCTGGTTTTCATCTGATTATATGATTAACATCCTATCTGATTTTCACAGATATGAGAGAATGATATGTTGTTACAAGGTGTGTAGTTCCAATGTATATTTATCCAATATATTCAACTGTGTTCTGTGTAAATCTTGGTTTTCAGGAATTCCTTTCGGAGATAATTAATATAATCTTAGTGTTTGAAGAATAAGAAGTAATTTTAAAAACTACTCTAATGCTGTATCTAATTCACAAATGCTACATTTAGCGCTCCAACTGTTTTTTTTCCATTACTGTCCTTGGTATTAAATCATCATTTCTAATTTAGCACATTATAATAAAAATGTACTTCAGGAGGATGCCATAGTAAATTTTTCCAGTATTTTTTTTTCTTCTTAACAGAGAGTGAAAAATAGATCACTGGAGGATGTGGTTTTACTAAATGTTGACACAAACACTCTAGAAACCCCTTTTAATGACCTGAACAACCTACCTGGTGAAGTGGTAAGTCTTAGACATTTCATTCTTTCTTTCTTATATAGGTGCTTGAATTACTCATAGTTATTTTTCCCTCGTTTTGCTAACTGCTATAAAAGGAATAAGGGGGTGAATAGCACCTAGTGCAGACCCCTATATTTGAGATTTTTACCTTTTTGACAGCTGAGGAGACGCTGAATGGAACATCATACTCCTTATTGTAAAAGTAGGATCATAATTACAAAGCTAGCTGCATTCATTAGGCAGAGCTGCTTTAAACGCAAGAGTCTCTTCATCTCATCTTAATCATTATATTACAAAGTAGGCATTTCTGTCTGCCTAGTGGCATGTCTTGCAAAAGAACGAGAGAGTTTTTGAAGGCAAAAAGAAGAAGGGGGCCAATTATCGGCTTCTGCTTCCCTGCCACCTGCCAGCGCTTTCCTTTTAATTAATGATCTGATGGCACTGGTCAATATAATAAGAAATGCTTGTACAGTTGGGGTCAGAAAATTCAGGCTTTGATCTTCTTCAACTTTGTGAAACATTTATTTGTTTTCTCTAAATTATTTCAGTTTTATTTTAATGTCTTCTATCCTGCTGAGGGCTGTGTGAATGAAAACCTATACTGTTTGTCATTCGCTTTGGCAGAGCAAAGACTGCTTACTTAGAATTCTATTTGTAAATTAAACTGCAAACCCAGTTTGTCATAAAAGACATCTGATCCTTTTGAAATGACGAAAGCTGTCTTTTGTCTGTAAAGGATGATAAATTAAGTGCCAGTTCTTTCTGGACTTTGATCTTGCAGAGGGTGCTCCCCCCCATTTTTTTTCTTTTTTTTTTATTGCCTATAGGGGAACATACTCTGTATATCATTTTAAATAGTCACAAAATTCACTTATCTTGTTTTTCCCAATAGAGCTCTAAAAGAATATAATTGTGAAACCGCTGTTTTCGTTATTCAATTAAAGATACACGAGCTATCACAAATGGTTGTCAAGATAAAGAATTTTATATCAAAATATGGAATCAGAGTTACATTTTCTGAAATTGTAATTCATAAAAAAACTCCTGTCATAATCAAAGTAAGATCCTGTAAAGGCATACTGTGTCTTTTGTTATTGTTGGTAATTTGTATATATTTAGTACAATAGAAGTCAAACTCTTGATGATAATATTTGTGACACTGTCCTTTGATTTTCAAGATCTAAAAATAAGTCTAAAAATTTTTATAGATCATCTGGTTAGTCTTTGGATTCAGTATCAACTATAGTTCAGAAATGTAAAAGACTATAAAAATTACCGTGATGTTCTCTGATTTGCATTAGTGTACTTATTATTACATTGGTATATTTGGTGATGTTTTGTGTTTTACATATGCATGGATATGTATGTATGCAAATGTATATATGCACAAACATCTATACTGTAACTTTGACTGTACTCTATCATTTGAGAGTACAACACATTAAGTAAAAAAAGCAATTTCCTGGTGTGTTAGTAGCTTTAACTGGACTTCTATTGAGTGAATTGGGTTGATGTTCTAATGCCATGAAGATCTGTATGCCAGATAATAGCTGGTTGTGGAACTGAGAATTAGTCATCATATTCCATGAGATCCTGGAGTTACAGCTGGAGGTCCTTCGAACAGCCAAAATGGATCCTTGTGCAATAAGAGGCACTTGTCATGTGTTTTACAGGTGCATATCAAAAAGACCTCTAAATCAGCAGGCTAGCATGAAGAAAATAGGGATAAAGATCTTCCTACTTCCGGAAGTGCATTTTCTCCCAGAATATATGCATGTTATTACTGCAAATCTTAATGTAGATAATCCAAGTATACAGACTACAGACTAGATTTATAATATTTTTTCCATAGCTAATATAAAAATATAAAACAGCAAAGAACAGTGTTCTATACAAAATATACTTGCAGAAATTGAGAATTTTATACTGGAGCTTTTAATTTGAATAATCCCATCTCTTAGTTCACTTCAATCTGTAAGGCACTTTAATTAAACATTTTGGTGAACTGCACATACAATTATAGTTGGAAAACCTGGGAACAAAAAGCACAAAAGGCCCAGGGCTGTGTTTGGTTCAAAAGGTGACGAAATGCTTGTCTTCCTTTTGCATTCATGAGGGGCAGTGCAGCTGCTCACATCCTGGAGAAAAGTATAAAACACAGGAGTGTAGAGTTAAAACATTAAAGGGAATGTTGAAGATACATGTGTGAAGCATTTTAACTTAAATAGAGAAACTTGATAAGCATACATACAAAACTATTAAAACTTCTGATGAAAAATACACTGAGTACTTCTGAAAGGCATAGAATGAAAAACTGAAAATATAAAAGAAGTTGTAGTCTTACTGTCCCTTTCAAAAATTGATTCCAGGCTAGCAGCCTAACAAAAGAAATGCAGCATTTTCCAAATTTCTAAAACTGTTTCTTGTGTCCAGAGGGAACAAAGTAATTATTTTCTTGATCAATAAGCCTGATGATGTCTTCACAGCATAGGTATTTAATGGTTTACCCATGGATATATGCTCCGATAATGAATTTTTTCGTGATAAATTTAAGAATGAAAGGAACATTATTCTATGGCATTGTCTAATAAACTGTATAATAAATTAACTGAGATTTAAAGGCATTTTTTAAATCATTCAGTTAAGCATTTAAATTATAGTTACAGGCTAGATGACTTTCCATGCATGTGAACTCTATTATTCTGTCAGACTGACCAGTGGTCTTGACTGTTCAAAGGTCAGTGGTCACAGTTGTCCTGAATTACCAGTCCTTTTTTCATGAGGACCCTCTGCTGTGTTGCATGCTGTAATCTTCTTAATGGCTTCATTCCAATATTCACACATAATATTTTAGATTTATTGACTGTTAGAAATACTACCATGCCAGTAGCAGTTCCGCTACTCCAAAGGTATTTAAAATTGGAAGAATAAATCAGGGCAGGACTTTCAGGAATCCTTTGTTTTCCTGAAAGGGGGAAAGCCCCTCTCTTTTTGCTTTTCTGACAAGAAAGCTTGTTTTTAAATTTCATCATTTCACTGTAAATTTGTATATTATTTTTTAATTAGAAAAAAAAATAAAGTAAGGAGCTACTTCTCTGGGAGTAAATTTCCTAATAGAATAATACTGAGATCACTGCTTTTTAATAATATAAGAACATTCATGACCATAGACTGAAATTTATAAATTTTGGGCCTGACCCTGCAATACCTAAATTGCACTTAACTCTGACATAAAGGCTTCTCCTTTGCTCAGATGTGAACACTTTCCCAAACAGCTTGCAGAATTGACAGCATCACTTTTAGCAACCAAGTCTTAATGACTTGAAATCATAGGCTGAGCAGAACTTTTATAAATATGATCTTCAGAAAACAGCAGACTTCGCAGTCTTTTAGCTTCTTCTGTGGTTGTTAAATATTGCCAGTTGCAAAAGCTACAGAGCTATTGAAAGATGTGTAGTGTTTGTACTGCCTGGTACCTACACACTGTGATGCAGTACAGAATCTAAACTGTGCTTTAGAGCTTTAGTTTTCAGATTCCTAAAGTCAGAGGATTTTAACACCATAAATTTGGCATATGAACACTACTGTTCTAAAAGTAACATTTGAGAAGTAGGCTGTAATTCATGTAGAAAATTGCTTACTTTATGCAGTGATTACTGGGAGTGCAAATTATTTCTTAAAATATGATGATTAATGGTATTATAAAGAAATTAAGGTCAGTGTATAGCATTGCAATTAAAAATACTTTTTTGCAAAATACAAATAGCATAATTTATGATGGCTTTTTTCCCTCAGAAAATTGCCAAAAATATGACTAATATATTTTAGAAACTCAGAGCAGTCAGCAGTGTTTGCAGTGTCATGAGGCAGCTGTTTATTGTGAACGAGTTCTTTGAGCTGAGATTCTGTTGAAGATTGATATAGTTTTAGAAGCTAGAGTATGAGATTGAAAAGTTCAACTAGTTTTGCAAACATTTGCATTTAAGTAGTTGTTTTTGTCAAAATGATGAAATTGTGATGAAATTCTAGAGGTCTCCCTGAGATGCCTAAATACTCTGCATGTAGATAATAATGAAATACATAGAAGCCCTTTACTAGAAATAGTGATTAAAATGTCAGACTTGTTTGTTTTGAGGTTTTGATTGTGTTCCTTTTCTCTGTGATCTTCTCTTACTTTCTTGTTTTTGAGAGTGGGCTTCTACTTACTTTTATAATGGTATCATCTGACAGAGAGCAGCAAAAAGTACTTTAAAACATAAGTGTTGCTAATACCAGAGAAATAACTGGATATATTTTTTTCAGAGATCTAATAGTAATTTGTAACTCCAGTGTGTGGTTCTATATTCCTCAGACAACAAACATATACAAACATGATTCTTCTCTATGTGCTTAAAGTTTTGTGTGCTTTTGAGTTTTTGCAGGAACAAAGTCTTTGATTATTAGCTATGTGATCTTATTAAATTGTTCTTTTAATTTTATGCGATTCTTCTGTTGACGTGGCTATTGAGGAGATATTAGTCATGTTTTCTATCAGATATTTAGATTTTAGGAGTCCTAGAAAGGCTGTATGGTAACCATTTAAATAAATTATACTTTTTGCTTCAATGCCCAACACGGTATGTTTTTATGTTTTAGATACACTTCATTGCATATCAGTCTCATCTGTATCTTTGAAAAAGTATTGTATTGATTTAAACTTTCTTGAATTTCTGATTGCTCTTCACTGGCAGTGTTTAGCAGTCCAATGAAGTCACCTTCCTATGAGAAGCTGTTGCTAGGAGAAGATAAAAACAGTTTGCTTCTAGTGTAAATTAATAATACCATTTCTGCAGCAGATCACTGGTGTCTTTCAGAAGTAAATTTTAACTGCATTCTAACCCCTGCAGTTTGATGCTTGCAGTTCTTTATTTTTAAACTTTGTAAAAGGCTATTTCTGCAAAAGAGATACAAAGAAAAATATGTTTGGCATTCTTAATCATACGTGGATGGATTAATATATATATATATATATATATATGAGGAAAAGATTTTGATACAGATGCTGTTTACTAATGTTTTGGCTCGGTGTCAGAATCGTGTAATTTTAAAATAATTTTAAGTGCTATTAATGATGTCACCCAAAGGGGTCTCACATTTCCTTGGTTTGATGTGCATGGATCTAAGCAATCACAATCCTGCTGTGTACCAGGTCCTTCCAAGGAGTTCAGTGCACCCTGTAATAACTGCATTATCACTCTGTCACTCTGCCTTTCCGTCACTCGTGGAGCTGGGAGGATCCAACTGTGGCTGGGCTGGGTCCTGAGTAAGCCCTCTCCTCTGCTTGTGTGTTCACTGGCCTTGGCTTGGAGGAAGGTGTGCTGCAGGTGTGCTCCAGGTGTGCTGCAGCCAGGGTCCTGCTTGGGACATCAGGCACATCAGGCCTGTGGCTCACATGATCTCTGCAGGCTTCTTTAGAGCACCATGCTCCTGGTTCTTCTGCAGAATAATCTGATGGAGCTCTTCTTGCCATTAAGCACTGCCCTCCTGAGAGAAGCAGGAGTTGGAGGAGCTTTCTTTGAATTCCAGCATTGCCTTTCTGAGGCTCCAACTCCCTCCAGGACAGCACACAAAATGTGTATCTGTCCGGAGCACCTGCCTCCAGAGTGCCAGCCCAATGGAGGTTCTTAACATTGCTGAGCTAATAACGCACCACTGTGGCAGCAGAGCAGGACATTGGTTGTTTTCTATCGTTCTTTTTAACACATTTTTTGCCTAATGCATGCTGTTAATCAGATTTACACTAGGGTGCTTAGGGCCTGCCAGAACTGAGAAAATGAAAAAGTACCTTTTTTGTTTTTGTTCCCCATTTGGTCATGTAATCCCTCTGCTCTGCATTATCTTTATTCCCCTCTCTTCTCTTAACCTATCCTATCATCTGCCATAGTTTTCCCAAAATCATGAGGTATAATTTAGAAGAATGCAGATTTTAAAAAAGTAGAGACTTTTCTACCTTTTCCCTCCCTTACTTTTAGAAGATGCTTTGCCGGTCTTGACAGAGACAAAACTTTAACGTTGACAGTTCTTGTTGACTTCATGTTTCTGCTTTTATTTTATGGGCAGATCTTCCTTGCATGCATTTATTTTGCCCACAATGAAATAATATTTTTTACAAATACGAAATAATCATATGATACAGAACAAAAGAAAAAAATTCAACCACAAAACCAAGACATGCATTTATTTTTTTTTCCAACCTTGAACTTCTTCACTGGATTTTGTACTTGGACTTGTACTTCTTTTTTTCCTTTTGAGGTGTAAGGCAAGAACGTAAATGAGCCTTGGTGTGTGCTTTCCATGGGCTAAATGAATCAGGCTCTGAACTTTTATCTAGATCTGTGGAGCTTGGATATAAATTGAAAAGATCACAGCTATGGGGAAAAGACCTATACTGTAAAGGCCTTTCTGCATAGATTATGAACATCATAACTCAATAGTTTTTTTTCCAAACTATGGTTATAATTGGACCCAATGGGGGTCTCTCTCTTTGATCAGATCACAGTAACTGTGACTTTACACTGGAAAATGTCACTACTGTGAAGGTTTATCACCTGTAGAGCTGGTCTTTTCTCTGATGCCATGTTCAGTTCTCATTAGCATTATTCAAAGTTTAGTTGTTAATTAGGTTGACACTTCAATTACAATCATCATCTACAAGAGCAGTCAGGACTGCTTGCATAAAGAAACAAAAAGATATTCATGCTTGCCTGTATTTCCAAAAGAATGAAAGCTGTTTTGGTGATAAATTTGTATTTGTAATATTCCATTTCAGTAGTTACTCAGAATGTTACTTTATTTAGGGACTTAAATAATGCTGTATTGAGTATGTTGCAATACAAGGAGATGTAGAAATGTGTATTCTATGTAGAGTTGTCTTTTTTCCAGGTGTTCCCCATGATGGAAATTAGGAGAGTATAGACTATATCTGGTTATAATTCCACATATGCTTGTAATAATTCCAGAATTATATGATCTCCCTCCAAAGTATGTCCGAGTGACAGTTATTTAAATTAAAATTTCCCCCTTCTTTTTTTTTTCTTTCTCTCTAATATTGTCTAATCAGTGGTTGCTATTTGCAAGTGAAAAAAGGACAAACCTCCTTAAAAAAGTCAACCACTATAATCAGAATGGTCTTTTTTTTCTTTTGCTTTTTTTTTTTCTTCTAAATGGCAGGCATTTCCTAATTAAAGTTTTTGTTTTCTTCCCTTTCACATGTTTTATCTTCAAGGACAATTCTAAAGGCAGTGTAACACTGAATTTACAAAAACTTTTCTCAACTATTTAACTGTGGTAGCAAGTACTCCCATGATGCAGGAGAAATGATGTAATATAGGAGTTTGACCTAAAATAAGAGATACTCCTTGGCATTGAATAGTAAGTGACCATTAAGAGTCCATAAAAATAAGCCTTCATAGCTTAAAATAAAACAGATCCAACTGTCTACATGCAAGCAAGCAAATACATGTTATGCTGGGGAAAGAAATGCAATAAAGTGACTCACGTGCATTTTACTGGAAAATAATTAAGCTTATTTATGTCAAGAGGCCTTGGGAAAAAAAAGAGAGCATAAACCAATCTCCATTAGCACTCTACCATCATCCCCTGCCTTCATTTCAATTAACAGACCAGCAGGTGCTCCTTGCAGTTAAAAAGATAAGCTATCAAGGAGGAGGATGAATTTTTGGCTGACCTATAGACACTGTGGTTTGCCTGCTGATTGAGTTCATGCCTCGCTGTCCCAATTTCTGAGGTGTTAATTTAACTGTTCCACTCTTGTCACGCAGGTCTCGGCCTTGAAAAATAAACTGAAAAAGCAGTCGACAGCCACGGGCGACGGAGTGGCCAAGGCCTTCCTTCGGGCACAGGCAGCACTCTTTGGATCCTACAGAGATGCACTGAGATACAGACCTGTAAGATGGCTTCCCTATTGCTTTTTTCCCCTGAATTTATAAGAGCGTGGTCTCATTCTTTCAAGGAAAATGTGAAATGTTTTATCCAGGTCTGGAGTAGTCTGTTTTAAATCTTACTCTGTGCTAAGGAATTGGAAGATACCACCATCTCTCGACAGTGAGTTGTACTGAAAAATGCTCATTCCAAGTCAGCTATTTTCTTATTTGTATGTATCAGTTTTATTCTTGGCGTAGTATGAAATCAGGTTTTATTAGTGAAGCTGCTCGCACACAGCTCATCTGGTTTGATGTGGTGAAGAACTGAAGGGACTGTGCCTTTCAGAATCCATCATTTTTCTAGAGGTTTTGCTGTGTTGGAGGGTGGAAGCTTCTTTCCTAGCAGAAGCCAGATATGAGTCAAACATGCATCTCTCCTCTTACACGCTTATCTTGGTTACACTTGGAAGGCAGGAGGAATGAAAATCCATTTCACTTCATTAGAACCTCAGAATTTGTATTTTTCACATTTTGCTGGTATTCAGTTTATTAATGTTTTATGAGCTTTCATAATTTCAAAATAATGAGGGTGGCACACATTGAGCCATCAATTTCACACATCAGTCCAGATTATTCTTCTTGCAAACCACTGGTAGTAGTAGGCTTGATTAAATGCACTGAGATGACATTAGGTGAATCGAATTCACGAAATCAAATGGTGTGTGGTTGTCTGATGGATTCAGGCAAATTCAGATTTGATAGGAGAAAATCATCCTCACTTGAGGAATCAAGTTGGTAAAGCTGGTAGGTGTGTGGAGCTGGGTGGATATTTGTTTGGGGATGAGAAGAACACTCTAAGGAGCTATGGTATTCCTTGATGGAAACGGATAGGATTGTTGTTAATTCCAAATGAGGACTTTACTGGAAGGAACTTCAAGATACAGTTTGGCCCTTGGATCTTCCTTCTCCCTAAGTGGTTCTCTTCCAAGCAGTCTTTTGTCCTGGGAGCATTTTGCACAGCATCTGCCACGGAGAGCCACTGTTACGAGAGAGAAGGTAACCCATGTAGACATGGAGTTGTGTACAGGTTTAGTTCCTGTGTTGGTGTTTAGCAGTTCTCTTATGTTATGGAAATCCTGTTTGCATTCCATATTGAAAGGGCTACGTCTGTTTTAGAAATTGTTGGATTTCAACACACTGCTTGTTTCAATAAAACAAATAATTTAAACGAAACAGTTAGTTATCCTTTATGCCATAGTGCCATCACCTGAATCTGATTTGCTCCTTAGTCTAAAGGTGAGGACAGTAGTCCATGCCAACTAATGGCAGCTTGCAGTGAGAGCTGTTAAGTCAGAAAGTGTCTTTTGGATACTTGGGATATGTGCAAACAGAAGGATGTCAGTCTGCTTGATGTCCTTAACTCTGTTCTGACCAGAAGTAAGCTTCTGTCAGTCCTTTGTTTTGGTAAGTGTGGAAGTGAGTGTTCAAGTTCTTTAGCATCCTGATTAGCATCTCTTTTGAAAAGAGCTCACCTTTTAACTGATACCCATTTTATTTCAGTTTAGCTGTTGGCATATCTGAGATCTCTACATTTGTACTGTATAGGAAACAGTGCACTATGCATCAACTGGCAAACATTTGTCAAAATGACCTTTGAAGTCTTTCTTTCTGCATTATTTTCTTTTGCAGATTTATCTTCTTTGGCTCCACTTATTGCATATAAGAGAAGATACTTATGAAACCATTGTGGCCTGATCATTTTTTTCTAAAAAGACATCTTATTTCAGAATATCTTAGCAGGCAGAAATCTGCTGGCAAATACTAGCATATCTTGGATTGATATCAAGTTGTCCAAAGACAAAGCATATATAAAAATAAATAAACCGTCCTTGTAACTGTTATTTTGAGCTGTGTTCTCATAATCCTAACTAATTCAATATTTCAAATAATTTTTGTTGTGAAAGAAAATTTAATTTGCTCTGGATTTGTAGAAATTAAGAGGATTTTCACATGATTATTCAGCTCATTCTGCATTTGCCATTTCCTTTGTGAATTGGGAAGCTGAAAAAAATCAAATCACATTTGGCTGTATTAGGAATATTTTTCAAGATCCTTAAAGCCTGATAACTGCTATTGTAAGGAAAATACTTCCCTTTCTTTTGGAGTCTGTGGTGCCAGATCTAATAATGTAATTTAAACCACAGCTATGGACTTAATTTGCATTCTTTCAGGAACTCAAGTAGTATTTGTGTAGAAAATTTGTAGAGGTAATACTTAAATGAAAATATTTTCCATATAGATTTGAAATACTTCTGCTATAAACTTATATTTTCAAAATGAAGAAATGAGGTGTTTTTGGGGTACAGTTCTGAGGATCACAAACCTCCTGATGAAAAATAAAATAATATATTTGGACAGTTATCAATTGCTTTAAAGTTGAAAAACATGTCTAAATGAACTATTTTCCTTGCAACAGTGTGTCCTGTATGACTTCAACTTGAAACATGAAACAACTGTCATTAATATTCACTTTGAGTAAAGAACAGCTTTAATAGTGTCTGTACTCATCCAACACTTCTCTCCACTCCAAACGCTGTTCATCACACTGAACACTCATTCTGTGCAAATGTTTGTTTGCAGTACAGGACAGATTCTCCCCGATAGAGCAATATGTCTTGGACAAACGTCTAGCAATTATTGAAAAAAGTGACTGGTGAAAGGCAAAATGGGAATCTTCAGGGGTCTTGCAGAGAGTTCGTGGGCCTCTGAAGGACCATATGGAAAATCTGATTACTCCAATAGAGACAGGAAATATGACATGTAAGAGAGAAAGTTTATAATAATTTTTGTGCATATTAAATTATAATGAAACACTTAATCCAGTAGAAGAAAAGAAATAGCTGTTTTTCCTGATTTAGTCATTACTAAATTAATCTGTCAAATTGATATAACTGTTAAGAGTACTTTTTAATGTACTACACTTTACATTAGCAAATACTGTGTAATAGGAGTGGATCTGCTGAGCAAAGCAGCCCAGCTGCTAGTGCTAAGGACCTGACATTCACACAGTGTGCATTTCTGCCTTCATTGTGGTTGAGATTGTAGTCAAGACTAGCTGGAACTCTGCTTTAGTTTAACCCAGAAGGAATCCACCTCACACATGGTATTGTAAGGATGATTGAAAAAATTGCTTCAGTGTTATTTGCTAAATGACCTCAAAATGATCCAGAAGACAAAGTTATCAGTGGAATGGTGAATTATAGAGGTTTTGTATATGGTCTCCTACACATAGAGGACTGCAATGCATTTTGAGACATTATTTACTTTGAGTGCTCGCAACTTGGCCTCGAACTTTGTATTGCTTCTAATTTCTTTGGGTAGTCCAGCGTTTGGGAATTTCTCCTGGATAATGCTGCATGTTCCATGTTTCAGAATGGAAGGCATAGGTGGGACATAGACGCAAATATGGCAGTTGTGAAGTTTGTGTCATTTTGTTATCAGGGTATGTGTGATGTTGTGTTTTTCCCAACTGTTTTCCTTTACACGTTCTTCCTGCCTGCACATGTGCAGATGAAGGCAAAGACTGGTACATGTTTATAAGTCATATGCAATATGGGCAGTTAATAAAATAATATGTGATGTAAAGAATTATTAAAAAGGCAATCTATGTCCGGAGAGGGATGGTAGATAAGACAAGGAAGGAGGAGTTTAAAAATACTGAATATAAAAATATTTGCCATGATTAATTTATCTTCTTTCGGGGATGATGTCCTTGAAGCTCTTGATGTTAAAACAAAAGAAACACAGAATAGCTTTATTTCAAATTGTGATGGTTGTAACATCACTCATCAGAAATGAAGAGCAAAGGCTGCTGGCTTGCTCTGGAATGCTCAGCAGTTGGAGTTTGGGGGGCAGGATAACCTTCATGGTGAACATGGCACAGTCTGTCAGTCCTCTCTTGAATCAAATGTTATCTGGATGCTTTGGGCCAGTATTGACAAGCAGTGACATCAGCTGTCCAACAGATGTTGTATTCAATGTACAGTAAATCAGAACAATACAATATAATGAAAATTTATCTCGGAAAAAAATTGAGATTCAGAATGCACCTGAATTATTTGAGGATGCACAGATAATAAATTATTACAGAGTTTCAAAATGACAGGTAACTCTTGAAATGGGCATTGACTTGTTTACCTTTCCCCCTTTTTATTTTAGGAATAAAAAGTACAGCAGCACACAGTAATGAAATGGCAGAACACAGTTGGTGTTTAAATCCAGAACCACCCTGTGTAATACCTGTTATGACTATTTGACTTTCATAAGAATTCCATTTTATATGTTGAAAACCATACTGTTTTATTTGTGTCAAGGACTGTTATTGGTCCTTTATTGAATATAGGTACTGTGTTAGTAGGAGTTGGTTTTAGGTATAATTTGACTGTAAGAAATATCAGCATATCTGAATATTTTTGGGGTTTTTGGCAGATTGCGAGAAATTGCGAAAAATGTGTTTGTAAATGGTACCTTCCTGAGAAGAATCACAGCACATGCTCAGTTACCCCTTGGCCTTATCTCCGAATGTCATGACAGAGATTTTTAAAAGGAGGAATTTTAATATCAAAATGAAATTATGTTAGTTGTTGCAATAGAACTAGTAGTTGGTATGAGTCATGCTAGAGTGAGGCAATGTTTTCTGCAATAAAAAAGTATTTTTACTTCTTGTTCAAGTTAAATATCACTAGATTTAGAAAACACAAACACACCTTCCAATCTAGGGATTTTCATTCCTTTTAAAATGATCACACTGGTTTAGCTCAGTTTTCATGTTCCATTGAGGTCTGTATAAATAGCTTGCTTAAAATGTGAATGTATCTTAGTGTAAGAAATTCCTGCTGTGTGTGGCAAGCTATGAAAGGGGAAGAAAATTCTGTAGCAACTGTTGTTAGAAGGACAGATATCATGTTTGGGCATAGATTGTTTGGTGTGAGTATTAGCTGTCTACTTTTCAGTACAGAGTCCCCACTGGGTTTAGATCGAACTTGTTGTGAAAGTACATTATAGATCAATACAGCAGGGGCCAGCTGATGGCTGAGCAGTTAAATATCAGTGCAGCATTCCTCCAAAACTCAGTTTCTAAAGGTAGGCAGCTGTATTTGCAGAAACAGGAATGTTACAGGCTTTATGTATGAAAACACTCGGAGCTAGCTTTGTTTATAGTGATTCAATAATTTACTTGTTAAATAGCACTTCAAAAGGCTTTGTGTTTGCAGTAATAATCTTGAAGATTTGTAAAAGTTTTATTTGGAAAACAATTTTGTTGGTGAGAACCTTGAACAAATAAAAGAGCTAGGAGTTAATTGAGTTATTTAATGCTTCAATTTCATTGAAGTTACCACAGATACCTGAGAAAGCTTCCATGTGGAATTTCTGCAGGTTTCAACAGATGTTCTTATTTTCATGTGCTGAACAGGTAGGAACTTTAAACCTACTCAAATTTTTGAATCTGTCTCACACTCAACAGGTTGAAATAATATGGATGACCTTTGGATGTGAGCTCCTTATAGAATTAAATGAATTTTCAGCAAAGAAATAGCTTTGGTTATTCTGTGTCTGAACTGTACTGATAAGGGAACAGATGCACCAGTGCATGCATTCTTACTAAATATCTGAAACATCCAGTGATTAAAGGAAAGTATTTGGGGAAATATTACAGCCATGCACTAAAAATGAGTGTTGAACTATGATTTCCTGGTGTTCTCTTAGAAGACTCCACCACGAGAAGTGCCATCAGGAGAACTGTCTGGCTGTTCTCTTTTCCCTGGCTGGTGTGAAAGGGCAGAGCAGAGCATGCCTGTTTTCTCTCCTGTAGGGAGATAACCTCTCCTTTTTCATCTATCCCAAGAGAATTGGGAGACTGGCACAGGGAAGCATATCTTAGGTTTTATTTTATTAAATATTTGATTTTGAGAATATTTTCTGTCTTTATTCCTAAATTTAATATTTCTTAGTATGTCATGAACATCATCTATTCAGTACAAAGCCTCTGTATTTCCAGAAGTGCCTTCTTTGTGTAACAGCAACAATAATTAAATAAATATTATTTGTATGTGTGTGTGTGTACATATATGTGTGTATGTACATATGTTTTTGTATATAGGGAGTTCTTTTAATTTGCTGCATTGGATTTTTTTGGAAGAGCAACAGAACTGAGAAGAGAGTCTGCCCTCAGGAGCACTATGTCTTATACCACCATGTCTCCCTGGAGACTGTTCCATTTGTTTTGATGCACTTTGATTTACTAAGTAGCTTGGGGTCATCTTCTTAAGACAAGAGTCTTTAGGAGCTCAAGAACAGCTAATGCAAAGTGGGTCAGGAAGGCAATGCTATTTAAAGTACCACGAGCTTTTCAGGCTGATCCATCATGTCCTGCATGTGTGCCCTGTTCAGCAGTTCATTTGGGATGAATAGGGGGAATAACTTGGGTGCTTCTGGAGATTTGATGGACACGGTGCTGTGTATTGTACTGAGCTGGGTTTGTGTCTCAGAGCACTCAAGCTACCCTGGGACAGGGCAAGGAGTGTGCAAATGTAAGGCTTCTAGTTCTTCCAGTGAGAGAACTCTTCTAAAATCAGAGCTTCCATAAAGTAAGGATGCAAGACTTGTTGAACTTAAATTGTTGCTGAGTTGGAAAGAAAAGAAAGACTTGGAAGGAGGGAAGTTTTTGATAGTATAAGAATAGATCTTAAAATGACATTGTAGTGGTTTTACTGTAGTGTTCCCTTAGGTCACACTTGAACCATTTAAAACCGAAGTGTAAGGTGTAAGGAACTGTTGAAAATCATTTCCAGCTGCTCAAGCAAGCTCAGCTAAGTCTCCTGGAGAAAGTGCTTGGTGACACTGGAGGCACCTCCGTGCAGTGAGCTGGAATGGTGGGCAAATGCAGAAGTGCCACGTGCCATTGGAGTTAGGCATGGCTAGGAGCACAAAGCTGGGATGACCATGGCTGTTAATAAATTTGTCTTTAAAGCTGCTGGAGCTCTTCTGAAGATCAGTGTAGCAGCTGCCTTTGATCTATCTTCTTTTGAGCGGCTGAGGGATCTTCTATTCTGTTGTGGGACTGCACTGGAGATGTAGCTTCTGGGTGGTAAAATTTCAAATGGTAGATTTGGATGGGGCATTTTTAGGCATTCCAAGTTTTGTGTCTTTAAGGCCTTTGGTAATTGTTGCTAATCTGGTATTCATTTTGGTTTGGTAAACTTGGGTGAGAGGACTTTCGGCTTTACAGTGAAATCTGATTTTGTACCTTGATTATCACACAAACTTCATAATGTTTCTATTTCTTGTCCAGTTATGCCAAACAGCTTCAAATACTTATCACAAAGTAAGGACAAGAATAACAAAGTTGGAGGGATGTTCCTTAGGAACATTCAGTGGTCTGTGTACACTGAAGAGAGCAAATTTTAAATTAAATTAGGGAATAAGAGAAGAATTAATTTGATTGTTTATAAATACTCTCATTAACATCTCTCTTTAATGAATGTTGTCTTCAGTAAGTTTTTTTCAACAAGCTCTGATTATTCAACGAATACTTGTTTATCTTTCATCATCCAAAGGTTTTGCTATCTATAGGTTGTGCACTTTTCCCATGTGGGAAAATAAATTTTATTGTATTAAGTGTTAGTGTTCAAACCTTTTCCATGTTTCAGTTTGTAGGCTTTGTTTTGTGTAAAAATAAAATAGATATGTGTTTCAATAATTTTCTGTTAAATTAGCAATATATTTATCCTCTTGTGTCTTGGTAGACTAAATGTAAAATTAATTTGGTGCACATATTTTTCAGTTGAATTACAGTATATATGTATGCTCACCATCCTAACTTCTGTTTCAATTTTTTAGGGAGAGCCTATAACTTTCTGTGAGAATAGTTTTGTGAGGCATCGTTCCAGTACAACTAAGCAGTTCCTGGAAACAGCTGTTAATCTTCAACTGTTTAAACAGGTATGAGAGGGTAAATGGCCCATATTTAATCATCTTCTGTTAAAACATATCTGTATTTAAATACATTTACCTTTCTGTCAGCCTACAAAAGTCTGGGATGAAATCTAAACACAAATACTTTTGGTACAGTCATCCCAGATTTGTTGTATTTTTAGATCTGCAGTTATAGTTCAGAGGAGCAGTGGCAAAACTGAACAAAAAAAATAACCCCAGGGTGCAGAGCCAGTGCAGCATCTCTACAGAGCCAGTCAGCAACCCAACTAAAGAAGAAAAATTGGAGATCTCTCAGCCTGATGGTTGAAGTTCATTTTCAGCTCTCTTGGATCATGCCCAATGAGCCTAAACAGCAGAGTGCTTAACTTAAATTGGACTTCACTGGTGTTTATTTAAAAAAAAACTGCCTTCATCCTGCAACTACAGTTTTCTTTGCTGGGCTTTTTGAAGTATGCACACAGAGAATATCACAAACCTGAGCTTTAGTGGTGGCCTGAACAGCATTCTAGCTGATCTCTTAATGCAGAATTTGAATTAATAGAGGATAAATTGTTGAATGCCTGGAACAGCTCAGTTATAGTTTGATTATAGGCTTTGAAATTGATCTTGTTTTTTGATTTTATTCTGTAACTTTTCTCCCTTTTCATTAGTTGACCCCATTGCATGAAAAGGGTGTTAAACTTATCACTAGATTTTTATGAAAATCAAGGAAAATGTGAATGAAATCAGAAGAGTCATGAAAACATATATTTGCCTGCAACAGCCTGGAATGATTGATACAGAAGAGTTCATGTTTAAATAATCAAGGGGACTTCTTTGGAGATATACAACCATGATACATTAGCGAAATTCATTATATGTGAAATCTTCTAATATTTGAAAAAAAAAATTGTGTGTTAATCAGAGGCTAGTGTCCAAAGTAAAGATTTGTGTGAGGATGGTATTGTATAGAAGGCCCATGAAAATATGATCACAAAGTTGGGCTCCTTTAATTTTACCATGGTTATATAAAACAAGCAGTAAGAACTCTGAAACCTTTTGAAGTGTGATTGATTGGATTGAAATGGGAAGAAGTAACAGATTGAAGTGTGGTTTATGTTTTGCATAACTCCATGAAATATGATAGCATGAAATTTTCTTAATCAAAAGCTGCTTACAAGCAATGTTTCTACATTGTTGTCACACTGGTAGTACTGAAGCAAAACCTTCAGCTGCCATGAATGGGCTGGCTCTGTACTTACCCATTATATTTTAATGTGTTCAATTAAACAGAATTGGTTTACAATTTGTTTATAGCTTGTTTTAATTTTATTTCAATTGAAGGAAATAATAGAGGATTAGGAAATAGTAACAATTTTGATGATGTGTGTGGTTTAATAGTAGTAGTAGGATTTTTTCATTCCCCTGGTTCTTGTTGCAAGGGTTACTCCTACTTATTCAGTTAATCCTCAGCCCAGCTGCATCTTCTCCAGTTTTTCCCACTGACAAATGAGCTGTTTTCAAAGTTGTTTGTATTCAAAGAGACCAAACTGTATTTCATTCTGCTCTGAAAGTCTTTTAAGCAGAAAATAGTTCTTAGGGGCAGCCTTAAACCTAGACCAAGCAGAAAATTGGTACATTAAATGCACCCTTTTTTGCCATAATTGACTACTGAGCTTTATTTGTCCAATTCTATGAAATCCCTCCTCTGTCCCTTTAATTAGGGTAGCATGAAAGGTAACTAACTTTTGTATCAAGCTGCAAACATAGATAATTAATAATTGCATCTTATATGTCAAATAGTTCTCAGGAGTGTCCAGGGAAAATATAAATTCATTTTTAGAACTAGCCTGAAGCCTAATGCCAGACTCTCCTTAAACAGTGTACTTGTATCAGCAAGGTAATCTGCAACATTTATTGGGATTTGTTCCTAACATGTTAGAAAGTGTAACTTAGAAAAATAATTAATAAATGCAGGAATCATAAGCCTTTGAAAATGGTTAGTAACTCAGATTTTATTTACCATCTTTATGAGTTGAACTCTCTTCCTAGGAGATATGAGCTGTTATTTTGTGGAAGTCAAATTTATGATGTTTTCTTTGCTTCTAAAAACATTTGGTTTTAAAAATGGATAAAGTTACTTGGATATTCTGAAGTTAATGTAGTCTCTATTTTGGTTTTAGATCCCAAAATCAGTTGAAGATAATGTCTTTAGTCACCTTAAAATCCAAGGCTAACACTGGAACTGCTAGTTTTTCATTGAAGGAGGTAGTCACCCAAGGGCTCTTTGGATCTCAAAGTGAATACATTTCTTGAAAGAGCACACCCAGAATTTTTAGTCTGTGAGTTTGAAAAATGGAAAGAGAAAACCCATAAATTCTGTGTAATTCCACATGCTGTTCTATTCATATAGCAGTTTAAGTGCAACTATTAACAGTAAATTGCTCAAAAGTAATAACTACAACTAACACCACTACTAACACTTATCATTTCTTTTAAATAGTGTCTCCAGTATCTTTTTGCTAACAGTTCCCTTTGTCAGTATTTACATTAAATGCTCAATTGGTGTGACCCTCTCAAATTCAGTCAGTGTCTCAGCCTTCTGTTGATAGGATTTTACCAGATGATGAGTATGTCCATAAATCTTATGCTAGTTTATAGTATGGAATGAATTCATAACTTTTCTCCAAAGAGATAATGTGTTACAGTTCAAAGGAAGGGATGGCAGTGAAGGTTGTTGTTTTTTAGGGGGGGGGTGGGTTCTCAGCAGTAGCTAAAGGTGCTCTTATCTATTTTTTTACTGTGAAATAATCCAGGGATCCCACAGTGGTCTGACCATGAACCAGCCTATTTGGAAAAAGGCCAGCTTGGAGTAAAGTGAAAAAATGAGAAGGAATTTAGACAAGAGAGAAATACCTTCATGCTTACCTTATTCTTGCTTCTGGAATTTTTGTACTCAGAGAAAGTTGTTTTTTTCATGTCACTAGTCTGTTCATTGGCAAGCATCAGATTGTCACTGACACTGTTTGGATAATCAGTCATAAAAAATGATACAGCCAAATAATTAATTCTGATTCATTCCCATGTACTGTTTAGTACCAGTGAATAACTCATAATTCTTGCTAGAAGATGAACTGTGTGTAATTGTAAAATTGCTTTCTCACTTTATCTGTCAGGTTTGAGTTAGTCTTTTCCAAACAAAAAAAAAAAAGGGGGGGGGTGCCTTCTTGAAAGAATTTTAAATCCATCGGAATGTCTTTGTTCTACTTCCCTGAAGCCTGATAATTCTTGAAAAGAATGTATTCATCCCTTCTGAGGGGTTTAATCGTTAATTTTTTCATTTTGGCTTTTTCTGACACATTTGGATCATTTCAGTCTCTGTATTTACACTTATCTGTAGCTGCAAATTCATGTGCTCATGCAGCTGTAACCTCTATGTAAGGACAACTGTTGCAATTTGCATCTGTAGATGCACCTAAATCAGGGTTAGTGCTTAAAAAGAGCCACAATTGCACAATAGGACATCAGGGAATGGCTTGGTGACCTTTATATGGTTATGATATCAAATCCAGAGTTACTGTTAAGTAAGGAAAGAAATTCTTTTCTTGTCATTAGAAAAATACAGAAAATATAAATATAAATAATTTTCTTGATCTATACTTGTATTCCTGCTGCTCATGGTTACACCTGCTCTTCTAAAGTGCATCTGAGAGCAGTGTGTTATCCTTAAGACATACATGGTCTTGAACATGCTGATTCCATTAAAATGGAGACATTTAAAACTCTAAACTGTAAAACAATGGAAGAGACAACAAAGTGTGTGTGACCCTTTTTTTCCCACCTCCAGTTTATTGATGGTCGGCTCTCAAAATTAAACGCGGGAAGAGGATTCTCTGATGTTTTTGAAGAAGAAATCACAGCAGGAGGCTTTTGTGGAGGTACAGAATTAATTTGGGAGTATTCATTGGCACTTCTTTGGGAACTGTTTGACATGATGTCCTCGTGACATCCTGTAAGCTTTAGAAGTCATTGATCTGAAATCTAAGTATTATTTTACAGGTTTAACCAAACGTGTCTTCACTTAATACACTGGTGTAACTAGATATATAATGGTATGTGTCCCAGCAGTGATTTGTTAAAGGCTAAAACCTTTCCAAGAATGAAAGGAAACAATAGAATAGTAAAATAATACTTTGATTTCAGTATAGGATGAGCTATCACTATAGTGTTTACATTTTTAACTGCATATTTATGTAATAAGATGCATCTATGTGAACTGTATTTTCCAAGTCATTTTGACATTTGTGCTGCTTAACTTCTAGATAATTGTTTTCCATAAACACTTCATTTTCTTTTCACATCTACTTATTTCTGCAGTGTAGAAATTAGTGATGTCCTGAATGTTAAGAGAAATCTGCTTTCTCTAACTAATGTGTTACTCTCAAAAAAGGAAAAGCTTTTTTTAATTTTTATATGTGATCTGAGAAGGGATATGGTAATTTATCTTCTTTGCAAACAAAAATATGTTTCTCAAGTTGTTTGCCTCAGTTGTGTTCACTGACAATTGCTGCAACACTTTTCACATCAGCTAATCCATGTGGACAAGTGCATCCTGAATCCAGTGCTGATTTTTACAGGATTATGGAGTGGTTTCCAGTTAAACATTTAGGACAGGTGTATTGTAAACCCAGCACCACACAGCTGCTCTCTCTCCTGCAGCCAAAACCAACCCTGGTGTAAGAGATGGGTTCAAAATATAGCACAAATGTTATTTTATGGTCGATCTTGAAAGTTGTGTAGAAGCTTCCTCAGGAGATGGAGGTTATGTGATTTGAGCAGCTCTACTGAGGTGCAGATGGCAGCTTTGGATGGGCTTCCTTTGCAAGACTGTCTTTGAATGGGACACATTGAGGAGAGGATTTGGCCCCCACAGAGAAACTATCTAGTGCTGCAGAGCCATCTGCACCTCCTAAAAAATAACTTCTCTGTACTCAAGGTGCATAATTTCTTTTATTCAAGATTTTCACTGCCTTCTTCTGCTTTCTGTGTCTTGTGCTAGGATCTAGCACGTAATTTGGAGTTTTCTTTCTTGATTAAATTGTGGTTAGTTATGCAGAGGTTTACTTCTTCCCTGCCTTTTTAGGGGAAGTTACGCTGCTCTGTAAACAGATTTGAGACTTTGAGAATCCATTATTCAGATAGGTGATGTCAGTATTCAGAGCTCGTTTGCTGACTGCAGTTAGGGGTCAGGAGGCTGCAATAAAACTGCAGTAGAAGTTAGATAAGGCTTGTTTCTTGGCTGTGCTCTGGCAGGCTGTGAACTGTGGCTCACCTGGCTCTGCTCAGGAGGGAGTGCTCAGCTCTGCTGGCAGTGCTGGGCTGCCTAGCACTGCCCTGCCCGTGTGCTTTTCAAGTCAGACAGGCTGATAGTGCCAGGCTGTGGACAAATTGCTTAGGGCACATACTCAGTATTTACATAACTGCTGTCTCATTATTGTTATGAAGTGCAGGACTAACAATATGTGTGCAATTGAAGGTGACATTTTGTGACTCTAATGGGGTAGAACTACGATCTCTTTGTGGACTTTACTCCCGTCAACTTTAGCAGGAAGCCCAAGGTTTGAAAAAAACAGGTGAAACCCAGATTTCAGAAAAGTCACAGAAAGTTAGTGTTAGCTCCAAGCTGTTAAAAGGACAGGTGAGCACATTCTTAGTGTAGACAGTATAATTTAAAAACTACTGAATCAAATTCATATGGAAAGTGCTTCATTATATAATCTCTTTTTAAATTTCTGTTTGTCCACATATGCAACTTTAACTAAACCAGAAAATAAAATTAAACTTAAAATTGAAGAATAAAACTTAAATTTAATTTTTAATGATTTTCTTTAAATCATTAAAATGATAAAATATAAATAAATAAATAAATTTGTGAGAAAATAAATAAAATAAAATAAATTTGTGAGACATCTTCATTAGTTTGCATTTTCTAATTAAAATTTAGTTTTCTCTTACATTTTATTCTGTAGAAGTACTACTTCTCAAGAGCTTTATGTAACTTTCAATACAAGAAGGATATAGTCATGGGGTGCTTTAGCACCCAGATTTCTTGTAGAATATGTTAATTAATTTTTAATTACATTAATATTACTTTAGTTACATTAAGATTACTTTATTAGCAGGTTTTTCTTTTCTATTCATGGAATATCACTGGTGCAGGTAGAAGGAAAACTGAAAAAAATAAAAGCATTTGAAACTCCCTTGTAATGATAGTTCATTTTAAGGGTTCAAATTTTTTTTTTTTTTGCTAGGGTTTCAGGAGGTTCAGCTCTAGCTGAGGGTATGCAATGTCAGCATGGCTATCTGTAGATGAGTATTTATCTGTTTTCTTGATTGTCATCCCTGAAGTGTCACTACATAACTAGATGGACATTAAACTTGGTCATTTGCTGTGATGCCATTTATTGTTTCTATTAATTGTTTAAGTCAGGTTGTGACACAGAAAGCTCAGCTGTGGCAAGAGTCACTGTTAAGGACACCTCAAGACAGGTGATACATGAACACCGTTGGCAAGAACTGAAGCAATGAAATGCCATGTTAAAGAAAGCACTTATGGTTCATGCAATATCCTTAACACCCCAGCAGTGGTTAAATTTCACCTTGTACATGTTATTTGTGTGCTTCCTTCCCTGACAGTTCTAGGGAGCCAGATCAAAAAGTGAAAAATCAGTTGTTTCTGCTTTACGGTGCTCCTTGCCATTCTTAATGGAGATGGGATCATAATGATCATGAGGGTGTCTCCTCTCTAAGAAAGCACTGCTCTCACTTGTGCCATCATTCCTCAGAGTCTGGCTGTCTCAAAATTGCTTGTAAAATTGAGTGGAATAGGTGAAAGTACCTGATACAAGTCTAAAGAGTTCATATTTCTTCACTCCATTTTGAAAATCAGGAATACCTTCTCCAGTGATCCAGTTAGTTCTCAGAAATGTTCTAGGAGTGTATTTTGGCTTTCATTAGCTAGCGGATTAATTCTAACCAGGCCTTAGTTAATGGATTATTGTAACACTTGAGGAGTTTTGTGAGCTCCTATTAAAAGTCTATAACATCGTATCAATATGGTCTTTTCAACATGGTCAAACTCTGGAACTGGAGCATTCTTGTCAAAGTGGATGTCATGTATGGGGTCAGTAGCAGCTCACAGTACTGGAGCATTTGAGTGACTGATGTACTAAAAGTTTCTCAGGGATCATGGACCTAATCTTTGTTGTTCAGCTGAAGCAGCTTTGGGAAGTAGTATTGACTTCTTCATCAAGTAGAATTTAACGTGCTCCTTTGTGGCCAGTTTAGTCCTTGGTGGTCCTACAGAAGTCAGTAGCTCTCTCTTGCCTTTAGAGGTTTTTCTTTCTGAAAGAAAGTAGATACAGTTAATAATTTAAAAGGATTCTTTCTGCACGGGTATATACAGTTGTGACATAACCCTTAGACTTTTCTTCTTTTTTTTCCTTGGTATGGTACCTTCTGGAGCCCATGTCATTGTTGTGTTTGAAAGTTTGCCCAGAGGGATCATTATGCTTGAATGCAATTAATACATTATTCTTTCCTTTGAGTTAGTGGTTGTGTGTTAACTTACTAGAGTTTTAATTTTTCTTTTACCTCAGTAGGAATTAAAAACTTTGTGTGGTGAAAACATAAGCCTTTAAAAAGGAAACAGAAAACAAGCAATAAGAGATTCCTGGGTTTGTTTCTTAGTGTACACATACTATTATCTTCACATTCCCTGTCTCTCTGGAAAGAATTAATTAAGTAATCCTCTAAGTGCAATTTTTATTCCGATAATGAAGAGGGTTGCAACATTTAAAATGTTGGATGTATGTTTGGTTGTGTTAATCTGACATTTCTCTTTCAGGAAATTCAAGATCTTATCAGCAGTGGATGCACACAGTGAAGGTATAAGCTTGGTTAAGTAATTACACTGGGCACCTTGTCATTTAGGTCTCCATCCTTTTCCTTACCTCTGTGTAATGGTAGAAGTTTGTTAATTTGTGAGAAAGATGTAAGTACATTCTACAAGAAATACCAAATCTATGTTTTAGGCAAAAAATGTTTGAGCTTTTTTCTTGAAGAATTAAAAAAAGAATTCCCATACACAAAACAAGTGCCAAAATGCATAAGGTTTTTATGTCTGTATAGTCAAAGATTTCACTGCTTTCTGTATCATGTTTCATTCCATAACTCTGAATTAGGTGTGACAATTTGATATGAAGCTTATCACTTCTAGTTAATAGCAATTTTGTTAATATGGATTTGTGCAATTTGGCTAGCAGAGGACCCTTGGTATAACCTTGTTATTCTGCAGCTGTAGTAAAATATATTATTTTAGATTAGGAGAATTCTTGTGTGATTAAATGAGAGAGTTCTTCCCGTCACGGCAAAGTATTTTTTAGTTGCATAATAAATATGAAGGCAGCAAATGAAAAATAGCCTAACTTCTGAATTGATTTTGAAATGGTAACAGTGAATGAAGACCAAAAATCCATCATTCTGTTGGAGTGCCTTGATAAATGTGTCAGCTGTGGAATGACGTACTGTAACCCTTGTGTAGCTGCAGACAGCAGCTTGGGGAGGAAACACAGCTGTGCTTGCTCTTACCCATTTCAAAGGAAGGTTGTTACTTCTTTTTTAAACAGCACACTGTTTATTTTTCCTTGCTGTTGTTTTAAGGTTTGCCTTGTGTTAGAATGTTACTAAAATAAGTTTTTTTGTGTATTTCAGAAAGGCAGTGCACTGATCAACACAGCAATGACCAAAGCCACTCCGGCTGTGAAAACAGCATATAAATTTGTAAGAACATCTATTTCCAATAAATAATACATAAAAATACTGCAATTTCTGACAACCTCTCGTTCTCCCTGAATGCTGAAAAACCTAAGCATTTTATAAAAAAATTGCAAAAAAGTACTTCAGCCTGTAGAAAATGTTTAGCTTCATTTGTTTTCTCATATAGCACTAGGATTTAGAGTTGATTCAGAGTCTTCTAGATAGCTTGTGCATAAAAACAGACTTTATCAAAGCATCAGTGTGCTGGTTTTCTCACAGTCCTAATATACACTAGAAGCTGATTTGAATATCATTTAGGTATTTGATACACAGCTGTAATTTCGCTTTGGCAGTAATTGCTGCACTATTGAGATGTGGTAAAGCATCAGTAATGTGTGCAGCAAATTATCTCCTCCTTTTTAAAAATGGTAGTGGAATACTCATGTTTAACTGTGTTTAATGCTTATACTTTTCATCTTAGGAGATCTTTTTTTTTTTTTTTCAAAGTCTGCCTACCCCATGAAACATGTGAGATTATACTGTATTATGCAGTATGGTAAAACAGCAGCAGGAAAAAAGGAGCTGAGAAGTATTTTAAAGTTGCTTTTATAATATGTGGGAAAAGATTTTTGGCTTCCTTTTTGCTTTTCCAAATGTTTCACTAGCTGGATGCATTATAAATAGTCCTGAATAAATCAGTAAATCAGTCTGTGCTAGAGTACTTTAAGCAAAGTTTTCAAACAGAATTTTTAATTTTGTATCACTTGAAAGACACAGCAGTCGTGGAGAGAAACAGGTAAATAAATTAAATATATTTCATATTCATGGACTCATTTATAATTTAAAAAATGGTTCATCTGCAAATTATTCTTCTTCATTTGCACTATCTTAGACTGTGGTTCATCCTTCAGTTTTGATAATTATGCCCTTGATACTAAAGGTTCTTCCAAGTCAACTTTTATATATGCCAGGAAACTAGAGTAAACTTCTGAGGATCTTTATGTATATGGTACCCATAATTCTATCCCATTTAAATTCTTGCACTGTTGTCCTTTATGGAGCCTACTACCAGAGGACTGAAATATGCATTTCTTAACTGCCACATAACTGATTGGGAGCTTTAAATAATGTCATTGGTAGCATCCCTCAGAACAAAGCACTCCAAAATTCATCCAAATGCTGTGAGCAGGATCTGGAAAGTTTAAAGTGGCTTTCAGGTTAGCATCTGGTGCATGGCACCCCATTGTGCTGTTACTGAGCTTATGGATGTAAGGTTTAAGGATAAAAAAAGACTCTATGGCCTCTTGATTCAAGAAAATGATTTTTTTTCTGAATTGCCACCACAGAAAAAATAGGTGGTTTTCAGATATTTATGGCCTTGAATGCATTTTAAAAATCCTATTTTCAAGACAACCTTAAAAACTTTTGTCATTTCCCCCCGTATTTGTGTAGGAAAGACAACTTTTCTTCTGTTAGGGCTTTGGGTATTATACCCTTATCTTTTATTTTGTTTCCTTCTCCCCACCTTCTCTCTCTCCCTCCCTCTCTCTCATTTTTTTAGGCTAATAACATGGTATTGCATATTGATAATTCCTTTCTGTATTGAAGAATATTCTTGGCTGTTTTCTATGCAACAGTGATTCTTGTCTGCCTCTTTTAATGCATACAGAATTCCCCCCTAAATAGCAGCACTGTGCTGTTCAGCAACACTGGGCAGAATCTCCATCTGCATATGAAATCACTTCATTTCTCTTGATGTTGCCCTGCAAGTTGCCAGACTGGAACACTGTAGCAGTCATCTTAAAAATCTTAACATTTTTTCAACATGCTTTATTGCTAAAATACCCTCTCAAATCTAAAGGGGCATTTCAAATAAAGGAGTGATGTGTATGACCATTCTTAGCCTGTCCCTGAGAATAATGGGGATTTTTTGAGTATATGTATGTTTTCACAGCTCTGGTATGGATCTACTGAAAAAAACAAAAAACAAACAAAAAAAAAACCAAACAAAAAAAAAACCTTTAAATTTGTGGAGAAAGCATGAAAATAAAAAATCCAGTGGCAATGCATGTTTGAAATTTGTGGTAAAGGTTATTGCCCTTCTCTATATCACCAGGTATTTAAAAAAAAAAGTCAAAATAAGTATGGCATCATAAGGCATGTTCTGTGACTACAGCCAGTGTCTTGCAGAGCAATTTAAGTCCTTTTATTTCTCCAGGCAAAAAACCAGGCGAGGCAAGGAATAAAAGAAGTGAAGAGTAAGTTAAAACAAAAGGTATGTAGTAAACTTTATTTACTTTCTTACACTGCTTCCTGTATCAGTTTGAAGCTTATACTTTACAAATCACATGAGATTTGTGTTTTTAATGACTTTTGAAATGTGCTTAGCCCTTTGTTCAACAATACATTTTTCATAACGAGCCCTCTGGCAACTATCTGTCATTCTATGCATCCTCTGAATAATCTCTTTATTGTTTGCATATTTTATCATAGAACAACAGAGGTCTTCAAAGAAATATTAAGAGGATGTATGTTTTCATAAAGTTGATTGCTTTGATATCACAATCAAAGCTTTTGCTTCAAGCTGAGAATTTGAGAAGGGAGAGTCTTGCAGTACAGTGTGTTTCAGGAGGTGCAGTTGTCCAGTTTTAGTTCCATAAGACACATGAACAATAGCAGTATTTCAAGATGAAGGAATAGTTTCATTTTGTAGAAGCAGCCTCACAAACTATCTTGCAGCTGATTTTCCCATTTGGAATTTTGCTTCCATGTAAGATTTTTCTGTACAGAGAAGGAACCATTTTTTGGATACCTATTATGCTATTTTAAGAAAAATTTCAGAAACATTTAAACAATTCAACTTTCAAATGACTATGTTGGTAATCCAGCATTTTGAAAAGCTAAATTTGGTTTTCTTACTACAGATGGTATTTTCATGACAGTAATAGATTGTGGCAAGATAATTTTGAATGCATTCTGCATGCATAATATGGAGGGTATGTTTGCAGATGATGATTATAAATAAAGGAGTTTAAATCTGTTTTGTTGCATAGGAGAGTGAGGAAGAGTGTGGAACTTGCAGTGCTGGTGCAGTACAGACTGTTCCTGTTTACACATTGCATTATGACAAAAGAACAAGCTCAGAAAAACGAAGACTGGCACAGGTAAGACACCTGAAACTTCTGTTTGTATTCACATACATATAAGGAAAAATTTTTGATGCTTTCAGTAGTGTGTCTGTTTTCCAAGATGATTTTCCAGTCTGTATTTGGATAGTGTGATTAAAAGGCTATGTTTATAAAGATACTGCTGCACTGCTTGTGTGGAGAAAAAAATGCTATTTGTGCTTCATCCCTGCTGAGAGGGGAAAGAACAGGAGATCTGTAAGTATGGATCTGAGATTGAATTCTTAAATACTGGTCTTGAGGAAGGTTTCTCACAAAAATCCATTCTGGACTATTAATAGATCTGTGTTAAGCTATCTCTTTTCTTTTAAGGCAAATCAATTTTGTGTTTCTATCTAATAAATAATTTTGGCAGTCCTATGGCCTTTAACCTTGCTCAGATAGTTATGGTTTATTGTTTTGTTAATAAGTCAGCTAGTTAATGCAGTGCCAATGTCTTGGCTTTTGTTCTCTAATTCTTTCTAGTCTAGATTTGAAGTAACAGGTGTGGTGTCTCAACTTTGGCAAGTGTTCTAATGTTTTTCTATTCATTTTGACAGTTTTAATTAAAAAATATCAACAATGTAGTTTTTCTAACACTTTATTTTCCTGCAAATATTTACCTGCATATGTACATACTTTTAATGTATGAATATTTATTTTTACATTATATTGTTATTGTGTGTTTTTAATATACGTGGATTTTTAATGCCTGCATCTTCCTAATATGAGAATTAAGTATATAAATTCAGTACAACTGATCTAACAACACTTAATTTTTGCTCTAGGTACTGCAATAATAAAAATCTGGGTTTTCTATTTAATCAGTTTGATTTTGAATTAGTTTTTATCAGTAGTAAATACAAAGTTTCTGAAATACAACACAGAACTGATGCAGGTGATTGCTAAATGATGGTGAAATTGTACATTAGTATTAATTAATTATTTTTAGTAGGGTTATAAATAATGCAAAGTCTTTCTGCTTTATTGGTACGGTAGTGCTGCCTATTGTTATGTACAGGAGTCTGGGGTTACAAAGGAATATCATTCACCTTGGTACAATTAAAGATTTCTTTTGAAGGCATATGTTCAGACACAACAATTGAACTTTTCTGTGTTTTAGTGCTTGTGCAGCTGTACAGTGCCAAATCCTGTAATCATTGCTGTTTCTACCAGTTGTCCTTTAGCTTTGCAAACAGGGCAGGAGTCAGATGTGTGCCTGGCTTTGTTTCCATGCATCCGTACATGCACTGGACATGTTATTGGATGTGTATGCACACAGACATACATGTGTTTATGTGGAGTGTATTTACCAACCAAGCTGGGAACTGAGAGCCTCGCAGTTTTGCCCTGCTCCAAACCAAAGGTGTCTTCTCCCCAGCTCTTGTCCCAAATGTCACATGAACCCAGTGGGCAGGAAAGTGCACACAGGGATTGCCCTCCAAGAACTCCTGCACCTCTCACTCATGCCATTCTCTTTTTCCTCCTGCCCAAAAGCAAACCAACCAAAGGACTTCTGAAAAATAAGTCTTCTGTTGCTACTCTTGTTTTTATTTTTTGTCTTGGTTTTTGAATAAGATAACATAAATTCTTTATTAATAAATGATGATTTTAAAGTTTACATCCAAATAAAAATATGTATTTGTATTCACAATGCATGCGTATGAGAGAGACCGTGTTTGATTTAGTATCGAATCTGCTGTTTAAAAGAAGTGAAATTCTGAGTGCTGTTATTGTCAAATTTAATCCTTTTTCTGATAGTCTTTATCCTGCAAATGGGACTCTTCACCCAGATTTCTAAAATTATCTTCACCAGTGGCTGTATCAGTATAAGGTTAGTGCTAATGTGGAATTCAGGCAATTTGATACATATTTAAAGTAAGGACTAAATACTGATTGAATTGTTATGTTGTTGTACTGAAATACCCACCACAAACCTAGATAAACAGTCTGAACAAAAGAGAATAATTGCTTTTAATGGTCATCTTGCTTCCAAAACAGAGGCACCTCTGCGCATTATTTCTATCTCTTCCATACTGAAACATTTAAGAAATTGTAAATACAAAGAATTTGGTGTCATATTTTATGTCATGTTATAAGTATGCATTGAGCTTTTCCTTCTCCACTTCTTGGAAACAGTTAAATATTAAGAGTTATCTGAGATGCTGTAAAACATACTTTGATAAGTTATATAAGATATGAAAGTTTGCTTTACTGAGAGAGATAATTTTAAATATTCGTTCATAACAGGGTTTGGGGATATGAGAGGATGTTTCCTTTACAATAGGAAGTGAATCTGCTTTTACCCCAACAAACAGGAGTTTGTATATGGGTCTGCTAATTAGTACAGTTATTTCCTGTTTTGTTGATGAGGCTTTAATAAATGTCAAGGGTGCAGCCATGAAGATCTCCCAATTAGGCTTTGCGTTTGTAAAACCCAACCCCTTTGCTTTTGTGTGAGGATGACAGTTCCAACTGCAGCCTCAGCCTAACAGGGCTCAAGGGAAAGGATACTTCTCTGGTTTTATTGAAAACACAGCCAATTTGGCCCAGGGAGAATACCAGCACTGGTCACAGTGCAGAGCCATTTTTAACAATGAATATTTACTAAGCTTTATCACTGCTGTCATAGTGGCTTTATTGTATTTTTTTCTCTTCCAGATTGGCAATAGGCTTAAGAAAAATCAGCAGTAAAAAAAAAAAAAAAATAAAATTATAGCATCTAAAATAGCTGTCAAAACCTAACCAGAGGATAAATGATTAAATGCATTATTGCAAACTGAAGTGCTTGGCTTGCCCTCCTATAATTTGCATGTTGAAAGTGTTTCCTAAAAGAAGGAGCTGAGGGGAGTGCACTGGTACGTGCCCGTGCGCGCGCGTGTGCGCACAGTGAACGTGTGCCGAGACGAGCCGCTCCTCTCTGCAATATTCATCTGAGCTTGCTCCTGCTCAGGTTCACTGTTCTGGGCTCTTCAGACATGTGTGAGCTTAGCTATACTGCAAGTCAACATTAACAGATGGATTGCCCTAAGCAAGGGAAAACCACAACAACAAAATCCAGTGAAAGTGGAGGATTGAAGCTTTTTATTGTTAAGCCTTATTAAAACCTTGGCATGTGCACTGCTGTTAACTGTTTCATGCCTAGAACTAATAATATGTCTCGGGTACGTTTCATCTCTTACGTTAATTAGGAATGTAGAAGATACAAGAAATCACCAGCTGAAATTTTTGAAATTAAAATTAATGCAAGCATGAGATTGCTTAGGCTCCGTTTGCAGTAGCTTGTGAATGATAGTGCTGAGTTCTTTTAACTGTTGATGAGCAAGGTACAGCAGGGCATGTTTTAGACTATGGAACATTCTGTTTTTGCATAATCTGTTTTAATTCTGTGCCATTATATGCTCCCAGGTAATGCAAATTTCTGGATACACAGGGACCTAAATGCAGTAAGAGTGCTGTAAAATTGTTTCAAATTAATACATAATTAAAAAGAGAGCATGTTTATTATGATCCTGGTTAGAATGCCAGGAAGATCTGTTTGATTTCATGAATATGATCTTTGTAATTTTACTGTTATATCAGGTGTTGGTGTAGCTTATTGAAAATGGACCATGTCAGGACATCAACAGTCATAATGTATTTTATGGTAAATGAAACACTGGAAAATGAACTGAATATCAAATAAGAACTACCAGTTCCCTTTGCAGTTAGTAGGTTAGCAATGCCCCTTGTCTCTCAGAAAATGTGTGTTCTACCTGTACCTTTAGGCACCTGCTACATGGAAATAGGCATGTGGATTTTAAGTGTGGATTTACCAATCACTGTGTTTCAGCACTGCTTTAAACGTAGATATATGTAGATATATCATATTGAAGATAGTGAACTACTCACTATGACTTTGCCAAATCAAAAAACATTGTCTAAGAAGACTTTTAAAACACTTTAATAAAAATCAAGTTAGACTTAACTTTTTTTCTTGGTCTTCTCAAGCAGAAGAGAGTTTTTAACATTTTTTTTTAAAGCATATTGCAAATGGAGCTTTTTTGCTTTTATTGAAGCATGTCCTAGAGACTATACAATGTATAATTCAGCTTGCAGTAGGTGTGCTTGGCATCTGTTCAACAAAGACAGCAAGTGTCAGGCAGGAAGATGTGTTCAGAATAACCTTACCTTCAGCAGTGCCCCATTTATCAATATCCCTACAATGGCCAGTAAAATAAATGACATAATCATTAGGTACAAAGGACTTCCAGTAACTGATTACCCTCCTAACCTGAAAAATGTGGTGAGAGTGGGCTATTCTGAAGACTTATTTTTTTTTTTCAGGAAAATAAGAAAGGAGATTGTGATAATGCAGTGATAATGAAGTGCTGAATATACATATCCTGTATAAGATGACTGAATATCTTCTAGAAAAAATATCCACAGTCAGCCCCACCATGATTTCAGAAACATTATCTGATTAAGCACATTTACCTGTATTTGTATTCAGACAATGTGCTTGAGATCACATCTATGCCTACCAACCACATACAGCACTGGTTCTATTGCTGGAGGTTTCTTTTACCCTCATTGACTGAAATATTATAAATTTAAAGATGTCATAACCACTAAGAGCTAGTTTTTAATGTAAAATGCAGTTTTGAAGTAAGCGTTGGTTGATCAGTAAATTCTGTTTCTTTAGCTAATGTGGTGTAATGAGAAAATATTGTAGATATCATTAACTTCCTTTAATTTGGAGAAAAATCTTTTGTCTTGTTGTGTCAAGTAAGATCTCTTCATTCTGCAAAACAGTCAGATTTCCTTTTAATTAAAAATGAAAAAGCTAGGCAGCCAAAATTCAAATTGCAGATTACGAGAGTGCCCTCTCGTGGCTTCGGTTCCTTTCCATAGTGGCAGAGCACACAGGGATCCTCTGCCTGTGCAAGCCTTGCCTGGTACAATGAAAACCTCTCACAAATCAAGGGGTAATTCTTTTATTTGTGTTGAGTGAAATTGGCCCTGGATTTTGTGAAAATTAAGCATTTAGATGCTTTCATGTATCATGCATGATACTATTTTCAGGAATAGGGAACAGAAGCTCCCAAGTAGAGGTATAATAACAAAAAAACCTGAAACCCAGCCCTGCTTCCCACTAAACAGTGACAGTGCCTGTCCTCAGCAGAGTTGTGCTGTTTGTTCTGCACCCATAAACCAGTGTCAGTCTTGTGGCTGCTTCTCCTGGAGTTTTGCTGTAAAATTCACTTGAGAAATCTCTTCACTAATTACTATGATTCCTATTTAAGTAAAAAAAAAAAATAAAAAAATGGGGTAATGGTCATGAGGTTGCTCTGGATTAGTTATCACCTTGTATAATGCTTGGTTTTTCAGGGCAAAGTCATTAGCATACCTACCTCTGATCTATCTTACTGAAAGCAAAAATTATACAAGCAAAAAGTTGTGCTGATGCTTTTCCTGGCTATTGTAGTACCCCTCTTTAAATTTTTTAACAAATAGAAATGCAGCCTTTCAGAGGGTCTTTCTTGTGTGAACAAATGAAACATACTGGTAGGTCTGGCACTGTTTCCTTTTTCTGAAAGATCTCAGAGAAAAACACTGTCTCTCAGTGTCTTCAGACTGGGTGTACCTTTCTGCCCTCTATTTAATTGAAATAGCCAGATAAATTTTTTCAGCAGGAGAATTAATTGGCATTTTAATGTAGCAGCGGTATCTTTTACCTTCTTTTGCTGTGTATATTCTGTCTTGCACAAGTCATGGCTTTGCTCTGCTAAATCAGGGAGCCAGGAGAGCCATCAGACAACAGCTGGAACCTGTGTCCTGACTTCCATGTTGCTTTTGCCTCCTGGCTTGAAGGTTTGAAGAGCACCACTTTACATCTAAAACTTCAGCTCTAGTACTCTATGTTCCCTGATGTTTTATTCCTCTCTATATTCCTGTACCTAAGAATGAAAAAGAGAGGGGGGAAAAAAAAAAGAATAAAGAAGTTCAATTAAAGGAAAAAGCTTGTCTAGAGGCAAAAGGGGGGAGAAATAGAAGAAACAGGAAAATCCTTTCCTGCAGGGATCTCAGCATCCCTGAATGTGAGAGTCCAGATTCAGCCTGTCTAATTCTAGATACTTCTGAAATGCTGAAGTTAGCAGCAGTGCTGCCTTAGGCTTTTTCTGCAGTAAGTGGAGAGAGGGGCATGACTGAAGGGCAGCTCAACCCACCTGGAATCTCAGTTGTATCCTGATGATGCCTCTGTCTTGTTGCTAATTGAGTAATTTGGGCCCTAAAATGGCTGAAATTAGTAACATCCAACTCCAAGTGCCAGCCAAATTCCACAGCACCTTGCAGAGAAAGACCTTATTTGTTGAGCAGAAGACTCTTAATGGTCTCAAACAGGAGGGGGGACTCCTGCTTGGTAATTCTTCTGTTTGTAATCCCTAGACAATGTAGAAATGTGCTTGGAGTCAGTATTTCTAAGGCACAGTCCTTCTTCCCTCACAAATGTGATTAGTGTGTTTCCAGGCTTCATAGGGAGCTTCCCCCAAACAGTATCTTCCACAGTCCATGGTCTGATGGACAGGGTTTGGTGCTGCTGAAGTCTGGAGGTGTGGGATGTTTGTCTTTGCAATTACAGCCACACTGTACATTTTAACTTGTGTAATTTTGATAAACTTTTCTCTGAGAAAGTCACACATGATCAGCAAATGGTGCTCTCAGCAGTGATGGTACCATTAGATAGTTCTGCTGATGTAAGGGTATGATGCACATTTTACCAGATCAGTTTAACCAGTAGTCTATCTTTTATCTGCTTAGGAATTGTATCAAGTAGATAGCACATTCCAGCCAAATAAACTGGATTTACGGCTGTCCTGGTTCATTAAAATCCCACACTGTGCACCTCAGTTATTTCCAGGTCTCTTGACTTTCTTGTTACCTCAAATCCATGTTCCCTTTTCTGGTTTTGTTCATATAAACATTTGTGTGGCTTTGGACATTGATTAGTTTTTCCTTTCCAATACACATTCTCCCTTATCTTCCTGCTCTTGTGTCCTCTGTGACTCCCCTCAGCCCTCCATTCTATCATTTTCCTTCTGTCTAATCATTGAGTGCACATTAGGATATTAATAACCATCTGAAAAGGGAAAATGAGTGATATATTTCTCTGTTTTTGTGACTGCAAATTCTGCTTGGTGAATCTGATTCTTAAAATCATGCACAAAAAATGAGCTGCTGACTTTAGTTGTTGCAAATGGCACTGCAAATCTCCACGTCCTATTTTAAAAGACTAACACTTGTGCTTGTTGCCAATTAAAGTGAAGCCAGACTGCCTTTGGATGGTGCACTCCTTGCAGCTAGGATGGTGTGTGGCACGGTGCCACGGTGCATCATCACTTGAAACAGGAGGGTTTGCTAAGAATAGCCTCAGTGCCATTGAGAAAAGCAGGCTCTGCCTGTTGGGAGGTGCTGTCTCACTCTGGGCAGTGGGGGACCTCAGGCTGATTTGGGGCGCTCAGGCTTCCTGAGGAGAAAGGGTCTGTGATTCCTCAGGGAAAGTGGAAGGTTGCTTGTTGTTTTGGAGCAAAACATAACTATTTTTGAAAACGTATTTGCACAAACATGATTAATTGTTAAAAAGGAAAGGCAGCATTCCACAATTCTCAAATGATACCCGTGTTCAGGAGACTAGCATGCATAAGTGTAGGGAGCTGAGAGCTTGGTCATTTTGCACCACAGTAATTCAGAACCAAAGTAATTGCATGTGCTATCCTTGACTAAGTACCTCAATAAATTAATCACCTGTACTTATAATAAATCCTACCTCAGCATAGGTGTTAGGGTTTCCTATACCTTTGCAAAGCCACTGGAGATCTCCGTGGCACTAAAGTGTACTTGGCATTTCAAAGCATAGTGCCCGTACACATATTTCTGGTAGTGTCTATTTAATTTATATCAGGACATTTTCTGATATCAGAGCATTCTTGGTTGGAATCTGTACTTCTTTTCTGTACTCTGCTTTCCTTCTTTCTTCAGTCTCAGCTCTTGGGGAGTGTAATGAGGAGAACTTTCCTGTGCGTCATGGCTTCAGGTCACAGTGTTTAACTGGAAAGGAAGGCGACAAGTTGTGCTTTACTGGAAAATCTGATGGAGAGATCTTTTGCTTCCCTACTGGATGGAGCCACAATTATGTCTGTGACTTGGTTGTAGAGTAGGATGGGTAAAATAAAATACTGAATCATAAATAACAGTGGGCTTGTATTTATTTTGCTTTTTCATACTGAATGAATAATCTCTAAATTTTTAAGAAAAAGGAAACAGTGCTTCACAGATTAAAACGTGATATATGTTTTTCTTTTTTTGAAACTTTGTATGTGTTGATGTATTGAGTAGCCAGTGAATGTGAAATTATATTTGTGCTGCCATTTATCAAAAGATTGTGTTTTTCACTTTCAGTGTAATTAATAGCAGCAGCCTTGTTAAACTTCCTGCCTTAGTATCAATCAATAAGCACTCATTATGAAAAGCTGGACATCTGAAAGGTCTAGCATTATATAAAAAGCTGACATTTCAAAGATTGACTTCAATGCCAAATCAAGAATATAACCATCTTACATTTAAATCCTTTAGCATTCATGTGTTTTGGCATTTTTATTCCAAAGTAGTACATTTTGTGAGTCTACCAGCAACCAGAAGAGAACAGTTTAAGGACTGACTCTCCCTTTATTTGATTCTACTGTGTTTATACTGTCAGCTCCTTTTCCTTATTTCAGTGATCAGCATTGGTTCAGGCTGCAGACTACTTGCAGAAGGAGCTTTTGAAGCAGGGCAGCAACCAGAGAGGAAGGATATGGTGAATACAGAAAGAATATATAGCCTCACACCAGCTCGTGAAGAGAGCATGAGCTTGTGTTTAAGTGTGCTCAGCTCTTACATTCCAAGCAAAATGAGAGATGAGAGATGCCATGTGCAGGAAGGTGAGAGAAATTTGAAACAGCAAAAGTTGGATCCTTGTCTTTGTTATGATACAAAGTAAATACATGAAGTAATAGATTTAATGTCTAAGCAGAACTGTTTGGAAGAAGAAAAACAACCGGGTACTTTAAAGAAGTTTGTTCCTTTATTTTATAGAAAAAAAATATGACAGTAGTCTATTAAGACTTTATAAAGTTCTGGTGCAGCAAGAAAGGACTGTTGCCATATCATTTCTTGAGGTAATAAATATAAATGGTCTGGTTGTTATTAGGATGCTAATCAGGAAGGAAGCAGAAGTCTGTCCTTTTTTCATAAAGGGTTATAAAAAAGGTTACACACTTCAAAATGCAGAAAAGACAGAAATTAAAAGCTTAAATAACTGCAAACAGCAGGGTACGTCAGTAATGGAAGGACTTCTTAAATGACTCTGACAGCTTTTGCAGGTGCACATACTCTGTCACTTTGCCTGGTGGAGCACTGAAAAAGTTTTATGGCTCTCCTTTTGAAATTTATTAAGGGTTTCTTTCTTTCTTTTTCTTTTCTTTGCAAAGTAGTCTGGATATACCCCTCTCTTGCAGTCGTTTTTATTACAGCTCCTAAAGGAAAGTCACCTATTCAAAAACATGTGTTGCTTGTTGTCTCTGTGGTTAGCTCACAGAGCTGTAAATGCTGGAGAAGGTTGTTATTTACAGCCAGATATTTTCCTTTCCTTCCCTTCCCCCATATCTTTTTCTTTGCATGTAAATCCCGTTGTATTTAGTTTAGTTGTTGAAAGTCTCCCTGTATAATTTTATAATATACCCCTAATCATTTAAATTGGTAGCAGTAATGTTTTTTCAAATAATTTGACCATCAGGAGCTAGGAGTTCTTGTTTTGAAGGGAGATTTTAGGTTTATTAACTTCTCTGTTACATTCCTTTACATGATTATTCGTGCTTTCTCTAACACACTTGCATATTACTGTTCATAGATGCTCTGAAGGACCACCTCAATGCCTGTGCTGTTTGCTGATTCTCCTTAATTTTATTCAGCTCCTCTTTCTCAAAGACTTTTTTTCCTTTCCCCCCCTTGTTACCTGGAAGCTTGAATCTGTCCTGTTTGAAATATTATTTATTATTTCAACAGATCAGCAAGTGTTATCTTGTAGAATTTTATTCCACTGACAGAGTTAATTGCTCTACAGATGAACAAGTGTCAGTTTCCATTTTGTTTTCTGCAACTTCTCAACTTAAGTTCTCTCAACTTAAAGAATCTTCTTCCCTGCAAAATCTCATATTTATGTTAGTAGGAGTAAATGTGATGGCAACATCTAATTTTGATGCAAATTCAAAGAAAAGGAGAGAGACAGAGAGGATTTTGCCCTCCAGGAGCCAATTCCGGGTTAGAGCTTGATTTACTGAATGAATGTCATTGTCAGAATTTTCTTGGGGAAGTGGTTCATTTCCAGTGTTATCAAAACAAAGTATTTTAACTTTCCCAGTGAAGATAAATACTTAAAGCTGCAACTACTAAACCAAAACCAGTGACTGTGGTTGTGACAGGGATCAGTAAGAGAACCCATCGCCACTATCAGTTAACAGAGTGATTCACTTCCCCTTAATGACAAACAGGAGAATGATTGATTGCAACAGTGATGGGAACAACAAAGGAACTCACAAAAGTATGAAAGAGTTAGAAATAGTTTATTTCTCTGTATTCCATCCTATACGTTTTGCTCAAAATGAATCTTAGGGTTGTTTGGTCAACTATTACTTGGTTTAACACATTAAGAACCGTGTGTTTCCTCTTTGAGGGCAAAGAGCTGTGGAAAGTGTTACCAAACTTGCTGCTTTAATTAAATTCCCTCTTGTTGAACAAGAAAAGAAGTCTCAGTCCCTAAGGAGTGAATACTGAGACGTTCCTGTAAATAATGGGGGGTGGGGAGTTACAGAGAGCATCCTGGTATTTGTAGAACACTGGCAACATCTGTAATAGGTAACATGCTGAAATCCACACAGTACAGGATTTTCAAGCTCCTTGTAGTCTGAAATTGTGGCCATATTTCTTCCCCATCAGGGGCGTGTTGCAGGTTTGGGCATTTGGTGAACTGCCTGATGAGATGTGGGCAGTAGCACTTCTTACTTTGCGTATGATTTTCCTCAAAGTTAGCTAACACTGTTTTCCATCTGTACAAATTCCATCCATATGTCTATAAATTATTAGTGGCTGTCCAGGGTTCACAATCTCTTCAGTGCATCGAGGGCCACTATAGTTAAACTTCTTATATAAAAAGTTTTTGATACAAAACAAGTATAAGAGATGTATAGTCCTGAAGATAGTAATTTGAAGTACAAGTGACTGAAATTCCTGATGCAAATGTTCTGGTCAGGATACAGACCTTTTCCCAATTATTGTGGAATTTTTTTGCTTATTTTTGTTTGCTGAATAATAATGTGATGTAGTAGGTGAGTAATCTGTACAGAAATGTGTGAACTTTCAGCACACCAGCTTCTCCATGCAAAGTCCTTTTGAGGTGCTCTGAGTGTGCACTGGGTAGGAATTAATTGTAATCCACAGTAAATTATCCTGCACAAAGGCATTCTTAGTGCAAAATTTCTGATCTGGATATTAATTACTCTGCAGTCCTGTACAGCACCATAACATAAGCATAGCTGTGTAAAGAGATTCCCAAATTCCTTTGTATTTGCTAGTTCAAAAATAAATTCTTCTTCATACTCAATAGACCACATGAACCAAAGC
This sequence comes from Cinclus cinclus, assembly GCF_963662255.1. Classification (NCBI taxonomy): domain Eukaryota; kingdom Metazoa; phylum Chordata; class Aves; order Passeriformes; family Cinclidae; genus Cinclus; species Cinclus cinclus. Next base: position 8,609,529 of record NC_085053.1, on the reverse strand, counting down.
TTGGCAAATATTTCTGCCAGAAAGTACTAAACCACAGTGCTTTTTGTGATGTGCTTTCAAGAAAGGGTAGCTGGTAGACTTGAGTGATGCTTTTCCTCCAGTATCCAGTCTTCTGTTAATCAATGCTTTGCATAAATAATAAGGAACTCTAGGCTTTGCATAAATAAGGAGGCCCTCCATAAGCCATGAAGAGAAATTGTTCTCTTTAATTGGTAATGCTTGAGGACTTGGAACAACCTTTACAGAACTTGATCAATATGTGGTTTTCCTCATCAAGTGCTTAGATGCCCTAATGAGTAAAGTGGCAGCTGGTCTCTGGATAAGTAATGCTGAAATAGAAAAAATAAAATTGTAATGTTAATTGTCCTTCCTCCAGACTCGTTTCAACCAGCGCCTCAGTAACCAGGATTTTGCCTTGGATGAAGATGATGATGATGAAATTGAGAGAACAAGCAAGTAAGAAGCCTGTTTGGATGTGTTATATATGTATAGGAGAGAGGGTAACAAGTGTTACTCAGCAAAGTGGAGTTCAAGTGACACATTTTTCTCCTGTCCAGGCTGCTAGCTCAATTCTCGATCTAGATGATGTCAGGAAGTTTAGGATTTAAATCTGCTTTTAAAAAAGGGGCAGGCTATTATATATTGTCATTATTTATAGTGTCCGGAAGAGCTTGGCATAATCCTCAGTCTTCACTGCCTCCACATTAAAAGACTACGTACACAAAGAAACAGTGAAATATTTGTCAATATGGTGGGCAGTGACCTCAGCTAATCTTTTCCTTAAGGCTGGTGTTGTGGCCATGACAATGGGACATTTTTTGAAGGGTTTGAAAGACAAATAATGCCTTGGAAGTTTTATATCGAGGTCTTCCTATATGAGAGCTAAAGGAAAACTCTACGTTGAGGCTTAAGCTGCATTGAGGCATTTTCTTAATTCAGGAGTCAATTTTTGATAATGCACATCTGGATATAAACCAGAAAGGACACTGAAAGCAGAATGAAGCAGCTTGAGCTGTGGTAAAGAAGAGGGAGCTAGTGAAGTGTCAAAAGGATATAATGAAAATATGGAAAAGATGAGCCTGGAAAACAATAGTATTGATAGACAGAGGTAGAAAAAGAATGGGGGTATGAGGTAAGGATATTGCAATGAAAAATAGAGGAAATAAGAGACAAAAACACCAGTTCTCCTTGCAGATAAGAAGTACTTCAGTAAATCTGTCCATATGATGGAGGAAGAGTTGCAGTAGGAGAGTCCTGCCACTAGAACAAAGTGTTTGGCTAGGCCAGGAGGCAGCTAATGGTAGCTGCATCTCTACTGACACCATATATCTGTGTTCAGGAAAATTCCTGAGTAGAAGGATATTCCAGGTTTAAGTTCCTGTTCAAAGGTCTTGAAATGCTTTCTATGTCCCTTTAGAAGGCTATAATAAAATGGCTTTTATGTTCTTATCTGATGGAAAAGTTTTGTTTTCAGGTTATCATCAGAAGACAGTGAAGAAGCTTCTGCATACTTTTACGATAGTGATGGTTCTGGTGAAACTGGAATAACTCAGCAGCAAGGAGAAATGGACTTGCTTGGAGAGATTCTGGACACACTGAGCACACACAGTTCAGATCAAGGAAAACTCTCAGGAGCAAAGAGTCTGGATTTCTTTAGATCAATGGATGACATTGATTACAAGACTGCGGTTAGTCTTCTGCTTTCATTTGAAAACCAACCCAAGTCCATTTACAGTGGAATCCTGCACTTGTGGAATGAACAACATGCAGCTCAGACACTGCAGCACAGTCCTTAGAATTGCTAATGTGTCTTCCTAGGGCTATATATAACAGTACACTGATGCTGGCCACTGCATGGTGGTTTTTCACCAGCCAAGAAATTGTCCCGATTACTAAAGTCATCTTGGAACAGTATTTTTCCCTTAAAGCAGTAACCACATAGAGAGCTGTGAACAGTATAATAATTTACCTAATCAAATAATTTATTATTATATTTATATAATATAATTTTTTGCGGTTAAATCAAATATGCCTTGAGCTGGTTTAGGATTTTTTTAATGCAGTTTAGAAGACATTTTCATTTTCACCTTGTAGACTTAGACTAGTCATAGTGATACAGTAATGTTTCCTTCTTGATTTAAGTCATGGGATCCAGGTGGTAATTACACTTGAAACACTGGTAGAATAGTACTGCAGAGTTTTCTAAGAGGGCTCCTTGTTCCTATTTTAGGTAGAATTGCACTGGTCCTTTAGTGTAAACACACTGCTTGCCTACAGGTTTAAAACCCTCACCAAGCTGTGATACTGCTGTGGTATTTGCAAGAAAGCATATTGTTTTTGAATTCCAACACATATCAGCTGTCCAACACTTACTTTTTTGCTGGAGGGGATTCTATAGTAGAAGATTTGTTACTGGAGCAGTGAATACTGATGCAAATACTTCTAAAGCTTGTAAAATTTTGTATTATGAGTATCACACAGGGTTTAGATTAATAAAAGGCACAGTTTTGTTTGACAAAGAAAACAACTTTAATGTAGAAAATTGATATAATTAATTACTGAAGCAAAGAGGAAATGCCATCTGGTTTTAGTTTTAGTTCCCCTCCCTCTCATATTATGGGTACAAACGAGAAAAGTGTGTCTTTGTTCACTGTCAAAACTGCTTGTGGCAAGACTGAATGGAGAAGGGAGAAGTCCTTCCTCTTTGTGGTACCAGAGGCAGTCTTTAGGCTAAGAGATTTTCTGAGAGGAGATGTAAAAATGGCTAATATCTGTGAGGAAATGTAAAAACACCCGGCCTTCCATTGTGTCTGGGGTAGTTGTTTTGTAACACTCCAAAGGGAATCCATTATTTAGGAACATATCCCTTCCAGTACGTGTGTTTCAAAAACACCAGTGTAGAGATATTTCTTGTGACATTAACTATGAACACGTTTCTTCTTTCAGAACAAGTCAAATGCACCTAGTGAGAGCAACCTTACCCTGCTCTGCAGCAATGCTAATGACCAGGCAGAGTGGAACCTGGGCCAGGATGACAGTGTCCTCCATGGCAAGCAGCTCCCCCCATCACCAAGGAAGCAAGTTTCTTCTGGTGGCCAGAGAGAATCTCTCTCTAGGATGGAAGAAGAAAAGAGTGGCAAAACCTTTACCACTGACAAGATGGGCACTGCTAGTTTGTCATCCCTATCTCCAGTACGACCAAGTGCCCAGTTTACTTCCCTAGAAAGTTTCAAAGCAGGCTTTTCTTCCTGTCAGTATGCAAAGCCTAATGAAACACTAAGCAATACCTCAGAAGATCAGCTCCCAGCAGGTCTTGCTCAACAGTCACCCATTCTGGTCCCTTGGGAGAAAGCTGGGAAGGAAGGAGATGAAACTCCAGAAGAAGGTGGACTTCTTCAAGAAGTGGTGTCATTATGTAAACTGAATTCTGCTTTTCACTATGGTTTAAATATTTCAAAGGATAGCTTATCCCGCAGTAGCAGTGGAAATAAAATGTAAGAAAATTATGAAAAGAGAAACTTGACTCCCATCAGATGTTAAAGGGAGACAACTCAGGACTCCATGTAACTCCATATAACATGATAACCAAAAAAAATTAAAAGGAATAAGAGATCTTCAGTTATAAAAATAATTCTCTTCAGTTGAGTATGCATTTTCTGCCATTGGACATTTGCTTCTATGTTTACTCAGTTCATTTGTTGGCTGTAGTTAGGTCCACAAAATGGAACTAAATATATGAATGCATTCTCAAATCAGGTACTAGTTAGTTTCTGTGTTAAAAAAACCAGCAAGTGTGAGGTGCTTCCTAGCACTTGCTTCCTCTAAAGCAGCAAGGGTCTTGACTAAAGGTAGCCAGGTTTTGAAGGTACTATGTTAATCCCATTAGCATGACATGAACCAAGCAATCTGATTTGTCTGCAATGTACAAATGTTAATATTTGTAATGAATAATAATTGCCTTAATCTTTTGAGAAGGGGTTTAACTGTCTTAGAAGATGAATGCAAATCTACAAAACAGCAATAATGATTTTCCATGGCAGGAATTTGCTTCAGCAAAGGTGGGGGGAGGGAAGGAGACTTTTTTTTAGATTAAGGAATTTCTTGTGACTATAACTTGGAACTTACTCCAAACTAAAACTGTGGCTCTGTCTTCCAGACTTCAAAAAGGTAGCACGTGGTTTTCTCTCTGCTATAAAGTACATGAAGTGCTGAATTATAATGTGACATTTATTGACTTCTGTTTACAACTAAGACACTTTAAAGACACATTATCAGTTTCCCTAGGTAGACTAATTCACCTAAAAATTCTCAGAAAGGAAAGTGTAAGTGGAATTGATAGATTTCTATTATTTTTTTATTTTCTGAAGTTTAGTAGTTGGAAAACTAATTTGTGCCTAATTTGTAACACTAGAAAGCTAAATTTACAGATTCAGTTTGAGACTGCATATATCCAACTCTCATTTTGGCCAAGTTGGACACCTAAAAACTTCTTTCTAAATTCAGTGAAGGAGAATAAATAGTCCTGATGTATAATGGATTTAGAACAAGCATTTGTCCTCCTTCTGGCAGTGTTCCTGATGAATATCTGGATATTTAAAGCCTGAACATTTTTAATGCTCTATGAAGCAGCTCTTTAATTTTTAAAATTTTCTTTCTTTTCTTTTCCCACCTCACCATACATACCTTGTCTCCACAACAGCTCCGGACAGAAAAGACAATTAATCAGTTTCAGCAGATTGGAACCACCAGCTTTGAGGGATATTTGAGGTAAAGTAGGTAGAAATAGTACATGGGTATAAAATAAACCCTGCCTGAGAAGAATGTTCTGCTGCTCTTCTAAGTCATGAAACCTTTTTTATTTCCCTCTTTGGCATGAATGATTTCTGCTAATCTCAGCCTAGGCCTGAGAGAGCCCATTCCTAGGGGTGGTATTTGGATCAGATTGTGCTTTACTGTCTTAATAGTAGTTTCTAGCACAGTTTCATATCAGTTGCCTCACTGAGATTTATGAATTCCTTTTCCTTCTAGCAGACACAAATGGAAAGGGGTTTCTTGGCTGCTTTCTTACAAGGCAGCTGACCTAAGGGAATTGTTCCATGTCATGGCAGAGGCACTGTTTGGAACCTCACCAGATAGGCTTAGTAGAGTGAGACCTGGGGTTTGTTAGTGCAAAGTTTCATCTTGGTCCAGAATGAGAAGGGCTGGGTCAGTCCTTACCACTGAGGATGAGCCTCCAGAATTTTATTTTTTTTTTAATTAGTGCAACAAAGTTAAACGGTTGTAGAAGTGCAAATGTTGCAGAAATATCTGTGTCTGGTCAAGCATGAACGTTTTGGAGGGAATCTGCATTGCTGGAGAATCTCAGCATTCCAAAGTTAGCAGTTGTACATCCAGAGGTCTGTACTCCAAACTGTTTGTTTATCCTTTGATTTCCTCTTGTGCATCAACATGATACATGAGAAGTTGTAAACTTTTTTTTGAATAACAAAAAATGTTATTTGGCAAAATATTTTGCACTATTAGAAATCAAAAGTATCATAAAAATAATGCAAATCTTCACTCTCAGCTTTCCAAGTGGATTAGGCCAGGTGGCTCATGTGCTGTTCAGATGACAGAGCTCCAGAGCAACCTGATAGTTCCTTGTTTGAAGGTGGCAGTAAAGACTTAAGGGCATTCTTCTCCCTTGCTGGTACTAAACATTACCCAGGCATAGTGCTGCAATTGTGTCTAAGAGAAGACAGGCAATACACAGGTTTTTGTTCTTGTAGCACTTCTCACTCCTTCTCATTCATCTCCTTGCATTTTGTGATGAGAGTTTAAAGGTTCACCTTTTCTTTTCCTCTGCACCTCACATGATGTTTCTATCCATGGTTCAATCTAAGTTGCTTTGTTTCCTTCATTTATTAAAGATGGTAAACAGTATCAGTGTTTTAAGGAGGAAAGTAGAAAAAAAACCCCAGAAATTATGGCCATCATTACTTGCATAACCATCAAACACCCAAATCCAGGAATGCTGCCAGAAAGTGGTTTTCAAAAATGACTGTCTAGTAGTGGCATAAATTATACTGGCTTCGCATGATGATTGGACACTTCACAAATAATCACATAGGTTGTCCCATTCTCAGCTTTGTGGAATAAATATGGAAGCCATGTGAGACTGCCAGTATTCTTAAGTTTGTATAAAGATCATAAAATTGAAGGTTTGATAGTGGAATCTTTGAAATTTTAGGCATTATAGTAATAACTCTCTGCTTCATGGAGTGAAAATGCAGGCTGAAAAGAAGTAAACAGATTAAATTAAAGATGGTAGCATTCAACTTAGAATTATTTTAATTTCAGTCAAAATGTTTCTGTGCTTATGCTGCATTGTTTCCTTACTATTTACAAAGCTCATAGTTTGTTTACAATCATTAAATAGTATGTCTTTTTTGGTTTTGAACCTTGTATGGGTTCAGAAATAGCATAATCTTATATATATGTTGATTTTAACTGTAGGTACATTTTTTACTCTGTAATATACAGAATCTTTTCCACTTACTATCAGTGATCTTTTAAAAAGGCTAATATTTGTGCCTTATTTAAATAGAATTGCCAGTTACCAAATAGATAAGAGTCCAAACTGATATTTCTGGTTCAACACTCTTGTTCTCTGTCCTTGTGATAATATAAAACTGTTTATTGGCTACATATACAGTATTTTTAGTACCACAGTGGGTTCTATATTAAGATAAATTATCCAGGTCCAGTACTTTGCAAGTTTTATACTTGTATGCTTTTTATTTGTGGAAATCCGTCTAGTGTCTTTGAAAATCATCAACATTGATCACCAGGTACTGGTGAGAACTGAATTCTGCTCAGTCAGAGCTCCTGAGGTCTTCTTCAGAGGCATCTCTTTTCTTCAGGATCTCAAAAAGCTTCCCGTTTCTCCTGTTTAAGGGAGATACCAGGTTATTTGATTAAGCTTTTTGGTCTGTTCTTTACACATAGGAAGAAATTTCCAATGTAGAAAGTCAAACCAGGACTTGAAATTAATATTTATGAATTTATTTTGCATAGATGTCTGCCTAAAATGAGCTGTATCACTCATTTGGTTTGGGAGGAAAAAGTAAGGGCAGTGGAAGGACAAAGGGATTCCTGGGTTGTTCCAGTGCAGTGTGGTGAAGCAGAGCCTGGAAGTCCACAGGACAGATAATAGCTTTGAAGAAATCCAGATTTCAGTTCTAGCTCAGTTACAGTGGTTCCAGCTCAGTCATGCAGGTAAAAGCAATATTGCCTGTGGAGGTGACTCCCTGTGGGATTTGCAGAATGGATGACACGTTGTCCCAGTCAAAGCCTTCCTATTGATGTGTATAGAAATGTAAGGAGGAAAACTGCAGATACCAGGGAAGGACTGTGGATGCAGACGTGATCCCTACCCACCCTCTATGCATGCAGAGGGCAGTCTGTGTAGAATAGGCAGTGGTTTGCTCTTCCATCTCACATGTTTGGGCATCATGTAGTTCTGAAAAATAGATTTGTTCTGAAAAAAAAAAATGTAGTTGTAGAAGTTGTCATAGAAGTTGTTGACTGAACCCTTCCTTGTCATTTAGCATTTCAGTGGTGCTGCTGCTGTTGGGGTGGGATCATCAGAAACACTTGACACTGGCTGAAGTCCCCTCTCAGGCATTGTAACACAGACTTCAGGCAGAGTTTTGGACAAGTGCTGGGTGCTTCTGAAAATCCCACCCAATCTATTAGAAGAGTGTTTGAGACCTTAAAATTTTGTTTTAGATGTCTTTTCAGGTTTTAGGATTAGCTAGTTTACAACCTCGTGTTCTTGTAACCAATGTAAAGTCTAGGCAAAAGAGCAGTTAAATCAGGCATTTAAAACAGCTTCTCTTTATCCACCTACAGTCAATAATATTCAGTTCTACAGAATTTTTCATTGGTGCAGCTAATAGAATTGCTAGAAGCATCTAAAATACTTTCTCTATGCATGTAAGCAATCAAAGAAACATTTCATGCAATAATCAAGTGCCAGCATGAGGCCCTCTTGCAAATGCCCCCTGTGTAATCCTGACTGTACCCTGTCCTGCAGGAAGAACCCCTAACCATGGACCTCCCTGATTCCCCAGAGAGAGCTCAAGAGGAGCTTTATTTCCAGGAATTAGCATCTTCTCCCCTGGCACCAGCCTCTAGTCCAGGTGCTGTGAGACTCTAGCCAGTGTATTCCCAACAGCCTGAAATTTCAAGCTAGACAAATGTGGCTAATAAACTGAAGCAGCTTTCTTATTGCAAAGCTCAGGATGGTGAAGGCTGTCTGTTCCCTTGGTATTGCAGTAAATCTTTGAAGAATGAATGTAGAAATAATTGCACCAGCAAAACCAGTATGAATGGTGATGTGACTTGTCTTCAGTAACTTTGCTGCTGCTATTTAGGCATGTCTGTCTCTGCCAGGTGTTGTTTACTTGTTAGCAGAATCTGAGCTGGCCAGAATGTGTCCTCATCTTCACCCCAGGATCATGGACCACAGCTGGCCTGGAATTCATGTTCCTCAGGGTGTTGAACATAAAGCAATGGAAAGGGATGATAGGGTTTGTTTGTGCAAAGCCTCCTTTGATCCATTTTGCAGTATCTGTTCCACAGTTTCAGCCAGTGGCCAGTTGAAAGTACTTGACAGGTCTTTCTGGAAGCTGCTTCACTTATTCTTTTAGAGTTCCCTGGTGAGTCCACAGCCACCTCTGTCTAGAGGGCCATCCACAACCCATGTAGTTGGCAGGGCCACTGCCATCCTCTGCTGGGTTGGAGTACAAAGCAGGTAACACAGTTGGAAGTTACTCCAGGGTGTACTGTAGTAAAGGGTACTCAATTAAATTGTACTATTACTTGGGCCAATACTAATGACACTTGTATTTAGAATCCAGTAACAGTATTAGCATTTGGAAAATAAGTTGAGTTCAAGTACGTTGACATTTATTGTGATTCTGTGTGAATTAACATTCTTTATGTTAAAAATAAGGGAGAAACTTGGTTGGGGGGGGAAATGTGTTGACTTTCAAATCTTCAGTGAATTTTGTGCAATATTTCTCCTTGTTTCAAAGTAATTTAGTAGTGCACATCTGCTTTCAAGCAGATCCATGAAATTGTATTTTTCAGAAATGTGTAAAATTACATGTAGCTTTGAAATACGGTTGTATGATAAAAACATGAAGAAATATATTCTAATGAGGCAAATGTATATTTCTAGTGACTGGGAGTGATTATGGATGTCACATTCTGTAGAAATAATAAGGCCTAAGGCAATGTTCACATACCAGTTCCAGGTAACTCTTAAACTAAAAACTGGTTAGATTGAAGTGAGGTTAATTCTTAGAATTTATGATGTTTAGTTTATGCTTTGATTGCTTGTTTATTGTGGGTAAGAATTTGAGGTGTTAGGCACTGCTTTTTCAGGACCAGCAATGAGGTGAGTGTTCGTAGCAATGACCACAAGAATTTGGTTTGTGACATCCCTAATTACCATAAGTCATTACTTAAAACATCTGCTAATGTTGCCAGTATCCTTTTAAATTTTTGTAAATTAATATCTTTGTATATTGATGTACATTTTCTTTTAATCTTTGGTTTTTCCTTGAGACCTTTAAATTAATATGCTTACTTGAATGAGGCAATAAAGCACTGTGGAAGAGCTAATCTTGATGCAGCTTGCACACAAGCACATCACATCTGTTACTTCATGATTTTTGAGGAGGAAGAGCAATTTAAAATGATTAGATGTTTGGCAAACTGTCAGTTTGTGTTTGATAATTTTAAATCTGTGTCAGATATGAAGAAAAATGCCTCGACACAGAACAAAGCAACATCATGTATCTTGATGCTTCTAATTTTTTTTTTTTTTTAATATATATTTTTTTTGGTGACCCTTGAAAACCATTCCAAATAATGTCCCTTACTGTGAGCCTTTAATACTTTAAAGAGAGGCATAAATTACAGGACACATTGAGATTTTATTGACGTTTGTGAGATTAAAAAAACTCACCAAACAACCAGCATTGTCCTTACAGTTTAGAAAATTTAGTTAGTTACTGACCTTTTAACAAAACTAGAGCCAAATTTACTCCATACTTTTGCACCTTTTGGACTACTGTTCAAAGTCATCTCGAGAACTGTAATTCTTATCTTAGACTACTCTTAGTAGTGTACTGTCTAGATGTATTAAGTGAGCTGTGATGTGTGGTGTGGTTTGTTTTTTCTTTTTTCTTCCAAAGTATGTGGCATCAGTAGAAGTTTTCAGTGAATTCCACATTACCATAAAGTGCCCAACACTGTACTATAAAATAAAATTTAACAGTATCAAAATTCCTTGGGTGATGCAGGTTCTTGTTTGATGGGTTGATCTGAGCAGCATTTTCATGCTTATCAGACATTAAGATTGAAATGATCCTGTATTATTTTGGAAGGTTTTCTCCATTGAATGAACTTTTCATTTTCTCAAATATAGAGAAAGCTGAATGTGTTTTCTTGAATGCAGTAATTAATTGATTAGTGCAAATGTTAAATGTTGATGTCTTTTGAAATTCCAGTGGTATTTTAAAAATGTTAGTTAATCATTCCCTTTTGTTAAACAGCTTTTCTTGGGCTCTAGATCTTCAAATTACTGCCAGAAAAGTAGGTACATTATCATCCTTCATAGGTTTAGAAATCAACATATTAAGGAGAAACAAGAAGAAGGAAGAGAAGAAGGTACAGTAATAATTGATGGGAGCTATGGTTTGAACCTTTCACATTAGATGCTAAAAAAGTAATAATAATTGTAATCTCGCCAAGTATTTTTGTACTGTTCAGCCAAGTATTATCAGAGGATAATACTTGGATAATTATTTCTTGGGGATCCTGCAGGTGAGGGAGGAGGGATGCGTGACCTCCTGTGATAGCTGTGGTGGGATGTGATGGGGAGTCAGACGGTGCTGCTGAGAGCTGCTGCCTCCTCTTCTTGCAAAGCTGGGCATCCCCTGCTCTGCCTGTGCTGCTCCCCTCGGCCTGCCTGCTGCCCCTGGTGGCCCTGGTGGCCCTGGAGGGCTGTGTGGACACTGGCACAGCTGCTGACCTGTTTTCATCCTCCTCTCTCTGCTGCTGGAGAGAGGCTGGTGCAGAAAACACCTCTTGGCTTCGGGGACATCGGGTGTAAAATGAAGGTAGGTTTTATCTGGGCAAAAGGAGGTGTGGAGGGGTGAGGTGACCCTGGCTGGTCTCTGCTGCTACATCCGTCTCAAGGGGAGGGCTTCTACTGATCCCCAACTCCAGCATGGAGGAATTCCTCCACGGGCTGTGGGAAGATCTCTACCCCATGGACCTCCCTGGGCTGCAGGGACACAGCTGCCTCACCATGGGCTGCACCAGGGGCTGCAGGGGGATCTCTGCTCTGGCACCTGGAGCAGCTCCTGCCCCTCCCTCCTTACTGACCCCAGTATCTGCAGAGCTGCTGCTTTCTCGTACTCTCTCCTCTCTCTCAGCTGCTATTGCACAGGGCGTTTTCCCCCCTTGACTCTGTTATCCCACAGGTATTGCCACTGTGGCTGATCAGCTCAGCTTTGGCCAGCTGTGGATCCATCCTGGAGCTGGCTGACTGACTCCACCAGACATGGGGGAAACATCTCACAGAAGCTTTTTAATGTAGTTGCAGTTGTGTGACTATAATTCATGTAGAATTTTCCATTGAATGGCTATCAGTTTAATCTGGTCTGCTGTTGGCTCTTCTGTATTAAAAGCATTTTGATATCTTATGCAGACAAACCATAGTGACTGTAGTTTCAGTATTTATGTACTCAATCCACAACGGGTAAGAAAACTACAAATTATCTTGATAAAAAACAAGGGTGTGATTTTAACACTTGCCACTGGACCTCTGCTAGCTTACTGCAGTCAGCAGAGTGATACCAGCTGTGAAGTGTGGTAGCAAAGGCATCCTCACTGCTAGATTAAGCATAGCACATCTTGTAGTCATTCCTTTGATTTTCCAGTAGATATCCTCACATTTTTTCACCTGTTAAAATGATAGCTGTGAAAACAACCTTTTTGTCATAGGTCCAGATTGTGAGTCAATTAAGGACATTATAAAAGCAATCTTTGCAGAAGGAGCAGGAAGGGATGAAGCCTTTCAGGTAAAACTCTCACGTTTTCCTTAGTTTGTCATCTCAAGGCGCTCAGAGTATGGTTGCAACTTGCCTTCTGTGGATGTTTAAGTTCTTTCAAATCCAAGAAGGAGAAAGGACTGAACAAGAGGAGGCAGTCTAAGTTAAGTTGGCAGATTTTACACAGATGGTACAGTAGGAGTCTGCCTGTTGATACAACACCAAGTGTCTGAGAAAAACTCAGAGAGGTTTGGTGCACCAGCCACGTGGTACCTGGGTATGAAAGCTGGCTCTTGTATTAGGAGTTGTGTCACTTGAGGGAAGTATGCAGCTCAAAGCACTGATTTACTGGGGACTTATTTAGAAGGAGAAATCAGATTCATTATTCATTAGTATTTTATTGCTTGTGCTTCAAAAGCAGATGAGAATTGCTTTTGCAGTTCACTTTTACCTTCACACAATTCAGCTGCAACCTATCCTGAATGATGGATAAAGCATTTCATTTTCATTCCAGAACTCAGTGTGTTAACCTCATGTTCACAAACTGAAAAATAACTTTATCAAATTCAGGGATCTGGATTTTTATTTGATGTGACAAGCAATAACAACAACAACAAAAACCTAAGCAATGCCCGGAGTGTTGTTGTGGGTTTGCTGGTATTCAGATAAAGCAGAGTAGAGTCTGTAGATTTTTAGCAGTCAGAAAAAAATGCTAACAGCCTCTTGCACTTCAAAAGGCCAGAGGCAGTCAATCCTGTTGGAAATTCTGTATGAAACATAAACAAGGACTAGTTCTAGAAGCAAAGTTTGGGAAGCACGTTTGGAATATGCTATGGGCTGTATATTACTTCCTTTCTGTGACTGACTGTTTCACATTCCTCCTGAAAGAAGAAGGGCTGGGCTCCTGATGGTGTATTGCTCCACTATTTTTTTATCTTTGGGTCCACTTCTCTCAATAGTCACTGAAAGACTGGGAACAAAGCAGTAACAAACCCTACCATAACACTCTGAAAAAGGTACAGTGTGGCCTACAAAGAATCTACTAAACTTGGTTGCAAGGCTTTTCCTATTAGGTATGTTATCTGTTTTAATTACTACTCAGTTTTGTGGATGAGACACAGTAGAGATGTCATCTGCCATGTACAGCTTATACAATACTCATTTGACTAAAAAAGTTTGTTTTCCAGCTGTGTATAATTCTGTGAATAACTCAGCTAAATCGTGGTACTCTACCTTTAAATGTGCTTTAGAAGTTGTAGTTCCAGCAGAAAGTTCAGTCCTGCCTATAGACCTCAGTTCCATGCTTGCATTGGCTCCACCTTCAGCAATACACCACTGTATGGAGTCAGCAGTGTTCTGTTCACTGTTCCTATTGAGAAAATAACCTGTTAATATAGTACCACCTGTTTAGCAATGAGGAGGATTATGTACTTAAAATGTTCAGCTGAATAATACATACAAACATCTGACATTTGGCCTGCTCTGAGGATAGGCGACATGCTTATTTAACGATTTTGAAAATGTTAAAACGGTAAGGTAGAAATTAAAATGTCATTTTAAAATAATATTTGTATTTAACTTATGTGATTCAGTCCTATTCTACATTTCCCTTTGGCATATTCGTACTGGGGGTCACAGTAGCAGTCTGACACCACAGATACTTTGAACAATATACTGAACATTGTTGGCATTTCAGCCTAATTAGTTGCATCCTATTTTGTGATTTGTCTTTGGTCCTTTGGGTTGCTGGCCCAGGCTTGTTTTTTTAACCTTTTTTTTTATGCTCATCATTGTCTCATTTTAAATGTCAACAGACCAGTATTTGTGTAATTGGTTTTTTTCCCCTTACTTCTTTTCTCCCCAATGTCAGAAAATTTGACAAGTGACTTCTACATCTCAGGCAGGCTACACAAGAAAAATACATCCGAGGACTGAGTGACAAACACAAACTAATTTAGTTTATGTAGGTCCTGAGTGCAGGCACATTCTTTTCTGGCCAGTGGCCACTGTTACCCATAGTTCTGAACCAGAATTATCTTCTTTGGGACTGGTTAATTGTTTGTGCTAGCACTGGGCCATCCTAAAAGGCAGATCTGTATCTTCTCTCTTGGATTAATTTTTCATGCAAAAACCTGCTGGAGCTTCCTTCTCTCTGGGGTTTATCACAGTTGTCTATGATGCTGCCACAACTCCCACTGGAAGAAAAGGCTTGGCACTGGGCTTGTTCAACTGGGCATTGAGGTTTTATACATTCCAGGAGGGAAGTTTCAAACTGCTGGTTTGCTTTAAATGACCCTCACTTGTGCCCACAAGAATATTTAAATCTCTGGAAGAGCTGCAGTCACTGACATGCACTGCCAGAAACTGAGGGACAGGAGCAGTGCACCTCTTGCTCTTGTGGTCTCTTTTTTTCCCTGCTTTGTCACTGCGATCTAGGTCATGGTTGCTTCTTTTGTGGGTGTTTCTAGGTCATTTTCTAGTCAGGATGTGAAGCACTGTTCCCACAGTGGTGCTGCAGGCAGCCAGGAAGGGAGTGCCTGATGCTTTTTCCTCCAAAATATACCTGGGCTCCTGGCTGGTCCTGAAGTGGCTGTGGCACAGGCAGGGTGCCCTGTCCCACTGGATGCCCTGTCCCACTGGATGCCCACAGTTGGTTACATGGGCATCCTCTCCCTGCTTGCTGAGGAGGGATCAGAAGCAGTTAAGGCTGCATTGGTTTTTTTAAACTGTTCTGTCCTTTGAGCAAAACTATGTGGAAACACTCCTCCCCTCTTCCCTGAAGACTTACACTTCCCTAATGTGCCTGACAGTTGTGCAGTTACCTAGGGGAACTCCTACACTGGAACTCCTGTTACCTGTGTGCCAGCTGTTACCTGTGTGCCAGCTGTTACCTGTGTGCCAGCTGTGTGGGAGATGCTCAGCTGTTTATTTTGTGGGGCAGAAAGCAACTCTAAGAAAATCTAACACATTTCTAACCCGAGGCTGCCCCGTGCCCTCACTGCCTGGGCACTGCAAACATGCAGCAGTGCCAGCACTGCTGGCACAGGTGACAAGGGCCACAGCCAGCGTGGTCACATTGCCTTAGGGTGGCCCTGCACAGCCCTTCCCTCCCACTCCTCTGCTGCTCCTGCTGAATCTCTGCTGCCAAGAAGGGTTAGTGCAGGTGCCAAGTGAAACTGAGTGGGTTTAAATTGGAAACACACATTTTTGTCAGAGCTGGTTATTACAGTGCGTGCCAGTGGAAATTGTGCTTTTGCTGGAGCTGCAGGTGGAACCTGAAAGGTCACACACAATATTGAGCTGAGGAGAATGGCATGCTTCAAATGGTGCCATGAGGAGCATGGAACCAGATGAAGGCCTGTGTGGCTTTTCTCTGATCAAAAAAGATGATTTAAAGCCATTATTTGGACATGCCCACCCCCGTGGTGCTTGACAATGTCAGATGGATTGCTGGGGAAGGAATTGCTTTGTCAAATGTCTTTGGGGAAATAAAAATCATGGCTTGATAAAATCAGAAATTAAAAGCACCATTTGTGAAACCAAGTCAAAAAACAGCAAAGTTGTTCAAATTGGTTGCAATATAAAATCTCCCAATACATTTTTATCCAATAAATATAATTTGAAAGAATGTAAACTCAGAGAAATCACAACTGAATTGAGACCTCTGCCTGGCCTTCAGTACTTCACCTGTGCCTTGATTCATAATTTATGCTCTGGCTTTTCACTGTGCAAGAGGTCTTCACACCTCATGGCATGCATTATAGATGGAGGAGTTTAGGTTAAAACATGCTTTTACTGTGAGGCCTGGGATACCACCCGCTCTCCACATCAAATTCATGTGTGCAATTTAAACAAGACCTCACTCTGCTCCCAATAAATGCACACCAGATGTATCTCTTATAAATGTTAGGTTTTGCAGCATCTTGACACATGCCAGTAGTTTGAAGGCTGTGCATGCTTCAGTGGGGCATGAAAGCCCCATCCATTCATTCAACTGTGACATCTTGCAATAGGCAAAATTCTAGTGGTGTCAGCTATTCACTGCTCTACTTTATTGAGTTACAATGCCTAATCTGATGCTCTTTTTTTGAATTGTTTTCAGAGGTGTCAGTTTTCTTTAGCTGAGAGGTGATTGAATAGCAAAGGAAAAGGAACTTGGTCAAAATCCTCTGATCCGTGATTCCTGATGTTATGTGACATTACACATGTAAGGTTTGTCCTGCAGTGACACTTGGGGCTTATGTTAAATAAAACATAGTACAGACATTTGGGGCTGGGAAAAAGACTTTGCTGTATCTTATCTGGAGACAAGATTTCTGCTGCAGGACTGTATTTATTATGGACATTTTAAAAAGTGTGTCAACTATTTTCTTTATATAGTACTGTAAATTAGAGTAAGTTTATTATTAATTAGCATCTGTGGGAACAATAATCACTAGCTAGATGTAGACAATGACAAAAAATCGTGGCTTAGCTAATCACTGGCCAGAAACCTGAATGGGCCAGATGCTTCCTCGCATCAGGACCAGAGGGTGTGTTTTGGAGGTGTGGGAAAGGAGAGGATTCCCCACCTGAGAATGGCTGGCTGCAGCTGGAAAGTAGCTGTAAGTCTGTGAAATGTCCTCTGAAAGTTTCAAATCACTCAGTTGTATTCAGTAGGATAATTCCATTTTGTTGAAACAAGTAAGAAATTTTGTGCTTCCTCAACGTGTGGGGAGACAAATCCGTGGTGGTGGTGGTGGTGTTCCTCTTCCAGAGAACACAGAAAAGCAGTGTTTTCTATTTAAACCCCACTAGGTCAGATCATGATCGTCTTTGGAGAGAGAGGTCTTAACACTCAGTTACTAAAATATTGGCAAATGTGAGTGTGATGGTTTTGGAGCTGTTCCTCATGTTCAGGCTTAAGAGATGCTATTGATTTAGGCAGTGAAATACTCTTACCCAGAAGTCCCTTTATTCTCCTTGCTTTCTTGGGTTCTCCTGCTTTAACTTGTGCTTTTGAGGAATATAAAAACTTTTATTTAGATGTCTGAAAAACTAAAGGATTGGACAATTATTAAAAAAAAAAAACAAAACAAAAGACCCACACCTAATGATGCTTAATGTAGCCTCTAGCACAGAGTTCCTCATGGGGAATCTGTGACATAGAAATAATGGCTGACACACACTTATCAAAGGAGGAGGTAAGAACAATACCTCAGTGGATTTGGATTCACCAAAGTGCCTTGTGATTATTTAGCAGTGCTTGAAGTGCCCTGCCCTGGGTGCACAGTGGCTGCTGCAGGAGGATGCTGCTTGAGTTTGATTTGTTGCATGCCAAGATACAGAGAGAAAAAAAATTCTCACAGAAGTTCGCATTCACCTTTTCTCCTGGGTGTATTATTTTTGCAAAATGAGCCTTCATGACAGGCCTTTAGAGGGCTGGAGTGAGCACAGATGCCTCTTCCAAGAGGATCAGAGGACAGGGGTGCGGGAATGGCAGGCCTCAGCTGGGAAAGAGTAGAGTATGGAGGGGACAAGAAGTGAGAGGCAGAGTTGGCCCATGGCCTCAAAGGCATCTGTTCACTGCTGGGAGTGGTTTCTTTAGGTGCTGTCTCCTTGGTTTCTGCTGTTTGGGAGGTCAGCTGCTCCCAGGGCAGAGCTGGCCACTGCTCAGAGGGAAGGAATTGTGTCTTACCTGGGGCTGTCCTGTTCTGCAGCCAGGCTGCAGAGGAGCCCAACTGCTCCCAGGGCACCCTGTCAGGGTGCTGGTGCTTTTGAGGCAATAGGACTCTTGGCTTCTGAGGTCATTGATCTTCATTGAAAAGTAACAGAAAGGCTTTGAAGAGAGCAGAAAAGGGACTTAATGTAAGAGAAGAAAATCCTTACAGCTCTGCCAGTTTTCTGGCTGTGCTCATCCGCAGTGCTGGCAAGACAGCAGTAATTTCAAAAACAGAGCATGTGCTTCTCAGCCTGTATAAATTAGCATCTATGGGGTTGTATTGATTTGTGCCACCTTGGGACCTGGCACAAACACATCCTTTTGATGGTGCAGGGCAGTGGCTTGGTGTGGCTGCAGCAGAGGATGGTGCAGGTTGCAGTGCCTCTGAGGCTGGCAACCCCCACTGTTCATCTCATTCCCAAGTATGGAAAATGTTTCTTGATCACTTGATTTCTAATGGCAAACCTGACTTAAACTGTAAATACAATTTTGATCTAGGGATAATTTTCTTTGTAATTGCATGATGAAAGAAACCCATAAAGCAAAAATAATACAGGCTTTGATATAATCCTTACTTATTGGTCATTTTGATCCTGTACAGAAAAAAACCCCAGTAATATGAATACAGCATCTAAACTATGAACATATTATGTACATATAGAGAAGGAACAGTTAATTTTATATAAAACAGAGACAGCACATAATGCAAGGTAATGCTCACAGGTTGGATGCCACGTTTTTGCAAGGAAAAGGGAATGGACCATGAAAGGGGTTAAGTTGCTTCACCCTTCCCCTGCCTCTGAGTATCTTTGGAGGGATTTGGTGCAGAACAGACCGTGTGTTCTAACCTCTCCTTCTTTGTAGAAAGCTATTTGATATGAAGAGAAGGTTAAATATGTAAGCCTTGGGAGTATACTGAGTTGTTTGGGTTTTTTCCTTTAATGGATAGGTTGCAAGTGATCGTGAATAATATATTATAATACAAACTTTCGAGTCAAATAGTGAGAGAGATTAAACAAATGAAATTTTGAAATATTTTAAGTCTTTTATGTGGAGATCTCGCCACAACAGTAGAGGTTACCAGAGCTTTTTTGGGAACCAGAAACCAATTTCAATATTTTTTCCTTACAGCAGCCCACATGCTCTCCACAACTCCTAGATGTTATTGCTCATCCCTGAATGTCTGTGCCTCTATACATTCTATTACACCCCAGGGCTGAGAAGCAGGAAATCCCTTGGCATCTGCTATCTCAGTCTTAATCTGTGGGATAAATTTCATCAGGGATGCTATTAAACACTCTTTAAAATGTATTCACTTCTGTTTTAGCTGTTATTCCCTGGTTGAGACATGCCCCAGAAGGTCAGTCTTCCTAACCATGCATATTATGGTCACTATAGCATGTTCATGAAGCGACAGCTTTGGGACTTTTTGTGCTTCTCCAGGCTGCCACTGAGCATTTCCAGCTGCAGCATCTACCTCTCTGCTGCCTTTGGGTGTTGCTTTGTTAATTCAGATTTTCAGGAAGTGTGTTTGGAAATGACATTTGTTGCCTTCTGGGCCTTTTTTTGTTTGTTGCTTATCAGATCACAGAGTTTTGACTACTTCCCATTTTAATTGCTATTTGAAGTAAAACACGCTCCCTGTTGAGTTACCCTGCACAGATCTGTTTCAATAGGTAATTCTCATTCCTGACTCACCATCATCCTCCCACTGCTTCCTTTGGCCTCACTGCTGTGAAAGTCCAGCTTCACACTTGCTGTGATCCAGCTTTTGCCTCCACCTCCCTCAAGTGCCATGTACTTTCATTTCCTTTTCTTCTCTCATTTTTCTGTGAATTTCCACCACTCTTACTTTTATCACTTCCTCTCCACCGAGCCTGACAGCAATCACAACTTACTCTAATCTTAGTTTAAAGGTTTTTCCCCTGCCTTCTGTCTCCTTGACTTACCTTCTACAAACCACACTCGTATTTCACTGTGAGATTTTTCTCTTTGTTGTGCTTTTATGAGTGTCTTTTTAATTCTCTAGGAGCATATTCCTCCTGAACTCTCTTTGGTCTGTATAAAAAGTCTTCAGGCTTTCATCTTCTCTGCCTCTTCCTTTCTCTGTACACGCTCCTGGGTATCTTGCTCAGCCCTAAAGATTCTCTCTGTGGCAACACTTTCTGGAATATTTTATTACATCTCTACAGATTGTTTTTCAACTGTCTCCCAAATTTCATCCAGAAAGTCAAACCATGGAAAAGAGCAGATGAACTCTTCAGCTGCTTCCTTATTCTTGTTCTTGTGCTTTCCTTCACGTTGCTTCTTGCAAACTGCCTCCATCTTCAGCTGCTTTCTCCCTTTTGTCCTTTTACTTTGGATAAGGTGATAATTAAGCCTGGAAGGGACCTGCTGATGTCACCTAGTTCAACCTCCTGCTCAAATAAGGGCAGACTTCAAAGTTAGATATTTATTACAACCATTCTGCTGCTGTTTATGACATCAGCTAATTTCTCTTTTTCTTTCCCCATCTCTGTTATTCCCTGAGATCTCTATCAATTCTCTCAGTTGAGCTCATTGACCAGAAAACCAAGAGCATGAAGCAGGTGTGTGGAAGCATCTTCTTTGTTATTTCAGTGCTGCTTCTGCTGCTTGGGCCTAATTCATTCTTCCAGATTTGTCCTGGAAGAAGATTTGAGCTTTCTGTCCCCAAGCTTTTCTCTTCCTCACACACTTACTGCTTGCCCCCTTGTTATCACAGCCTCCCATGCCTTTGCACACTTGGCCACTTTCTTGGCATGGTTTGTCTTTGGGTCTGTCGCAGCTTTTTTGTGAGTGAGGCAAAAACCCACGTATAAGAATCCACACAAGTAACTTCTGCTTCACTTGTGGTCTCTCACCTTCACATGCTGTTGTTCTCTGCTGTCTTATTTACTTGGTGTCTGCTGGCTCAAACTGGACACTCTGAGTCATTGCTCCCTTTTCCCACCCCCAGTGTTTGTGTATCTTTCTAGAAATGATCACACCTAACAAACTTTAGGTGTGCTTTATTATGTCTCAGCAGTGTCTCATGGGGCAAAAGCTGGGCTAAATCAAGTTTCTATTGAAGGCATCTGTAATTACAGGAAGCCATGATTTGAAACCATCCAGAGAAAATAGTTTCTGCTCTCTCTTATCATAATTTTAGTAACATATTTTTCCACTCTTTCCTCAGTTGTCTTTTGAACTCTCTGAATTTAGACTGCAGCTGTGCAACAGTGATTGCATTCAAAATAATAAGCTTCAGTAGTAAAGCTGTAAATTTGGCTGGAATAAAATCTGTCATGCATTTTTGCTGTGGCTACGTTCTGCTCTTCTAACTCAGCTTGAATCCAACCATCCACTCACATTTTCTGTAGGGCCTTGTTTTGAAAGATATTGATGAGGACTGCAAAAAGTTCTGAATGTGCTTACCATCATAATTACTGCTAATCATCTAATACAAAAATAAATGTGGCATTGATCTTCAATAATCCCTCAAGGGGCCACCCAAAAGGAATTATGAATTGATCATTAGTTGAAAAGATGAGTTAAACTGCCAGATACTGAGTTGTTGTGCAGCTCCTGGAATAATCAACAGGGAGTTGTTGTGTCTGTGTGGGATGTTTCACCACTGTGGGCACACGTAAGCTGAAGTGCAGAAGGAAATGCCTTTATGGACTTTCCACTTTCCATGGACTTTCTGTTGCCTCCTTATTCTGGGTCCAGTATGTGTGGGAGCAATGTCTGTGATTTTTTTTACTTGACTACATCTGAAAATTGACTGCATGAGTTACAGTTAAATTTTGCTGCTGCATCCCAAAACCCCCTTTGACCTGGGAGTATTTTTGGCACATAGAATCGTACAATTGTTAAGGCTGGAAAATACCTTTAACATCATTGAGTCCAACTATTAACTTACATTTTCAAATGTCTATTTCATTGCAAGATTTTTGTATCAAATGTTTGTTTCATTCCATTACATGTCAATGTGATTTTTATTACATCTATGTAATTGTCTGTTTCATTATAAGATTTCTTCCAAGCTTCTCCTTTACATTTCTTGCATTTGTTTCTTTTTCGACAAAGCAACCCTTTTGCTGCTGAGGTTTATGAGGTAGTTAAATAGGATTATCCCCATTTTAAAAGAGGAAAATTGAGGCATAAAACTTTATTTGCCCATGATCTTATGAGGAGTCTGAGCTCCAGGAGAAACACCAAGTTTGTCCTAATTATTTTCAAGCCAATGTTCTACCTGTAGGCCACTTCTGCCTCTTTCCTGGTATTTTCCATGATCCTCAGGAAACGTTTCTGAGCACGCTTTTTGGCAGCCAATGTACGTTTGCAATGTAAGAAGCAGTAATTTTCTAAAAGGGACCATTGAGTAATATTGTAATAGGAAAAAGGCAGTAGTGTGGATGCACACAATTTGTTTAGGATATTTAGATTTCGTGTCTCCTAACAGGCCAGGTTGTGCCCACTGGTTATTTTATGACACAGTCTTTTATCCTAAGAGAAATATGTGCTTTTGTGGAAACTGAAATTTATTTCACCTTCATTTTAGTAGTTGGTGGAGGGGCAGCAAGTAAAATGAAAGAACAAGAAGGAAGAAAAACAAATTTGAAGCATTTATTTTGGAGAGTTTTCACACAGCTTCCTTTTAATCCCTGATTAACAGATAAAAGAAGATACACTGAGACACAGCTCTAGTACTAAACCCTTTGATAACAGAATTACAATGTCTTTACTGTACAGGCTTAGTTGATTTGTCTGCATCATCTTCTGCAGCAGTGACTGCTGGGCAGCCAGAGGAGAGTGCAAAGGAGAAGCTGTAATGCTTGTGGTGTCCAAGACAGGAGTTACATTTATCCCAGGAGCCATTACTGTCCATAGTGCCTACTGCTGATTATCAAGGCTGGACTTTCCTGTGCAAATAAAAATTGTCCTTGGATGGGCTGGTCCAAAGCAGTGATAAATGTCATTGGTTCACTATTGAACTTGAAAGGAAAGCAGTGAAAAAAATCATTGTAGCGTTTATCAGAAGGAAAATGAATATATCTAACATATGTACAGCGTCCCCTTTCAGCCGTGTCTGAGCACGGAGGAGTGGCTTTGCTCTCTTCTAGATCAGTCTTTCCATGGGTGGTGGCTGCACCATGTTCCACATCTCCACCCGGGAGCCTTCCTTCTCCTGGTGGCTGGGGCTGTAGGTGCCTTGCGTGGCCCTTTTGTTGGCAGTGACAGCAGAGGCCACCATGGCCACGGACAGCAGCAGCAGCAGGGCCAGCGTCACCGAGCCGATGGCCGCGAACACGCTCGACACCAAGTCAGCTGCCAGCTGCAAGGGTGGAAATAACTGCAGTGTCATTGCTGCCAGGAGCAGGCTGAGACACACCTGGGCTACCCCGGGAGGAAATCAGGACCCTTTCTATCAGCAGGGCTCTACATCTGAGTTACTGCTGAAGCACCGTTTATTGTAGGGAACTACATGAACCCCTCCAGTTTGTTCTTTGGACGCCTCAGAATATGACTGGATGCTTAGAGTTCAAGGCAGATGAATTTCATGCAAGGACCCATTTCTTTTGACAGTTTCCTTACCTTGAAAATAACCTGCAAGTTAATATGTCTGTGGGCTGAAGTAGTAATTCAGCAATTATTTAATCACTTCAATAAAAATTCATTATTCCTGGTTTGCTTGTGAGCACTCTATTGCTGGTCTTTGCTACTGCAAGTTAAACATGAGCTAATTGGAACATATATTGAGTTACATTTCTGTTTATCTTGCTGGAGGAGTGAATTTTATATTAATATTTATATATCTATATTCATACATATATAGAAATTTTGCTTATATTCAATATTGTAAAATGTAGTATTTCTATAGTCATTCCTACCAGTAAACTTTTCTACCAGCATGTTTGCATGAAATAAGCATATAGAAGCTGCACAAGAGTACATAATCAGTATATTTTCACAAGTAAGTTTTAAAATATTAATGCAGCTCTTCCACATACAGACTTCATAGGTTCATCTACAGAAACATAAGCAGTTACAGTACAGGATGAATGTAACGATGCTCTGAGGTTTTTTTGTTTTTTTGTTTTTTTTTTTTCAGTTTTCATGTGGCAGTGGGAAATGTAATAATGTCAGAAGGCAGAGTGCACATAAGCCAATCTGTCAGCTGGAAAGCTTCAGACCAGAGAAATGTTGTGGTTGGTAGATGAATGTTTCGTACATATCTTTGTATGCACTTTCATGTGTAAAAAAAGCTTATGGTGAGGAGAACAATGAAGTGATGTGGTTAGTGTGGAAAAGTGGTCACTATGGACAGAATGACCCTAGCAGGAATTGAACTTGTGGGCAGACTCTGCCATCCATCATCTTTTGATTTGTATTACAAGTGACAGCTGAACTGCCTGAGATGAACGCGTGCTTGAGGCTGAACTTTCAAATCCCCAAATATTTAGAAACAGAAAACAGCAGGTCAGAGCCTGTTTCCCAGTTAGATGCTCCATGTTGCAGGATATTGCAGTGAGCTGCTTACTCGTCATTTCTCAGGAAGGGAAAGCCCAGTCCAGAGCACGAGGATGATTTTGCACTCAGTGATGGCTGTGCTGGAAGTGGATGCTCTGTGTGTGCATCCCCTGCACTCCTGCCTTTGCCAGAGAGCAACAATGCCAGAGGGAAATGTTAGAACCATCCTCCTCCCCCAGTTCCACACTGATGTAAAAGGTCCTGCTATAACAGTAAAAGCAAGTTTGGCTCAGGGATTCTCTCCAGGGGATAAATGATCGACTAGGATATTTTCCTCTGTCCTTGATGGCTAAATATGTGGTCCCTGTGATTTGAAATACATTTTCCCAATAAAAATAATATACTGCAGGTGTCAGACCAAACAACTACTGCTCTAAAACAAGGCGGCATGAAGCATGTTGGTCTATTAAATGGTATTGGATTGGGAAGGTAGTTTCATCTTTGGATGGTGTTACAGAAATATTTGAGATCCTAATTTTGCTCTGTACTCTGTTGGACTATATGACCCTTGTTCCTCTTGTCTCAGAAGCAGAAGATTTTTAATTGAATTTTTGTTCTCAGAAGCTCTCTTTTATTTTCATTGACTGCTCTGGGAAAATAAGCACTAAGATAGTCCAGGTTAACTCTGATCCTGGGGTTGAACAGGCCATTTGCAAGAGAAATTCACTACCACAGGCAAATGGATGGCTTGGACTCAACTCTGGTATTTGAAATTTCTGAATTCAGTCTCCAGTTTTCCAGTCCATACTCTTTCCATTCCTGTTGCAAGTGTGTCTCTCTGTATCTTTTCATTTATGACAACTTTCAAATTAATTTGGTTTCTTAGAGGAGAACTTTGCAAAAAACTGAGGTGAAGAAAAAGCTTGTAACTTGCTAAAATGGAATCACACATCTTAATGTCATTCTCAAATTAAAATCATCCTAACAGGGATGTTTTTTTCATTTTGTAATAGTTACATGTTAGAGAACCTTACCCATCTTGAGCCAATATGTAAAAGAAGTTACCCCACTGATTATTATCTGGAGAGCTGGGGATTTACCATGATCAGATATATAAGCTAACTTTATTTCTATGTCTGTATTGCTTCTAATTTCCAAATGTGAAAAAAAGGTCTTCAGTTCATCTTTTAAGGTGGATTCTATTGATCAAAACCCCCTGATGTTCCAGTGCTGTCCCCTGGTTTATCAGCCCACAGCTCCCTGCTGCAGTTTCCAGTATGAGGTACCCCTTTAGCAGTTGCACTGAACTGGTAACAAGAGCTGCCAGAAGGCTCTGCAGTCTGGTTCCATCAAAATCAACTGCTTCTTTAGTAATTAATGGCTGAATTGTTAAATTAATTTGGAAAATCAGCCGGCTGATCTGGAAAAAAACTCTGAAAAGCTCTGTCCCCTGTCATCTCAGTCTGTTCACTGCATGTTTGGTGATGATGATAGACTGAAATAACTGTAACTAGTGATTCCAAAATTAAAAGGATTGAGCAGCATTTTTAGTAACACTAGTGCTGCTGAAACAGTGGAAAAGAGGTTTTCTCTCACTGACCATACTGTGTACTTTGCCTAAAATAAGGGAGTGGTCACTAAAAATGCAGGCTTTTCTGGCAGGTCCTTGCTGGTACTTCCACCGTGGGAGGTCTGGGCTGTGAAACTCTGGGATGTCTCAAAGTGCCCTGGGGCTGCTCATGTGTGTGGCTGCTCATCTCAGGGCTCCATCCCCTGTGTCTCAGACCCCTGGCTCTGGGTCTGGGGCAGCATGAGGGACTAGAGCAGCACACTCTAATGTCACTTTCCAGCTTCATGTCACAATTCCCTTCCCCACATTAACTGGTTAAGACCTGGCCATGAGCTGGTGCTTGGGAGATGGCAATATACAGATTTTTGGTGCGTTTGTTGCAGAGTACCAAGCAAGAGGTGTTCTTTGGTGTACAGCTTCAAAAGCAGAAAAGGAAATCTCTGGAAAGCAATGGACAGAGCAAGACAAACTTCATTTTGTCTTGGCACAAAACAAGTGCTACAAGACACTTAGAAGCTTGTGAAGAGAAACAAGTTCCTGAATTTTTTTGCTGAAAACCTTTGTTATTAGGGAAGTCTAAGAGAAAACTCCAACCCCCATACAATGTGATTGTCTCTCCTTAATAATTCTTGCTAGTAAATAACACAGGGTGATCGGAGCTCTTTCTGAGCATAACTTCAGCACTGCTTATGAATAACTAAATATATGCAAGGTAAATGAGGGAGGGTTAATTAACTGGCTGGGCAATACCTTAGAGATTCTCATTACGAGGCTGGACTGAAAGGCTTCCTGAGACCAACCTGAATTATCTTACAAGCCTGTTTAGAAGGTATTTGGTCACAAAAGTTTTAAGAGTCCCTAATATAGAGAAGGTGCCAGTAAAAGCTGCATTCTTGGTGGCAATGGATGCTGATGACAAGATGATAGCAACAAAATGAGGTTTGCTACCATTGGAAGGCTGTTATTTTTATTTTTTTTTTTTTGATGCTCTGTTTATATACCTTTGGATGTCAGCTGGAGCAAGCAAAGTTTATTTTGGCAAAAAAAAATTAAAAAGGAAAGAAAAAAACATGGTTGAATTAAGTTTTCATGTAGGGGATGGTTTCATCTGCAAAGACAGGAGAAAACACAGGCAAAAAATATTTGCCTTTTTTCTAAAATCAAGTCTCTCTGCTTTTTGGTTTCACATCAAAATTGATTATTTTTTTCTGGGGTTATTTTAATTATTAAATTTAAATTATTTAGAATATTTAGACTGCATAAAATAAATCACTGAATAGAGTGACATTTCATTATAGCTTTGGGTTTTGCTTTTCATTTGGTTATGGAAATAGATTTATTGTTCTGCTTTGGTTCCTTGATCTGCTTTTTGAATAAGAAGGGCCCATTTCAGAAGTCAGAGCTCAGAGGCATTTATCAACCCAGCATGTGTTTGCTTATCTTTAAGCAATCCATGTCCCAAACGTTTGTTTTATAAGAGGGAACATTAGGGATTTGCTGCAATGTGCATTTCCACATGTGCCAAATGTCAAAGGCAAGTGGGACAGCAGGAGGGAGCCCAGCCAAGTGCACAGGGCTTCCTCCTGCTGTGTGTTATACAGCAGCATGGCTGGGCTGAGCTGATCCTGCCTTGTGTCCCACAGGGATGGGCGCTGTGGCCACGGGCACCAGGGCTGAGCCAGACCAGGGGAGAGAAGGATGCAGCTGTGATGCTGGCAGAGAAATGGCAGCAGCTGGGAGAGAGGCAGGATGCTTCCCTGGAGTGCTGCAGCCTGGGCTGTGCATGGGGATGTGTTCTCTGGGGATGTCTGTGGGGTGTGGGAGATGAGACCTGCTCTGGACACAGGAGCTGCCTGAGGTGAGACCTGCTCTGGAGACAGGAACTGCCTGGAGATGAGACCTGCTCTGGAGACAGGAGCTGCCTGGAGATGAGACCTGCTCTGGAGACAGGAACTGCCTGGAGATGAGACCTGCTCTGGAGACAGGAACTGCCTGGAGATGAGACCTGCTCTGGACACAGGAGCTGCCTGAGGTGAGACCTGCTCTGGAGACAGGAACTGCCTGGAGATGAGACCTGCTCTGGATACAGGAGCTGCCTGAGATGAGACCTGCTCTGGAGACAGGAACTGCCTGGAGATGAGACCTGCTCTGGAGACAGGAACTGCCTGGAGATGAGACCTGCTCTGGAGACAGGAGCTGCCTGAGGTGAGACCTGCTCTGGAGACAGGAACTGCCTGGAGATGAGACCTGCTCTGGACACAGGAGCTGCCTGAGGTGAGACCTGCTCTGGAGACAGGAACTGCCTGGAGATGAGACCTGCTCTGGACACAGGAACTGCCTGGAGATGAGACCTGCTCTGGAGACAGGAACTGCCTGGAGATGAGACCTGCTCTGGACACAGGAACTGCCTGGAGATGAGACCTGCTCTGGAGACAGGAACTGCCTGGAGATGAGACCTGCTCTGGATACAGGAACTGCCTGGAGATGAGACCTGCTCTGGAGACAGGAGCTGCCTGCTCTGTGCTGGGTGCAGAGGATTAACCTGCCTTCATTCCAGCACTCAGATCGTGCCTGGTTCTGGATGTGTCTGAGACAAAGACATCAACGCAGGCTTTACAACACAGGCACTGACAAACCCCGGAGAGTTCCCCTCCCTGCCACGTGCAGGGCTGGCTGGGAATTCTGCAGCTGCTCGTGTGCACTGGAGCTTCTGCCAGCGACGTCCCTGGATCCCGAGTCCTGACACTGCTCACGAGGTTATCAATTCATTCCTGGTAAGAACATCTGATCCCTGCTTCCAAATCCAAACCATTTGCTGTGCTAACGATTGGTTTGAGTAGTCCTAATCCATGGCAGAATTACTTCGGAAGATTTGGGGGCATTTAGGGATAATAGTGAGCAGCCAAAGAAAAGTCATTTACTTGATTAAAATATGCTGAGTTTGCTTCATAGAGGATTTACAGTCATCTTATTGGATTTTTTTTCTTACAGTCTGAATTCAAATAAGAATTTGTACAGTTCAAGAAATCCAGTCAGGCATACACAAACCTGCTATCATGAGATGCATTGATAACCCCAGCCTGTGAGGCTACAGTTTATTTTCAACAGCAATCAAGTGGCCATAAATCTATAGATTGGCTTTGTCCTAATAAAAGTACAATAAATGAGTGGCGCATTAAGTCCCTTTTTCTGTGATTTTCTTTTTTTACCTTAGCAAACTGTGACCTATCGCTCTCCCTCAAATCACCTGCAAAATGTTACTGCTCTTTTTGTGCTAAGGACCACCACCATATCCCAAGAGCTCTTGGGCTGTTGAGTTCAAATAGTAGTAGTAGTAGTAGTAGTAGTAGTAATAATAGTAATATTAATAATAATAATAGTAATAATAAAAATAATAATCTATTTGATATTCATTTAAGGAGCACAGGTTCATGTCAAGCCAAAAACTGCACAGGCCACAGGAAAAGGCAAACTATTCAAAAGATTCTATAAATATCACCTATTTTCTTTAACTGCTCTATCCTTTCATGGTTTATCCTGGTTTCCTGCTTCATGCTGTTGTCCATGTGGGTACTGTTCTTTGAGTGTGTCTATGCACATTTATTTTTCAGGTTCTTGAATAGTTTACTCCTTGCTGCTTTGGTACCTGTGGCAACAAAGGAGGCAGCACTTAGTGCACTTTAGCTGATTTTCTACTGTTTATCATCCGTGAGACCACCAACTCCTTTTCCTTCTGCACAACTCAGAACTCTTCAGTTCATCTTGTGGAGTTTAAAAATGGCAGTCACATTGTATAGACATTCCTCTTGTCCCCTGAAGTGATTCCTGAAAGGTGCAGTATTTGCTGTACTGTAAACCTGATGCCTAACGAGTTTCAGCATTATCGGGTAAGAAAAGTGTTTGAATTCTCTCAGATGGAGAAGCAGAAAGCACGAGTTTAAAACAGATGTAGGAAGACTGCTGCAGGGCTTTTCTCTGGTTTTGCTTCCTTTATGAGTAAGAAAAAGGACTGTTTGTAGGAGCAGATTCAGCTGTGGAGCCTTGAACACCTGAGGAAGATCTCAGTGACCTGAAGGTGTGGCTGCTTGCCCCTGCACTCAGCCAGCCCAGAGCTCCAGTTCAGGGGGGTCTGTGGGTGCCAGAGACGGGCTCTGCTGCCTTCTGTTTGCAAGCAACACCCCAAGGTACCCTCACTGCTGTTTTGTCCACATCTTAGGAACTGCTGACCCCATGTTCACTGGAAGGAGACTGTCCTGTTGTTCCTCACCTCCCTCTGTAGCCCTCTGAAAATATTTCTGAATGACATCAAGAACTGTAGATCATCTTGAATTTCCAGCATTGCTGTTGCTCTTTCTGCCATCAGCCTTTGAGTTATTTTCCTGATAGCTGCAGGGAAATACCATCCCACTGCCTGGAGGGTCTGAATGAGACTTTGAGTCCTGTGCACACTGCTGAAGAAAAAACTTAGGTGTATAATTCTGATGTGTGCAGAATATCCACAGTACCTAGGCAGTTCAAGAAATATTTTAAGTAATCTTTTAGATTTCTTTTTTGTTTTCTTGTGGGTGTTATTGTCTGAATATTTTCTTGAAATGCCTCTGAAGAAGTTATGTTCACTACAACCTCTTTATAGTATATTTTTTTTATATAATGTAGTTTGAATAGTTTGTCTTAGTTGACACCTGACAGTTTTAATTGATTCCTTGCTGAAAAACGTCAACTTGTAGTTTTCTGACAGTTTTTGAAATCAAGGAAAAAGAATAGAGAGAATTCATGTTAGCTGCTATAATGATAAGTTGGTCATCTGGCTTGACCAGTTATAGATCAGAAAAATGCAATCTTTACTATGAAGGAAGAATTATATCTGTGGCAGACTGTGAGAAAACGAAGAAGATAAAGATGATTGAAGTCTAGGATTTAGCTGAGCTTGCAGAGAAAGCACCTCATTAAGAAATTCTGACAGCCTCCCTCCTGGCACGTGAAGTTGCACTGTTGTGACACCACAGAAGTTAATGAGGAAGTTTGTTCTAATTATAGCGGAGCAAGAAATTGGAGATTGGAGACTGAGCTCTCTGAAGCGTTGCAACTAAACTGTTGTAAAGCAGACTTCAGTGAAACAAGGGTGCTGTTCACATTAGTCTTGATCACCCAGAACCACCTCCTCCCCACGCTGGGCTGCAGGACCATTCCCTGATCACTTTAAGCAGTGCTGTGATTGAATCAGAACAATTTGCCCCCTCCTCAGTGCTGGTACAGTACGTGGCAATATGTGGCTTAGGTGGCCTTCTACTGGTAGTAATGGCCTTTTGGCCAAGAAGCTTTTCCAGCTTGAAAGGCTCACTTTCAGGAATTAAGCTTTAGAGAACAGGCTACCTACAGTAACTATAATTTCTTTAACTACTTGTGATATTGATATTTGGTTTACATTAACTGTTTAATGCAAGCAGACATGAAAACAGAGGAGTTTAGTACATCTGGGATGGTGTGTCTTAGGCAAAAGGAACAATAATCCTGGTTTTGGCCACCCTACTGTGCACGAGCTCAGCCACGGACCCAAAAGAGCCAGAAGTATGTAAACAGCCCCTTAAAATCTGCATCAGATGTTTTGCTGGATCAGTATCTCACAGATTGTTGAATGCCTTTTAGGCGGCAGAGTGTTGGTTGCACAGAGAGAAGTGATTTGGGTTGCAGTTTGGGAGGGCAGCTCTCATTAAGCTGTGGGCTTTGAGAAGGCTCCTCGATAGTGCTTCTGCAGCAACTGCCAGTGCTAATTTTGTAAATGCTCCAGCTCTTTTTAAGATTATCTGAGTGGTGCAGCACAGATTAAATGTGCAGTTCCAATGTGTTGTTATGAGATGCCTTTTAAAATTCTATCGACAGCCTCTGGTGTAGGAACTTCACCATCTGCTGCAATCTAAAAGGATAAGAGGGAAAAATCTATAGCTGGTGCAAATCCAGGCAAACCATGCTGAGGAGGAGTTTGTCCCATAGCTGCTATATCACAGACTAGACAAATGTTTTAGTAAAGGTGTCAGTCTCTGGGGTGCAACATCCTTTTCCAGTTTGGGAAATGCTTTGGGGCATCATACAGAATTATTTTTGTGCATGGCTGCCAGCACAGTGTATCAGGTGGTGTTTCTTCACAGGGGATAAGTGCTTTGCAGCTCTGAGACAGCAGAATCTGTGTGAGTACATCTTGGTGGTGGATAAAAGCCTCATCAGGCAAGTGTCTTGGAGGAAGAAATGGGAGATATTTAAACTCAAGATTATCACTGAAAACATTGACTTTCTGTTTTTCCCTGCATGTGGCCAGGTTGAGTTTACTGCATCCCTGTAGCTGCCACAGTAGAAATGGCACCTGAAGAGGGATTTGGCCTTTTGGCCTTTTGAAGAAGTCTGCTGTTATGGGAGAGTGAAGTGGGTGTGAAGGGGTCAGTAGGTTAAACCCCCAAACAGGAGAAGAATAAGAAAAGATGCTATGCTGCTGAGGATGAGGGCAGGACAGTTTCCAAGGAAAAGAGATGGAAAGAGGTTCAGTAGGCAGAGTGAAATAGTTAAAATGATGATGAAGAAGAATGGATTTCAAAGGTGCTTTCTTCATTTGATTGCACAGGTGTTGGTCAGACCTGCTGTCCTGGATGATGTGACACTTAAGATGAGGCTGGTGGTAATGACAGCATTTGGAGAAGAGAATGAGGCAGGAAATGGTAATAATGTAGGCTATCAAAAGCTAAGTCAAGGAAGCAGCTAAACCATTCCTACTGCAAACCTCTGTTTTTTTTATTTTTTCCATCTATATTTTATTTGTCATTCTAGATTTCAATCTCTTCTGTACAGGAAAAAAAAAAGAAAAAAACAACAAAAACCAAGATTTAGCTGAGGTATTTGCAATGTGCAAGTTCTGTCTAAGTGGATACCTGGTTTTTCCTCACTAATATGTTTCCTTGCACGTTGTTTTCACCAGACATGATTTGCCTGTATCAGGAATTATCAATGTCAATTAATTTTAATGGAATTGCACAGCCTAACTTGTGCTCAACATGGAGTTTCTCAAAACTCCACTTTTCGGCACATGACAGTTGAGGTTAAAGATCTCTTTCTTAATCAGTGATGTTAGTGGTGGGTGTTCTTTTATTTTTGTAGTCAGGTCTTTGAGAAGAGCCTCAAGGACCCATCAAAGCCCAGCACCACAAAGGGTGCAGCCCCCTCCTGTGGGCTGTGGTCCCTGCCTGTGACCATGGGCAGCAGGCTGTGGTCCTCTTGTCCCAGGTTCTGGTTCTCCTGTGCAGGTGCTGAAACTGAGAACCCTGCCTCTCCCTGCTTTCTGTGGGAATGAGAAACTGCTCTGTCCAGTGGTGCACAGTGAACAGGTGGGTCAGCTGTGTATGGCGTAGCACAGCTACAATTCCTGCTCAGTGTTGTAACTCAGACACTTTCCATCCTTGCTTTTCTGCTAATAAGTGAAGCCAACGATCTCAAAACTGTTCCATGCAATTCCTCTCCATTCTTGGTGCTGAGCTCCTGCAAACCAGCCATGTGTTGCTACCTCACATTAATAGGATGCTGTCAAGTGGTGATGAAGTAAGGAGCGCTGTGACTGTTTCACACTGTCAGACAGCAAGGTATCGAGTCAGCACCGAGCCTTTGCTGGGAGCAGCACTTCGATTGCAGCCATCTCCTGCTTCCAACTGTAAATATTAATAGTTTAAGATAGACCTTTATTGGCTACATAATATTTGCCTTAGCACGCTACGTGACAGTGTCACGTTACCTCGTTAATTATATTCCTCGATAAAAACTTTCAGTGTGTTTTTATCCTACTGGCTGCTTTTTTTTTTTTCAAGGAGAAAGTTGCTTTGAAACAACAGTTGTTATGGTTTAGCTTCAGGAGGGACTTTGGAAGAGGTGCATGTAGGTAAAGTGTAAACAAAAACAATCTAGAACCTGCTATATTAATAATTTTTCACTAGAACCTGCTATATTAATAATTTTTCACACTTGGTTTAGTCCTTTCATTTGTCGGCAGAGTTACTCTTTATGATATTTTTAAATAAGTGTGCTTTCATTTTGTTGATAGAATTATGTGTGTGTCTACCTCTGAATCTCACCACTGTCCTCAGGGATTCTTGGATCAAGTATTGCATACCTCATATAGGATCTATTTCTGTATCAATGTATTAATATCTCTGTATCAATGTTGCTGGCATTCAACAGGTTTGCATCTGAATGTGAACTGGATGAAGCCAACTCTGATAATTGCTCTTTGGGTATCTGCTGAAGATGCAAATGTTTTAGAAAGTCTCTTTCTGTGTTATAGCCAGTACAGCACATGAGAGAAAGGTCTCTGAAAATGCAGTAGAAATTTCTTTTAACTTTCTACTCCATGCTTTTACCTTACTGCCACCTAAAGATAACTAACAGAAAAT
This sequence comes from Cinclus cinclus, assembly GCF_963662255.1. Lineage (NCBI taxonomy): Eukaryota > Metazoa > Chordata > Aves > Passeriformes > Cinclidae > Cinclus > Cinclus cinclus. Next base: position 8,575,248 of record NC_085053.1, on the reverse strand, counting down.
ACATTGTTCTTCAGTAAGAGAGTTTTACCCTGATATGCTGGGAAGGAATGGCAACCCTATTGATGCCTTTCTTTTAAGAAGAATGCCTACACTTTCAGATTTCTTGAAGACCGTCTTGGAAAACGGACCAAAAAAAAAAATCTGCTGATTCAGCTCACTGAGTTTACTTCTGGTCCTCCAAGGCAAAGCATCCTGACTCTGAGGCCAACTCACCCTGTTTCTGGCCAGCTCTGTTTGACTCAGATGATTAACTCAGGTCTCCTCAATACAGGCTGAAAGCAGTGTTTTCTGCAGTGCCCGGGGTCAGGTCACCTTTATCTGTAGGTGTGAGGCATTTCTGACACAACCCCTCTTGGACTCCACCTGTCTCAGATATGAGAGTGTCTGCTGTCTCACAGGCAGCAGAGTGGCTCCTCCTCCTCAGCACCATCCTTGTTGCCTTATCTGTTAAACAGCAGTTTCCAGTTTGGAGAATGCCTTTACAGCAGCCTTTGGTCAGAGAGGGGAACTGAGGCATGACTTAGAAACACAGTTAGCCCGTGACCAGTTAGGAAGCCCATGGTGCAAACAGTGATGGGATCCCTTCCCTCTGCCTCAGCTCTGCCCGTCAGTCCCAGCAGGGCAGCCCAGCCCTGCCCAGCTCTAGCAGTGCCCCTGGCAGTGGCACTGGCAGGGTCTGGCTCAGGCTGTGCCCCCCAGGCTCTGCCTTGCTGTTTGTTTGGTTGGTTTTTTTTTGAGGGAAGTATGGCATTCTCTCTTGTTTAAACTGCAATATTGCATTTACACTGGTAATAAATCCCTCATGTGTGCCTGCTATGGGTTTACAGTCTGCACTGAGACTAAACTCACATTTCCACCTCAACTGAGCTGTTATTTATTGGCCGAGCACCAGGAGAGATGTTCCTTCCCAGGAAGGCCAGGCAGCGACTCCTCTCAGACAAATACCCTTGAGTGCAGTCCTAACTCCTCTGTTCCTGAGGCTCAACTCCGTGCCCTGTGGGACTATTACAGATTCAAGCTTGCTTTGGTTTGATATATTTTCAGATATTGGTAGGATCTGGCTCCACCAGCCTCGTCACTGGTAGCTGCCTCAAACCAGTGATGACCCATTTTGTTGAAGTACTTGGCTGTGGTCGTGTTGCAGTGTTTGGAGACTTTTCATCCTCTATCACAAAGTTCCACTGAAGTTTCACAGACCTGACACTTTGCATGCTGGCTATCTATATTTTTCATACAAAAATAAGGCATTTAATTCAACTAAAAATGTGACCAGTGATTTCCAAAATGCTTTTTTGTATGGCTCTGAGTTACTCCGCTGATCGATACGTGCATCCTTCCTTAAAATATTCCCAAATTCATATGTATTAGCAACGTAATCAGAAAATCAGGCAATTTATATGTATTTTGCCAGAAGTTTCATAGATTAGTGTTTTCTCCTGAAAGAATACTGCTTCCTTCTTCATCAGTAGTTTTGGGAGAGAGTGGAAAGAAATGATCAGAAGTTAGGAATCTTTGACTCAAAACTTTCTAGAAGTGAAATAAATTGTTTCAGGTCTCCAGGTCCAGGCCAGTTGCAGTCTGAGCAGCCTGAGTGCTCCTCCAAGGCAGAGCGGGTAGCTGACACTGAATAAAAATTTAGCTTTCCTGCCTACTCCATCTAGAGAACTTCACTGTTTTGGAGATTATTGCTTAGTAGCAGGTTCTACCAATAATGCTTTAGTAGTTTTAAAGTGTTTAAAGCATCCTGGGGTAGACTGTGGTCTCTCTCTCTCTTGCTCTCTCTCTGTCCATTTCTTAGTGAAGAACAAGACAATAACACTTGGGCACATTACAGAGGCGCCCCAAGCATTCACTTGAAATAATGGAGTCATTTTTCCTGTATTCAGATACAGTCCCAGGTATTCAGTGCTGTCCCCATCTGTTTGACTTTTACAAATCCATTTTAACAATTATTTTCCTTATTTGTGTAATTTGATTTCCCTCAGTATCACTTTGTATCTCCAGGATCTCCTTCAGAACCACCTTTTTTGATGGTTTCCAGAAATGGGCAACAGTGAGGGGTTTTGGGGACTCATAATTCCCCAGGCAGATCCACAGCTACCACTGGGGTTCCACTGACAGTATCACCTACTGAAGGGACAGGGAAAATTTGGGTGGGATAGTAACTTCCAACCTATGGAAAGTGACAGAAGACACTACCTTTACTACTGGTATTAGGTCTACCTTGACCAAGCATTTTCTTTCAGCCTGAATGAGGTTTGTGTTTGATTAAAGGAAACAATAAAACAATAAAATAAGAAAGGACCAAGTGCAGTTTTCCATGAGCACAGTGTCCTGCCTGATTCTGGTGTGCAATATTCTGATTAGTTCACAAAATGGTAGCATTTGGGATAAAAAAAGGCAACAGTGACATCCCTGTATAAACTCTGTGCCTATGCTGCCATTTCACTGAGGGATTAGAGTGAGCCTTGATAAAACCAGACACATGCATTAGCACTGGTGAATACAAAGTGAAATTAGCCTTGCAGAAGAGGTGGTGTTGCCAGGCCCTCCCAGAGGTTAGTCTCTAGTTTGTCATTGATTTTAACTGGGAGCAGGTTTGGGTTTTTCTTTGGAATTTATTCTGGCTTGCGTTGTTTTTTTTGGGTTTTTTTTTTTTTTTTGTTGTTGTTGTTTTTCTTTTTTGGGGTGTTGCGGTTTTTTTGTGTGTGTGTTTTTGTTTTATGTTGTTGGGGGCTTTTTGCTGTGTTTTCTTGTTGGTGGTGTTCCAAGATTATCAGCTCCCAGGTGTCAGCCAGGCTGTGTTCACACTATGCATCCTGTTCCTGCAAAACTGATACAAAGATGACAGGGGAGAAAAGGTCTTGTTATAGGGTGATGGGGGAAGCAACTGCACCTTTAATTCACCCACAAATGCTTACTGCTTGGAGAAGAGGGAACAGAGGGTCCTGTCCCTTTGGAGGTAAGAAGAGGACAGCTTGTGATGTTACCAGTGCTTCCCCAGACAGAAAGAGAAATATTCCTATTTATTTCTGTAATTGATAAATTAGACCTCAAAGTATTAATGAGTTTGAGAATCCCCATAATCCCAACCCTACCATTTGACAGGGACCACCAACAATCAAAGCTGTCTCCACTGGTGCAAAATCTGTTCGCTCTAAATAATTACAAAGATTTGTAAAGCTGCTGATTTTCTTGTCCTTTGAATTACAGCAGTATCACATTTTTTACTTCAGTGATCTTATTTTTTTGGAAAACTGAATAATTTGTTCTACCAAATATGATTTGAATAAATTTAAGGCCTGTTGTGTTTGCTGCACATTTAGATTGGTAGAATATTCAGATATCTGTGTAACAAGGTCTGCCTCTCGTTTAAACAGTTCTCTGTATCAAAGTAGATAAATGTTCTTGATCATTGGAAACCAAAATATTTTTTGGATTCTCAGGAACAAGAATTATTTTTATTCCTTTTCAGTGGAGTAATATTCCATAAGCCTATTGAAGTGTGTAATTTATTTCAGATGTTATTAGGAATGGGGTTTCATACCAAGAACTGAAAAAATAGAAGAGAACATTATGTCTGAACAATGCAGGCATGGAGTGCATGAATGTGTTATAAAGTGAGCAATGACTGAAGTAAATACCCATGTGATGTGGATGTGGGTCCACAGGGAAAACATCAGAAGGTGAGAATAGGGAAGACAATGCCATTGCAACAGAAAGGACAGTATACAGACAAAATGTGTTAGTCTGAATACTAAAGTGTTATGTGAACACTGTGCTTGAGCTGATTCCTGTACTGCAGAGTGTTATGCTGTCATATGTCATCTGGGCTCCCTTTTCTGCTTGTATTTACCATGCACATTAAATATTCAACTGCTTTTCACTGATGTGTGCAGTAATCCTGGCCTCGTGAAGAGATCCTTGCATTTCCCAGCTAGGACAATTTGATAACCTTATTGTCTTTGCATCCTAATGTTTTTGTACCTTGTGTTGTGACACACATTAAATGTGCTTAATGCAATATCCTTTTAGAAGTTTTAGTTAAATCCTGTGCTTTGAATGCAGACTAATATAAAATAGCAAAGGGTATTAAGGCATTGTTCTGCTCTGAAAAACAACTGCAAAAATGGCATTGTGACATTTCCAATGACTTTCAGAGCAGAGCCCCTCATTTTATAAATCTAAAGATGTTTCTTCTTACCCCACATTCGACCTGGCATTGGAATAAAGCTGAGCCCTCTCTGGCTCTTACCATCAATGGTAGGATTCTGCCATGGTGGGTGATCTGCAACCACACAAATGATGTGAAAACAAATGAACTCCACCGTTTCCCAGCTCAGTTATGCTGATTCTGTCAGGTTAATAAAAGTTTACTTCAGTCATTGAAATAATCTTATTTCAATAGCCTACCCTCAGACTATAACAAGTTTACCTGAGCTGTACAAAAAGTTGCCCTGATGATGGTTTTCTCAAACCTAGGAAGGTACTACAGAGAGTAAATCAGAAGTGCCAGGAAATGCCCTTTCTGTTTTCAGCAGCAGCCTTGCAGGATGTGAGTTACACAGCCTGGAGTGTTTATTTCATTCCCACAGCCTGCTCCTAAGTCTTGGGAGCCTGAGGAAAGCTGAGAGGTGAGAGCTGGCTTCTGCTCATTGATAGTTCTGCTGACCCAGGGCTCGCTCCCTGCTTGGGCAGAAATGTCATGGCACTGTGGGTGCTGCAAGCTGAGGGCACCTGTTTTGAACAGGGAGTCAGTCCTCTCTCCACTGGTCCTCAAGCACTGCTGGGCTCAGTATGATGTTAGAACATGCTAGTGAGTGGTTTTAAACCCAGGACACTTCAGAGAATGGTGTCATTTTGGAAATGATGCACTGTCCACACCAGTCTTTTTCAACAGGCTGAAGGGCTCTGGAGAAGACAGAAGTCACAGCAGGTACAAACATGCTCCTTAAGACATGAAGACACCAGCCTGGTGCTCCCAGGAGCTTGGCCTGACCTTGCTGCCTGAGCCCTGGGCTGCTCTGTGGCACCATCCCAGGAGAGCCTGGAGCTGACCCCGTGCTGGGGGAGACCCTCTGCTCCCTCCCTGCAGGCTGGGACAGCTGGAATAAGCTTTTCACTGACCTGGGGCACCCACAGCTCCTCAGCTTGTGCTGTGGACAAGCAGCAGGTGAGTGACCTGGCAGCACTTTTCAGGTTCAGTTGACTTACCCAGCTAACAAGTAAACTTGATCATTTTACCACACTCCTGAGGCTGGCAGCTGAAAAATCACTGCCTTAAGTGTTCTCAACATTGGACATTCAATCTTAGGGTAAGAATAAAAATTATCATATTGCCTTAAAATATATTTTAATAAGGATTTTCATTAATTTAAAAAAATGCGTTTTGTTTTTGTTCCTCTATTGCTCTCAAGGTCTCTTCTCTTGGGAGATCTAGCAACCAACTTATACAGAGGCTAAAATACATGTATAGGAGCAGAAATTCCAGATATCTCGGGCAAAATTTTTCAGTTTGAAGGTGCTTCCAATACGACTACCCTAATTTTCCAATTTTCCTATTTTTCTCAGTATTTCTACCCTAATCTCACAAATTAAAAAATTCTAAAATATGAAAGTGTCCTAACCATCTGCAGTAAGAAAGAACATAAATCCAGGACAAGAACAAATCTATACTGATGCTGAAGAGAACAAAGTGCTTTCAAAGTTTTGCAATCTCCAGACAGAAACTGATGGGAGTGCTGGCTTAGAACTGGTGCAGTGTGGAAACTTCACCTGCATGGGCTGTAATTGCCATTAGATCACTCTATAGGCCTTAAAAACAAAATACTGTTGATATTTCTGTACACAATGTACAAGGTAGAGGTGTACAAGAGCAAGGCATACAGGTAAAGCCACAGTGAGATTGGGGGAAAACAGTCTGCTTGTTACATTCCTGATGTCCATGTCTTTTAGTCAAATTATAATTATCCATTAATAGCCTCATAAGTATGAATATGTAAATAGCTATAGAATGCATAATTCATGAATCACCAGGCATTAATTATTGTAATTAAGTATCATTTGCTACGTTCATATTACTAACCCTTCCAGTTAATGAATACATTAGCTAATCACTGTAGAGCAGATTCAATCAAAATTCCCTGTGTCTGTGCTATTGAAGCCTGAGAGAGTTTTATTGAATTTAGATTCAATATTGAACATATCCAACATGCTTATCAGTGTATTTTTAATGACATGAAGTGTGAATCATAACCTCCAGTGCATGATGCTTGTCCTTGTGCCCAGGAGGATGGAATGGTACCAGCTGGAAGAGAACGTGGAAGCAGCAGTGGTGCAGCATACAGCAGCAGCTCTGTGAACCAAGGAGAACTTTAATTCTGGGACAGGAAATCCAGCTCCACTTTCAAGTCTCATGTATATTCACATGCACAATAGGAGAGGGAGTGTGTTTTGTGAGACAGTGCTGTCCCAAAGGTGCTGCTGGTGACAATGTTCAAGGAACAATTTCAAAGCTCAGCTGGAGCTGTTTGCCAGCACCAGCAGGACACGGCCCTGGCAGGATGTGCTCCTGGTCTAATGGGGCTCAGGGTACTCCTGAAACACACAGCCCAACCCTGGCTTTTGTCTTTACTCCCTGGAGATCCACTTCAACTAACAGTATTCTCAGTAACACAGAAAGAAGATTTGCTGAAGCTTTTATTTCATTGCCTTTTTAGGGTTATAATTCTTAGAACCAGGCCTTGTGGGTTTTGAAGTAGAAATTTTGAATAATTTATTGCAAACAAGAGTTTCATTATTTTTAGGGAGAATTACTAACTCAAGATATAAATATGCAAGTTCAAGTGCTGAAAGTCAATAGAAACAAGTAAAATGCCCTCTTGGCTGAACTTTTGGCTGTCAGGACAGAAAAAATATTTGCAAAGAAAGAATGAAATCTTATTTCATCACTGTTAGTTTGAAGCAGATTTTTTCCTATTTTGAGGTTCACCAGTGTACTGTAGTCACATGCAGTGAGTGAATAATTATTGGATCTAGTTTCCTCAGTAATCTGGGAGTAAGGAAATCTAAATAAGCATACATCAAGGATATTTTCAAATTCACAAACACATGGGCTCATTGTAGTTAAAATTGTCATAAGGTATGGCTGCAGAGAGAGCTCAGTCAGAGCCTGGTTTTTAAGGGCCAGAAATTAAGAACAGTGGTCAGTAAAGACAATCTGCCATCCCCTGGAGACACCTGCTCAGTGAAATACCCCTTGTGTATTTTCCAAACACAATGAAGATGTGCTTTCATTCATCCCACAGCTGATGTAAATTCCTTTGCTCTCCTTTCCAGTGTATCCATCACTGCTGTCTTCCCCCTCTTTTCAGAAATCTTAATTCTGCCTGAAGCCCAAACACTGTTACTTCTTGTTATCCAGCTCTATGAATGACATCTGGCATCTGGAAAAACAGTTTGAGTCTCAGTATCATAGAGGGATCCTTTACAGATATTACCAACATGGAGTATCACAAGCTATACCTCCAAAAAATCATGACCTTGCTTTTTGACTTTCTTTCATTTACATGTTTTGTATCCCTCCTCTAATTCTGGGTATGTCGTGATGATGATTTCCCAACCTCTTCTCAGTGCCCAAATCAGCAGGAGTGTGTTTTGATATTTCTTTTTTTATATAAATACTTATTTTCCACAGAAGTATGAACTTGGCAAGGAGTTTGTGGTCTTAGTTAAAAAAAAAAATCAACTATCAAAAGATTTGAAGTACAGTTGCAACACTGCAGATGTATGAAGATCTTGCTATTGTATCTGAATATTAAACACTGAATCTGAATATTAAATAATGGCCTTTTCACCCCCTTGAATTCTAAAAAATCCTAGCAATTGGATGTTTTTACAAAAAGGTTAGTACTCAGTGTCATTTTTCATCCAGCTATTTTTTCATGTTTGCTTCTATATCTCTTTATTTGTCTGACACCTGCATCTCTTAACATCTCTTAAAATAAAATCTTAATCTGGAATTTTAAAATTTATTTTTTGACTTTTAAAACTAGAGATATCCAGTCTGCACGACTGCAGCTGGGGTGGTTGGAGTGGCTGAGGAGTTTCAGTGGGAAGCACCTGCTTGACCCTGCCCTTCCAGAACTCCTGGAAAACTCTGGGACGAAGCAGCCTTGGTTGGTGTGTGATGTTCCTGTGAAGTGTTCAGAAAACATGGCACACTGAAAGCAAATGAACAGAGCCATTAGCAGGAAATGAGGAGCAGACATAAAGAGACAAAGGCAGAAGGTTTATTTGGTGTATAAAGGTAGGAAGTTTATGTACACGTGCACAATGCAGTTGAGGATACAGAAGTACAAAGAGGAAGAGAGCAGCATTTCTGAGGCCAGGGGATGTTTCATGATGACAAGGCATTAGAGAAAGGAAAGAATTCAATTACAGGTGAGTATTTTCAGTAAAACAAAGAGTGAACTGATGCCCTGCTAATAGAGTTTAGATTAATAACTTGCATATTGCTGTAAATTCATATAAACCTGTGTTTAATGTACTCCTATCAAGTGTCTACTATTGACTAGAAAGAGCACTGGAATCTCTATACAAATGGATTCATTTTGTTTTCACATTTTGGATACAGGTCTAATGTCAGACATACTGTTATTACATTTATTGCTTTCTAACTTTCTTTAGCATTAAGACCATGAAGAAATTTTTCCTTAGTGTGTCCTGTAGTGCATACCTATAAAGTACATAATGCTTCAATTTAGTTATGTGGAAGCTGAACTAAACCCAGTGAGAAAATAAAACCAAACCAAATTTCATTAT